>NW_028295442.1:0-430271 GCF_964341445.2 Mesoplodon mirus | reverse complement strand
CACTACTCTATGTAAAATAGATAACTAATAAGAACCTGCTCTTCTTATTAGCACAGGGAACTCCACTCAATACTCTGTAATGGGCTATTTGGAAAAGACTCAAAAAAAATAAAAGTGGGGCTTCCCTGGTGATGCAGTGGTTGAGAGTCCGCCTGCCGATGCAGGGCATGCAGGTTCGAGCCCTCATCCGGGAAGATCCCATATGTCGTGGAGCAGCTAGGCCCGTGAGCCATGGCCACTGAGCCTGCTTTTCCGGAGACTGTGCTCCACAATGGGAGAGGCCACAACAGTGAGAGGCCCGCGTGCCGCAAAAAAAAAAAAAAAAAAAAAAAAAAAAAGTGGGTATATGTATATGTATAACGGATTCACTTTGCTGTACACCTGAAACTAACAACACTGTAAATCAACTATACTCCAATAAAATTTTTCTAAAACATAGTTTTTAAGAACCATAGTTAGGGAGCAGTGTGGATTGGAAAGACCTGGCAAGAAATATTTCTGCAACCTCAGACAGTGCTCCCCAAGCTGGCTATTGCAAGGGTGAGCATTTAAGAGATCTTTGACCTAAGGAGGACAGGAGATTAACAATCTACCCCAATGTGCATGAATTATTCTCCTCGGTGCTATCAGAAATCAGATGGCATCCTAGAGCAAGGGTCAGCAGATCTTTTCTGTAAAGGGTCAGATAGGAAATATTTTGGATTTTGTGTACCATACGTCTCCGTTGCAACTTCCCATCTGCTGCTGTAGCACAGAAACAGCCATGCACAATACGTTAATGAATGGGTGCAGCTGTGTTCAAGCAAAACTTTATGTACAAAACCAGGAGTCAAGCGAGATCTGATCAGTGGGCCAGAGTTTGCGGACCCCAGTTCTGGGTCAGTGTTCACAGCTGAATGAGTCATGAGGCCTTAAGTTCCAGTTCTCATTGTACTACTTTCTACCTGGGTGAACTTGGGTTCATCCTTTTATTTATATGGGCCACTATATTAGTCAAGCTTCTCCAGAAAAACAGAACCAACAGCAGGTGTATACAATGTGCCCATACATATTGATAGATCTAGATCTAGATATCAACATTGATACCTAGATCTATATCCATATCTATATAAAGATAGAGAAAGAGAGAGAGAGATTTTAAACAATTGGTTCACACAATAATAGAGGCTTGGTCAATTCAAAATCTGCAGGTTAGGCTGGCTATCTAGAGACTCTAGGAAGAGTTGCAGTTCAATTTCTGTAAGTCTTCTGGCAGAATTCCTTTTTGCGACAGGGAGGTCAGTCTTTGTTTTATTAAGAGCTTCAACTGATTTGATGAGGCCCACCCATATTATGGAGGATAATGTGCTTTACTCAAAGTCCACCACCAATTTAAATATGAAATTCATCCAAAAACACCATCACAGGGACTACCCTGGTGGCACAGTGGTTAAGAATCTGGCTGCCAACGCAGGGGTCATGGGTTTGAGCCCTGGTCTGGGAAGATCCCACATGCCATGGAGCAACTAAGCCTGTGCACTACAGTTACTGAGCCCAAGAACCTAGAGCCTATGCTCTGCAATGAGAAGGCACCACAATGAGAAGCCCGCATACCACAACAAAGAGTAGCCCTCGCTTGCTGCAAATAGAGAAAGCCCACAGGCAGCAACGAAGAGCCAACACAGCCAAAAATATAAATAAATAAATAAATAAACAAACAAAAATTTGAAAAAACACAAAAGCACCATCACAGAAATATCCAGAATAATATCTGACCAAATAACTGGGCATGGTGGCCCAGACAAATTGACATGGAAAATTAATAACCGAAGCCATAGTTTTGTCATCTTTTACTGAGAAATTTTAATTATCTGAACTATTCTGATACCTAGAAGATACCTCAGGTTTTCACATGGTAGGCAGCAGAGGGAAAGAGCCCATTTGCCCAGTCAGATGACACCTAAAGGATAAAATTCTGTCTTCTCTCTCCAACCCACAAGGATGATTGCCAAAAATATATCATTTATATCTGCTTTAGCTAACATAGGATAGGTCTGGAACAGACCTATGCTCCCAGTAAGTCTCATGAAATGCTGCTTCATTAAGGGGAGTGTTTACTTGTTAAAATTACAAGCAAAAGAGAGTGGTGGATGAAAAACTGCCCAAGGATATAAGTTCATGCAAGGAAGCAGGAAAGAGAATGGGTATCTGAAGATGTGTGCTCTGAGCCAACACTAATTCCACAGCATCAGGTTGTGATTCAGGGAGTCCAACTGCTGGGGGGTTTTCCCCCTTTTTGCCCCCAAAGAGGGACAAATCAAGCATACTGACAAAGGAAGAGCATTAGTCACCACAGATAAATTCCTTTTTAGAGGTGATCTCGCAAATGATTTGGCTCAGTGTAGACTATGATTTGGCTCCAAAAACCATAAGCTAGAGCATTTCATTCCAGGTCCCTCCTCAAATATCCATGATAGGTAGAAATTTGGCATCAGTAGTTCTTGAAACCTCCCCAGGTGATTATAATATGCAACCAGGGCTGAGAATCTGGAGATGTAGAGAGAATTTAAATTGAACTTTAAACAGTAAAACAAGCTCTGACTCTACTGGCTGGAGCTAGACAAGGGATATGTATTTAGTGGGATGTGAAGATAGAGAACACTAGGGAGTAAATCAAATGTTTTACACCTGTGCTTAGCTAACTGCTACTCAGATAATTCAGACAATCTTACAGCACCTGAACCCTGAAATTCCTTAGTTCTGTTTAAAAAAAGTAACTCTTAAAGTAACTGAACTCTGAGAATCATGTAAATCATAAAGAAAAAGAAGAAATCTTATTTTCTGAATTAGTTGATTTCATATATACTGTTTCACTTTCATGATATTAACTAGTTAGCTTTCCATTTAATGTTTGAGGAAAGTAAGGCTTTAAAAATCTCAGTAATTTTCTCAAGGTCACTTGTTAAGGGTGTGGTAGGCAGCATAATGGCTCCTAAAAATGCCCTCACCCTAATCCCTGGAACCTATTAATATGATACCTTACATGGTAAAGAGAACTTTGCAGATATGACTGAAGTTATAAACCTTGAGGTAGAAAGATTATCCTGGATTACCTCATGGGACAAATCTAATTGCATGTGTCCTTAAAAGTAGAAAACCATTCCCAACTGTAGAAAGAGAAAGAGAGAGATGTCCTAATAGAAGCAGAATCAGAGAGATGCAACATTTTGTGTTTTGTAGGTGGAGAAAGGGGACTCTGAGTCAAGGACTACAAGTGGCCGCTGGAAGCAGATTAAGTCCAGGGAACAGAAACACCCCTAAGAGCCTCCAGAAAAGAATGTAGCTCTGCCAACACTTTTTTTTCTTTTGTAACCATCTTTATTGGAGTATAATTGCTTTACAATGGTGTGTTAGTTTCTCCTTCATAACAAAGTGAATCAGCTATACGTATACATATATCCCCATATCTGCTCCCTCTTGCATCTCCCTACCACCCTCCCTTCCCGATCCCACCCCTCTATGTGGACACAAAGCACAGAGCCGAACTCCCTGTGCTTTGCGGCTGCTTCCCACTAGCTATCTATTTTACATTTGGTAGTGTATATATGTCCAAGCCACTCTCTCACTTCATCCCTGATTACCCTTCCCCCTCCCTGTGTCCTCAAGTCCACTCTCTATGGCTGTGCCTTTATTCCTGCCCTGCCCCTAGGTTCTTCATAACCATTTTTTCTTTTTTTTAAAATTCCATATATATGTGTTAGCATATGGTATTTGTTTTGCCCTTTCTGACTTACTTCACTGTATGACAGTCTCTAGGTCAATCCACCTCACTACAAATAACTCAATTTCATTTCTTCTTATGGCTGAGTAATATTCCATTGTATATATGGGCCACATTTTTTTTTTTTTTTTTTTTTGCTGTAAGTGGGCTTCTCACTGTTGTGGCCTCTCCCATTGCGGAGCACAGGCTCTGGACACGCCGGCTCAGCGGCCATGGCTTACAGGCCCAGCTGCTCCACGGCATGTGGGATCTTCCCGGAGTGGGGCATGACTCATGTCCCCTGCATCAGCAGGTGCACTCCCAACCACTGTGCCACCAGGGAAGCCCTGTGCCACATCTTTATGCATTCATCTGTTGATCCTGCCAACACTTTTACTTTACTCATTGGAGACCAATGTCAGACTTGTAAGGTAATAAATTTACATTGTTTTGAGTCACTAAATTTTTGGTAATTTGTATGAAAGCAATAAAAAACAAATAGAGAAGTCCTAGAAGAGCCAGGCTATATATTTAAACTTAAGTATTTCTGAAATGAATTTAACCTTGTGATTGACAGCAGCAGCAGCTTCCAAGGGATCCCACCACACAACTGAGGCAAAAGCAGCCTAATACAAAGCAGTGACAGCAGCAGGTCACTGCCCCACACTTGGGGTAGAGGGGGACTTGATCTACTGTAGCAGCAGCATAGCCTGAATGGGAACCCATCCTCCTGTGGTACTAGTCCCATCAACATTAGTCTAATCTGTTAGCATCTGCTGTGCCAACAAGCCCAACATATACAAACCCTCCAACTCAGTAGCATTAAGTGAGCCAGGCTCAGTGTTTCCTGAAACTCATATCCAATGGCACTGGAAAGCCCAGATATCACCTACAGTTATGAAAACATAAAAAAAACAATAATAGAAGACTGGGAACTTCAGAAAGAAAAGGGGAGCAGTGGAATGGGTGAAAACAAATGGGGTAAATAGAAGAGACTATCATTAGCCTCATGAGTTTCTTAAATTCTATATGATGGTCAAAGCAAAAATTATGACACCATCTGATGTGGTTCTCAATGTAGAGAAAGGAAATACTACAGAAAATCATACTTTATAACTGGGGAATATTAAGAGACCTAAATGGAAGTAAAAATTTGAAACTTCACTTGAAGTAATAAAACACTGATTCCAGTAGACTATGATAAGTTACATATGTATAGTGTAATGCCAAAAGCAACCACTAAGATAACTATGCAAACAGTATACACAAATGATTATAAATAAATTAAATTAAAATGGGCTTATTAACAAATGTTTAAGTAACCCACAAGAAGGCAAAATAAGAGAAACACAGGATTGAGAAACTAAGGTAAAAGACAAAACAAAAAATAAAATGGTAGACCTAATCTTTAACATAGCAATAATTACATTAACTGTAAATGATCTAAATAACCAAGTCAAAGACAGAGATTGGAAGAGTAGATTAAAAAATCATAAGCATGATCCAACTATATACTGTCTATAAGAAGCTTAGTTTAAACATCATGATATAGGTAGTTAAGAGTAAAAGGATGAAAATGATATATCATGTGAACGTTAATCAGAAAAAGCAGGAATGGATAAATTAATATCAGATAAAGTAGATTTCAGAGCAAAGGAAATTATTAGGGGCAAACAGGGTCATTACATAAAGATAACAGGAATAATCCACCTAGATGACCTAGTGATACTAAATGTGTGTGCACCAAACAACAGAACTTCAAAATACATGAAGCAAACACTGAAAAAGGTAGTAAAAGGAGAAAATTCTAAATCCACAATTATTATTCGAGACTTCAACACAGCAATTTATTGAACTACCAGAGAGAAAAATCAGCAAGGATATGTAAGAACTGAAAACATCATCAATCAACAGGACATAACTGACATTTAAAGAACACACTCAATAAGACAAGAATACATATTCAAGTGTCTGTGGAACATTCACTCATATACCATATACTGGGTGATAAAAATCATTAGCAGATATAAAAGAATTAAAATCATATAGAGTATGTTCTCTAGCCATAATGGAATCAGACTAGAAATCAATAACAGAAAGACAACAGGAAAATCTTCAATCATATGAAAATTAAAATTCCAAAAAAACTCATGGGTAAAAAAGACGGCATCAAGGAAAACATTTTTAATGCATAGAATAAAAGAAAATGGAGATATAACAGATCAAAGTTTGCAGAATGAAGTTAAAGCGATGCTGAAAGGGAAGTTTACAGCACTAAATTGGGAAAGAAAATATTTCAAAGCAATAATCTCATTTTCTATATTACAATAGTAAAAAAGGAAAAGGAAAAAACACTAAACAAGCAGAAACAAGGAAATAATAAAGATGAAACAGAAATCCATGAAACTGAAAACAGGAAAATGGGGGGCGGGGGGAATCAATGAAACAAAAGGCTGGTTCTTTGAAATAAACAATCTAATCAATAAAGATCTAGCAAGACTGATAAAGATAAAAAGAGAGATGCCACAAATCACAGATATCAGAAATGCAACCAAGGATACCATGACATATCCTGCAGGTTAATAAGGGACAAGTTATTATGAACAAGTCTACACTATAAATTCAAAAATGTGGATGAAATGGGCCAATGCTTCTACACCCAAAATTACCAAAACTCAGTCAAGATTAAATAGATAATCTCAATTTTACTGTAACCATTAGAAACACTGATTTTTCATTTTAAAACTCCCAAAAGAAATATTCAGGCTTAGATGTTTCATTTTACCCAACACTTAAAGAATTAAAACCAATTTTTCCTGATTTGACAAAAACAGAAGTAGAGGGAACAGTTCCTAATTAATTTTATGAAGCCAGTATTACCTTGATACCAAAACCAGACAGGGATAGTATAGAAAGAAAAAAACTACAGACCAATATGTTTTATGAAATTGCCTGTAAAAATCCTCAGCCAGATATTAGCAAATTAATTCCAGAAATATATAAAAATAATAATATACCATGACCAAGTGGTATTTATTCCAGTTATGCAAAGTTGGTTAAATACTTGAAAATCAAACAATGTAATCCACCATATCCAATAGATTAAGGGGGGAAAGTCATGTGATCCTACCCATTAATGCAGAGAAAGCATTTGACAAAATTCAATCCCATTCATGATTTGGCACATATATACAATGAAATATTACTCAACCATAAAAAGAAAGAAAATTGAGCTATTTGTAATGAGGTGGATAGGCCTAGAGTCTGTCATACAGAGTGAAGTAAGTCAGAAAGAGAAAGACAAATACCGTATGCTAACACATATATATGGAATTTAAGAAAAAATAATGTCATGAAGAACCTACGGGTAAAACAGGAATAAAGACACAGACCTACTTGAGAATGGAATTGAGGACATGGTGAGGGGAAAGGGTAAGCTGTGACAAAGCGAGAGAGTGGCATGGACATATATACACTACCAAACGTAAGGTAGATAGCGAGTGGGAAGCAGCTGCATAGCACAGGGGGATCAGATCGGTGCTTTGTGACCACCTGGAGGGGTGGGATAGGGAGGGTGGGAGGGAAGGAGACTCAAGGGGGAAGGGATATGGGAACAGATGTATATGTATAACTGATTCACTTTGTTATAAAGCAGAAACTAACACACCATTGTGAAGCAATTATACTCCAATAAAGTTGTAAAAATAATAATAATAAAATAAAATAAATTTTAAAAAAGAAGAAAAAAACTCCAAGCAAACTAGGAATAGAAAAGGAACATACTGAAACTCATAAAGAGGATCTACAAACAACCTCTACCGACATTATATTTAACTGTGAAAGACTGCTTTCTCTGTAAGATCAGAAACAAGGCAACAATATCTGCTCTCAAAACTATTATTAAATATATTATTGGAGGTTCTACTATGAAAATAAAGCAAAAATAAATAAATACATAAATTTAAAAGTTAAATTTTTAAAAAGTTTATTTAAAAGATAAAAGGACTATTCCTACTATGTTGAATAGGAAGGAACATATCCTACTGAATGTTGAATAGTAATATATCCTATTATATTGCCTAAGGAAAAGTAAAACTGTCTGTATCTGAAGATGAGATGATAATCTAAATTGAGAAAATACCAAGGAATCCACAAAAAGCTTGAGAAATCATATTAGTTTGTAAATGTTTTAGAGTACAAGATCAACACTATTTTATCAGATTATATATTATTAACAAATGTGTAGAAGCTTAAATAAAAATATGTGATGCCATTTACAACTGACCTAAATAAATACTTAAATACAAGCCCAATAGGACATTTATAGGACCTCTATACTGAAAATTACAAAATGCTGATGAAGAAAAATTTAAAAGCCCCAAACAAATAGGGAGACATACCTTGTTCATGGATTAGAAAACACAACATAATAAAGATGTCAATTCTCCCCAAGTTAAGAGGCTTAACACAGTTACTCTTAAAATGCCCTCAAGGTTTTTGTGGATATAGACAAGCTTTTTCTAAGATTTATATGGTAAGAAGAGGCAGAAGAATAGCTAAAACAATTTGTAAAGGAAGATTAAAATGGGAGGAATTAATCCACCCAATTTCAAGATTTTGCAGTAATGATGGAGGGTAGTTACATAGATCAATGGAATGGAATAGAGAACCCAGAAATAGACTTACATAAATACATTTAACTTGTTTTTGACAGCAGTGTGAAAGCTATAAAGGAAGAATAGGCATTTCAAAAAATGGTACTGAAACAGTTGGACATCCCTTGACAAAAACAAACAAACAAAAAATGAACCTTAACCTAAACCTCCACACCTCACACAAAAATTAAATCAAAGTGGATCATAATCTTAACTGCAAAAGCAGGACATTTTTAGAAAAAAAATAAGAGAAAATCTTTCGCATCTAGAACTAGATGAATAATTCTTAGACTGGACACTGAAAGTATGATCAATAAAAGCAAAAACTGATACATTGATCTCATCAAAATGAGTTAAAAATGCTTCATATAAGATCCTTTTAAGTGGAAGAAAACTCAAATTACACAGTGGGAAAATATATTTGAAAATCCCATATGAGACACATGACTTGTATCTATAATATACAAAAACTCTCCAAACAACTTAAAAAAATTCAAATGCACAATAGGCAGAAGACAGGAACAGACATTTCATGGAAGGGAATATACACATAGCAAAGAAGCACATGAAAAGATGCTCAACATCATTAGCCATTAGGGAAATGCAAATTAAGACCATAATGAGATATCAGAGAATAACTAAAATTAAAGTATATTGACAATATCAAATGCTGGCGAGTATGTAGAATAAATATATCACGTCACTGGTGGGAAAATAAAATGGTTTAGCCACTCTGAGAAACAGCTTGACAGTCTCTTTTAATCCTAAAAGTAGATTCACCCTACAACGCAGTAATTGTACTCTTGAGCATTTATCCAAAAGAAACAAAAACTTAATTAAGTTCCCACAGAAAATTACACATAAATGTTCATAGAAGTTTTATTTATAATAGCCAAAAACTGACAATTACCCAAATGTCTTTCAATGGATGAATGTTGAAACAAATTGTGATAAAATCTTATGATAGAATACTACCAAGCAACAAAAAGGAACAAATTATTAATATATGCAAAAATTGAAATGAACTTCAAGGGAATGATGCGAGGGAAAAATTTTAAAAAGCCAACCTCCGAAGATTAAGTAATTCAGGATGATGTTTACATATTATTCTTAAAATAACAAAACTGTGGAGATGGAGAACAGATTACAAGTTACCAAGGGTTAGAGATGGGTGTAGAAGGTACAGTGGGAAAACTTTGTGAGGTTTTTGTGGTCCCAGTACAAATAATACAGCACTCTTGGTTTTAATCCCTAAAGATGTTTAAAAGCAATTCCTAATAAGAGGTGTCCAGATATTTAGCAATGGCAGCAGATTACAGGTATAGCTCCCCAAAATGACAACTTCAAAAGAGATCGTACTAATTCAATGCATATGTTAATTTTAAAAAGGTCAGTCACAATACTTAAATGGTATATATCTTAATGATATTATTCTAAGTATCTAGCTATACCAGATGGACTAGCAGGATTTTCTGTACATTCAAGCTTATTTAAGACAGTAAATCTTATAATAAGAGAGTTAAAAAAGGAAAAAGGAAAAAAAACCCTTAACTACAGTTGGATATTCTCATAGGAATGAGGTGAAAATATGTAGCAGTGGTTCAAAAGCTTAAGCAGTGGCACCTAAATTTGGCTGCATATTAGAATCATCTGAAGCACTTTTTAAAAACCCTCACACTGACTGTTGGTCATCCTAGACCAATAAAATCATTTTAAATCTCCTCAGACGATGCCAGTGTCTAGCCAGAACTGAGAACCAGCAGACTAAGCAGAAGGGGATGTTTCTACAAAGATTTCTTAACAATAACTCCTTTCAACAATCAGATTTACCTTCCCACAAAGGGGTAAAGAAGGCTAGATGTTGTCCATACTTGCTTCACTTTAATTAGCACGTGTGACTTGCCCAAATCCTAGATCATGTTTCCCCTAAATTTCATGTTATTCCCTAAGTTTTTCAAATCCAGGGCTAAGGGGTTTGCCAGGATGAGATTTTAAGTGTTCACACAGGGGAAGTCCCTGGCAAACCAGGACAGAGGTCACTCTACACTGAAATGTAAAGAATCCTAAATAACCCTGCCACTGCTCCCAGATACTAGTCTGTGCCAACCAGTGGAGAAAAGGCATTCTCCATTACTACCACGACAAATGCTGCTGTACTTGCCTTGGCTACTCCCTATCTTTTCCAGGCGTCACTCCCCTTCACCTGCTCTTGGACGCTTTGGCAGCTGACAATGCAGATATTTTCAAACTTTAAGGTGAATAAAAATCATCTGGAGGGCCAGTTATAACAGAGATCACTGAGCCCCATTAGAGCTGCTGATTCCATAGGGCTGGGACAGGGCCCTAAAACTTGAATATCTGACACATTATCAGGGGACGCTGGTAAAGCTGGTCAGGTTGTTACCAAATGCACGTTCGTGTGTCTGAAGCACAGTGAGGCCAAACAAACCGAAAGGTTGGAGTCTGGAGCACAGAAATGTTTGTTGCAGAATCGAGCAAGGAGAGGTTTGGCCCGTGTTCCAAAAACCCTGAAATCTCCAAAGGATTTCAGCAAAGCATTTTTAAAGGCCAGGTGAGGGAGGGACGTCCCAGGGAATGTGATCAGCTATTGCACAATCATCTGACTGGCTGATGTTGAGGCCACAAGGCAAGTGACATTATCCATCCATAGGTGCCAGAAGGTCTGGGGGCTACGTGCTCATGATCATTAAGTTCATTTCTTCCATTGGGTGGTGGTTTTTAGCAACTGAAAACTCAAGAAATATGCCTGAGATACTATTATCTGAGTACTTCAGAGAGAAACTACAATAGAGGATATGGCGGATGGGTCTGTCCTAGGAAGGCCCCATAGGGTACTGCTTGGTTACAAGGTGACCATACTTTGAGAACCACTGCTCTAGTGGCTTGGAATGTTAAGAAAGTAATGGAAGAATCCCTTCCCAGATCTAGATTCTAGTATCACCAGCTATTTTGGTGGGAGGAAGGGTAAGTTTTGTCCTTGCTTGGACTTCTTGTTCATTTAGATCAAAGCCTATTTGAGGCAGTGCATTCGGCAGTCCTGCAGATCTGTCTTTTGCTTCAACAGTGTTTGGAATGAACAGACCCAGGGACACTCCTTGCTCCAGCCCCTGACACCGTCCAACCTTTCTTTCTGTCGCAACCTTTGGAATCAGACACTCAGCTATCCTCAGCCTCCAGGACAGGCCAACACCAGTTTTTGAGCTTAGCTCCTTATCACTGATCAACCACGAGTTCCCAGGTTCATCAGAATTATTCCACCGAGGTGGAGGCCGCCGTCCACCTCCTGTTCAACATGCATCTGTGGACACTTACCTCTCTCTGAGCTTCTATTTCGACAGCAACAATGGGACTCTGGACAGTATGGGCCACATTTTTCGCCAACTGGCTGAGGAGAAGTGTGAGGGCGCCCAGTGTCTCTTGAAAATGCAAAACCAGTGCTGTGGCCGCGCCCTCTTCCAGGATGCGCGGAAGATTTCTCAGGATGAGTCGGGTAAAACCCAGGACACTGTGGAAGCCGCCATTCTTAGGGAGAAGAACCTGAATCAGGCATTATCGGATCTGCGCACCCTGGGTCCTGCCCCCGCAGACTCCTACCTCTGTGACTTCCTGGAGAGCCGCTTCCTGGAGGAGCAGGTGAAACTCATCCAGAAGATGGGCGACCACCTGACCAACCTCCACAGGCTGGCTGGTCCGCAGGCTGTGCTGGGCAAGTATCTTTTCGAAAGGCTCATGCTCGAGCACAAACAGGAGTCTCTGAAGTCCAGCGGCCTCTGAGGAGCCCCTCTGGCGTCAGAGCTTCTGCCTGAAGCCTAGCTCTGCAGCCATTAGGCAGCTTTGTAACTGCCCTGGAGCCCTCTCCCAACCCTTGGACCAATGGAAACAATAACGCTTTTTGCAGAAGGAAAATAAAAGCCTATTTGAAACACAAACAGAATAAAGAGAAAAAAAGAAATATATATATATGTTCATGTTCTTTTAACATATGTATTGCCCCACTTTATCTGTGTGAAATACATTTGTTCCTGTTATTGGGCTGGTTCTCAAGCTTTGCTGCTCGTATGAATTACCTAAAGAGCTTTTTTTTTTAGTATTAAATATTTTTTTTTCCTTTTTTTTTCACTGTCCCCTGGGGAGCAGGGGTGAGCACTCCTATCAGATGTTGACAGCTGTACTGCTAGGTAAATTTTATTTATTAATTAATTTAGTGGGATTGAGTTCTTTTTGAGCACATACCTTCTTTTTTTTTTTTTTTTGTGGTACGTGGGCCTCTCACTGTTGTGGCCTCTCCCATTGCGGAGCACAGCCTCCGGACGCACAGGCTCAGTGGCCATGGCTCATGGGCCCAGCCGCTCCACGGCATGTGGGATCTTCCCGGGCCGGGGCACGAACCCATGTCCCCTGCATCGGCAGGCGGACTCTCAACCACTGCGCCACCAGGGAAGCCCTAAATATATATTTTTTTAAATTAGTTTCTGCTTTATAACAAACTGTATCAATTATACATATACATCTTTTCACATATCCCTTCCCCTAAAGAGCTTTTAAGAGAAACTTTGGTGTCTGGGTCCCAGCCCCAGAGATTTTGATTCAGTTGATCTAGGGAGGAGCCTGGGCATGGGGAGGTCTCAGAGTTCCCCAGGTGATTCTAATGTGCAGCAACTTTGTGAACCACCTCTTGGCTTCAATCCAGCTAGTGATCAGATATTAAATCTAAGACACATGGGCTAGTGCGTGAGCTCTGTTGCTAGGTGTATTTCATTTTCTTCCTCCTGGAAGATTCGTGCCAGGGAAAATGATTGATAGTTGTGTTACTTCTCTGAAATGGATGGAAATTTCCAATTAGCATGAACAGGGGAGGGTGAATGGGTGAATGCAATAAGGTGTATCATTTATGTATTGCCCTATGTGTATGGCTAGAAGCTTTTGCAACTGAGGTCTGCCCTACTTTTCATGCTAATGGTAATGCTTGTCCTCCTAATGCAGCTGTAAACTTTATAAGCTCATAGGTAGACAGCATCACAAAATATTTACCCTTCCCCACTGGCCCACTCTCAAGCTACACTCCCCTTCCCCAATACACAAATGTGCATCAATGCGCTTGAGACCAATATCAACACATGGACCTTCAATTCTTCTACTTTGCAGCTTCCCTCTTATCAGGGTGTGTCAGCATTTAGTGCCAAGAGGAGGCGATTCCTGTCATCTCAGCTTAGAGGTCAAATATCCAAATATCCAAATATCCAAAGTAAAAAACGTTAAAATGAAGAAGAAGAAGAAGAAAGCAAGGAAGAAAAGAAGGAAACAATTTTCTTATCTCATAGTAATAAGGCAGTTTTCCTTAAAAAAAATAAAGACTTAAGCCTTAAATTCTCTTTCCTAATCAAAATGTGCTTTTCCGTCTTTAGACTATTCTTCTTATATCCTGTATTATTCATGATGTTTAATTCTTGAAATAGCACATGGCTGAAAACAGAAGCTAACCTCTTGTCCACTATGAATTAAATCTTCTTTCCTAGGACCCGTCTACAATGTACAATTTGGGTTTTGCCAACATAATTATTTTCTCTGAAATAAGGTACAGCATTTTGCCTTTTCAATATATAGTTATACAATACATTGTTAACACAACATAGTTAATATAGTCAATATAGTAAATACAACTATAACACACATGATATGATGCCACTTTGGTGACTTTCTTCATCCATGTAATTCTGAAATTTGACAGTATAGTTTTCATATTCTAATGAGCTGAGTATTACCTTTGCAAGGATAGAAAAATAAAATAAATTCATAATATTCTTGTGTGGTTTGACCCTGGGGTGGATTACCATAATGGGGGCATATTTTTTTTTTTTGGCTATGTTGGGTCTTCATTTCTGTGCGAGGGCTTTCTCTAGTTGTGGAGAGCAGGGGCCACTCTTCGTCGTGGTGCTTGGGCCTCTCACTATCGCGGCCTCTCTTGTTGCGGAGCACAGGCTCCAGACGCGCAGGCTCAGTAGCTGTGGCTCACGGGCCCAGTTGCTCCGCTGCATGTGGGATCTTCCTAGACCAGGGCTCGAACCCGTCTCCCCTGCATTGGCAGGCAGATTCTCAACCACTGCGCCACCAGGGAAGCCCGTATGGGGGCATATTTGATCCTTTCTCCAAGTCATTAAAAAACCTCCAGCGAGTAGCCCCTCGTCCTCTCCAGGAAATTGTGGGAAAGTATCTTTAATCATAATAATCCTGGGGGAAGAAATCGCGGAAATAAGATATCTGCTTCTGTGCTTTGTTGTTTTGCAGAATAGCAATGATTGCTTTAGCAGCTTCTATTGCCATATGTGTATAGTAAGTAAATGAACAGAAAATTGAATGAACGCATAAAGGAAGGATAAACCCACCCAGTTTAACAAATTCACTGTCTCACCTGCTGTGCCCTGAAACATGAAAGAAAGAATCACGGGATCATAAGGATTAATAAAATAACAGTCTCTGTTAACAATATTGACAGGAGGTATAAGGATAATTTGTCTGATGTGGGACCAACAGCTTAACTGCTTAATCCTTTATTTTTAAGGGCAAATCATTCATTTATTGTTTAAAGATTGCAAGACAACATCTGAATTTTTGTAGCACAATTTAAATGTTTTACTTTTTTGATAAAGCAGAGTATAATAGAAAAACAATTAGTTTTCAGTAATATCTATATATCTATTCAGAATTAAGTCTTCCACAGACATGTAACCTGGAAACAAAAGCCTGTTACAATAAGCAAAACTTCAACGGAGTGGCTACTTTCCAGGCCAGGGAAAGGTTCATCCCTATAGGAGGATGATGTGCTATGTAAAACGGCTGCAAGGTCACAGCCTTGAGGGCGTTGGAAGTCTAGTATCCTATTCCACATTAAGTAGTTTGGTGAACTTCAAATGACCGTTCATCTGCAACCAAGCTGCCAACCTTTAACTGATATTTCAAACAGGTAAAAAATAAATGAAAAGAAATCCCTACACTGATGTTCCTTGATTTACACTGTTAAATGGTTCATTAACATGTAATTCTGGCTAAGAATTACATTTGAGACTCCTTGCTCAGATTTTGGTTAACAGTACTAATCTTTAGAAATTCAATTTCTTATTAATCAATAATTTGTCAGCTAGGATACATTCAGGCATCAGCTGCAACTACAGAATAGGTACACTGCCTCAGCGCTTTGGAAAGACATAATCTAAAACACTACTAGCAAACAAAATATCTGTTACTAGACAGCATGTGTGCAGGACAGCAAGACAAAAACATATTCATATGTGTCGCAGACCAGCCGGAGAAAGAGGATTTCACCGCCCAGGGTCAGAAGGGACGGGGTAAGGAACTGAAGTAGCACCGATGAATGGGGTCAGAAGGACCAAGACAACTGATGGTTGCAAGGCAAGTTTTATTATGCTATGGTTGCAGATTATATAGACTAGAAATGGAAGGTTGCCAGATGGTGGTTTACATTAGCTAATGACTGTCTCGGCTCAAGGTTAACTTCCCTGGGAGAAAACCCATAAGCCCAGAATCATCCAAAATAACCTGCACGTGCAGGGTGGAGACAGCTTTGCTTGTCTCATTTTACATTCTTTCTGCTTTCTGGGCCCTGGTGATTTATCTCCCATGGAATGGAACAAGGAGGGGAACAAGTAGGGACAGTCCCTTCGAGCAGCGGCGGCATGCCTGGCATGTCTGTAGCCTGCTCTCAAGGCTGACTGCTTCCCACACATATGTTGGCTTGTTTAAGCCTCAAGCCCTCAATCCTTTGTTGAAATACAATAATTTCATTCCTATGGTTTTCAATACCAAAAACTCAACCTCCAGGAGGGCTAAAGTCTAATTTGTACTCCAAACCAAGTAGCAGTGCAGTTCGCTACTACTGAGGTGGAATCCATAAAGATTTCAAGACCACGACCAGAAGACAAGTTATTATATATAATACCCTAGAAGGCCTGAAACATAATTATCATATACATAGCTGGTCCTTCAGAGCTTTTTACCTATAACATGTTTTTTGATGAAAGTTATTTAATGTACTGGAGATAACTGTGACTTACTGATAAAATATTTGAATACTTATACTTACCTGGGATTTCATTTCTGCTGAAAGAAAAAGGAAGAACAGGACTCACCTAAAAAAACAAACTTTAGAAATGAAAGTAAAAATCTTATCACAAACTATCACTTTTGGAAGCAGCATAGAGGGGCAGTCAACGGTAAAACACTGGTGAAATAGGTCAAAACTCTAGGCCAAAAATCCATTATTATTATCGTCAGTGACAATACCACAACTCTGCCCTTCATAATTAATAAGCACTCCTAAGAATCTTCATTTGGCACCAGATGATGTGTTGAAGAGAAACACTCTGGGAGGTTTTGAATCACACTTGGTATTTTGTTAGCCAAGTTACAGGAGAATTTTTAAAGTGGGGGGAAGGGAAGAAGGAAACGGACCAGAAAAAGAATTGAGGCCATCATCTACAAACCAACAAAGCACTGAGAGTTCCAAACGTTATGTCAGACACTAAAGTGACTGATATAGGCTCAAGTGGTTTATAAAACCTTTAAAAAGACTACACCAGCAAAGTCCCCATTTATCGGTAGAGTTCAGAAACTAAAACAAGGAATATTTTAGCTTAAAACCTTATCTCAAGAGAATCATATACAATTCACATGAATAAAAGTACCTGAAACCAAACATTTTTAAAAGCTCCAATACCCAAAATATAAAGAAAAAAATTAATTCAGAAGACTCAATCAATCCATGATAATCACAAAATGGCTGGGCAATCTCTATCTCCCTTCCACACTAACCATCCATCCCCTGGAAGACCAAGGGAGATCAGACCTTCCAGACTTACCTTCCAGACTTACCTTCCAGACCTTCCAGACACCTGGCTGCTGCAAAATTCGATGGAGACTCCTTGTGGAACAGCAGTTTCGCATCTCTTGGGTCTCTCCCTATCGTGATCATGCAGGAAGCAAGTCTGGCTGTGCTATTTCTTATCATTGTCTGTCACCCATCTGCACCATGATATTGAAAAAGTAGTTCCCTTTCCCCCAGAAGGTTGAGGCTCAGCTACAGGGGTAATTCTCCTGGGCACACAGTCATTATTTAGGCCGACTCAGTGACTTCAACAGGCTTAATCATGTGATCAGGTTTGTTGCCAGCTGCATAATGCTCCCACATGTGTAGATAGAGCCGCTCTAGTTCCATTGTGTATTGTTTGGTGTTGAACAGAGGGCTAGATGTTCTCTGCTTCCAGACTTTGCCACGAATTTTCTTCAGGTATTCGAGATCAGCTCCCAGTTTCACAGCTATCTCTTCATATTCTTGCCTATTTTTAGCAATCAGCTCAAGACAGCCTAAACAAGTGAGCTGGGAACCTGCAACTCGGGAAGCAAGAGCCTCTCCTGGCATAGTCACCATGGGGGTCCCTGCCCAAAGGACATCCATCCCTGTGGTGTGGCCATTACAGAGTGGAGTGTCCAAGCAGACATCAGCCAGCTGGCCTCTCCGAACATGTTCCTCTTTAGGAGCAAAAGGGGAAAAAATGATACGGTTCAGGGGAAGGCCCATATTTTGTGTGTACTGTTGAATATTAGCTTCTCCTGCTGCTGGAAAACGCAACAGCCACAGTACACTATTGGGAACACGCTTCAGAATATTTGCCCACATCTGCAAAGTAGATGGGTCAATTTTGTATAACTGATTAAAGTTACAGTACACAATGGCATCTTCCGGTAACACGTACTGAGAACGTGTGGTTGCAATAATGGTACGGGGAACCTCCTCTCCAGTGGCAGCCTTATTGTTGATCAGGGTAGTTGCCAGTCCGTTGCTAATACTGAATCCATTCATTGTAATCTGAATTTGTCCTCTGTTAATCATTTCAATAACTGCTTCTGCAACAGTATTCATAGGAATGACAGGCATATTAAGAGCTGTATTACTGCTGTCTGCATTGTCTTCTCCATCAGGACATTTCATCTTGACTATTTGCACATCTGATAGACTATCAAGAAATGCTTGGAGGTCGATGCCATTCAGCACAATCCGATTGTCATAAAGGTGCCCATTGGACTTAAAATTGATGACGGCTTTTTTCTTCAGGTGAGGGAACATATTAGCATGATCACCAATAAAGAATGTATGGGGCATATAAGCCAGTTTCTCAGAATACTGCTCAGCAATTTCAGCAGGTGACGTTTCCTGATCAGTGATGATATAATCCATGAAAAGCATGCCACTATTCCCAGGGTACCCCAGCCACATGGCCTGAATAGGAGCTGGCCTGAGAGCAAAGAGTTCATTTTGAGCACCCCTGGTATAACCATTCATATTTACAAGGATGTGTATACCAACTTGATGGATGCGATCAGCTGCTTTCCCATTGCATGGAATCTGAGAAAGATCAGTGAAATGATTGGCTTCTGCCATCACCTTCGCTTGGAAGTTTGTGCCATCATGTGGGCTCAGGGCATAACAGAATATCTCAAATTTATCAAATTTATGTGCATGCCTGGAATAGACTGCATAAGGTGAGAAGTAGGATGGTTCCCAAAGTCAGAACTCACGTATCCTACACGCAGTCGACCATCACTGAGCTTCAAGTCTTTTGGATGTTCATACGGTGGTTTATGAAGGACACTTATATTAGCCAAGCAGAGGTTCCCATGCCTCTCAGCAATAGCCTTCCTGAAGCCATGAGGAAGAGGATAGAGCATACTATGATGAGGCTGCACAGAAGGCAACCTATTCTTCTCCAACTGGTCAGCCACAATGGTGACCAACTTCTTCATTCGCTCATCATAGTCTGTCCAATCACAGACAACCTGCAGGCAATGAGCCAAATTACAATAAGCGTCAGGAAAATCAGGTTGAAGCTTCAGAACACTGCGATAAGAAGCAATTGCTTCTGGAATATTCCCTGAATCCTGGTGAATGGAAGGCAGATTGCTGTGGGCATCCGCAAATGCAGGGTTGATCTGCACGGCACGAGTATAACACTGCAAGGCTCCCTGAACATCCTGCATCTCCCATAGAGTGTTTCCCATATTACAGTACGCATCAGCAAAGGTAGGACTGATTCGAATAGCCTCCTTATAATGCATCAGAGCTTCGTGCAGTTTTCCCTGCTGCTTCAATACACTTGCTAAATTTGAATGGGCATCAGCAAAGTCTGGGCAGAGCTCTAATGCTTTACGATACAAGCGAACTGCCTCTTCACTGTTTCCCTGTTCTCCTTTGATATTGGCTAGGTTATTCAGAGAGTCTGCATGGGTGGGACACAGCCGGAGAGCTGTATGATAACAATCTTCTGCTTCAGCAACACTGCCCTTCTCTTTGAGAGCGTTGGCTAGGTTGCAGTAAGCATCAGGGAAATGTGGTTGCAATTCAATAGCTCGCCTGTAGGTGTCTATTGCCAGATCCATCAGGCCTTGCTCGTAGTATACACAAGCCAGGTTGCCATGTACCACTGCATGATTTGGACTCAAGCTTAGGGCACGAAGGTAAGCTGCCACAGCTCTGTCAAAAATCCGTGCCTCATTGAAGACATTTCCTAAATTGATATAAGCATCCAGAAAATTGGGGTCAAGGGTAACAGCCTTTTCAAAGTGATGAATTGCAAGCCAAATCTCCCCTTGTGCATTGAAAACACAGCCAAGATTACTCCAAGCTACTGCAAAGTTCGGTTGCATCTCAATTGCTTTCAAATAACATGCCTTGGCTTCTTCTAAGCCACCCAGGGCTTTGAGCAGGTTCCCCAGGTCACTGCGAACACAGTACAAAGAAGGATTGTACTGAAGAGCAGAGACGTAAGCTTGTACTGCCCCTTCCATGTCGCCTGCTGCTACCAAAGCGGCTGCCAGGTTAATATAACCATCGATGAAATCTGGTTTGAGACGCAATGCATGCCAGTAATGCTCAGTTGCTTCCTGCAACTGCCCTCTTTCCTTGTACACATTCCCCAAATTCGAATAGGCTTCTGCCAGAAGAGGGTTCTGTTTAATTGCCAGAGTACTAAAGTGGGCAGATCTGTCCAGCCTTCGACACTGGAAGTGTATAGATGAAAGTAATAAAAGTACACCAGTATTGCCTGGCTCTTGTCTCCAGAGCTGCATGCAGTGTCTCTCAGCTGTCTCAAAATCTCCTGCCTGATATTCTCGATGTGCCAGCTCAGCTAACTCTTGGAAGGAAAGCATACGTTTCGTTGGTTCTGTGCTGTCGGCCATGTTGCCCACAGAAGATGCCATCTGGAGCTTCTGGAGAGAGTGAAAAAAGGGGGTAATCGAGTCCCGCTGCCGCCACTACTGGCAAGAACGTTTCTAGTGGTAGTAAACACGAGCCCAGCAGCCGTACCACTGCTTTGGCACGCTTAAGTGGTGGCAACAGTTACAGGCACCAAACCTTAGGAACTATGGTTGGCCATCTACCTCTCATGCTCTTGAAATCTTAATTCTTAACCCTGCCCTCTTCCACCATTTTTCTCCTAATCAGGGAATAAAAATTACCTATCCATTTGCCTTAGAAGAAATCAAAAGTCAGTAGGCCAAACACTTTTTAAAATATTGTTTTCTGTCCAGTTGGAAATGAAATACATGATTGACTTTTCTTCATCATTCATATAGTCAACGTGGGAAACATTAGGGCCGTGAATTTCAATACAGTAAGAAGAGAAAATTTTAAATTGGCCTTCCCAAACCACTAATAAGTAACCGATGTTGTATAGAATGCTAAAATCTTAGAGACTGAGTTTGATATTTTAAAAGTTCTGCAAACATTAGCTAATTTCTCCTCATCAAATTTCTCATGCCTCAAACCTGAGTATTACTTTTTAAAAGATAAATTTATTTATTTTTATTTATTTATTTTTATCTTGGCTGTGTTGGGTCTTCAGTGCTGCATGCAGGCTTTCTCTAGTTGCGGCGAGCGGGGGCTACTCCTTGTTGCGGTGCCCGGGCTTCTCATCACAGTAGCTTCTATTGTTGTTCCACAACTCTATGGGTTCCTTTTTAGGTTCTACGAAGAACCCTAGAAATTAGTTCATGTAATTATAGGTTTTTGCAAAATTGTCAAAAGTGAGATATTTTAATTTCCATCAGGTAAGTCCAGCATCTATTTCTTTGCCAATTTTCCTTCTATCATATTCTGCTATGTTGGATCATATTGGATTGGTCACAGGCTTTCTTGAAATCTGGATAAGGAGATGTTTTAAGTGAGGCTATTATGTGATTTTCAGACACCACCATATGTAATTGAGTATATAATATCCCATTCCAGGAATAACTTCCAGTACTCTTACTGACTACTCTACTGACATAACTAGCACAAGACACAGAAGCGTAAGGACAAAAACCACCTTACAATATAGCCATGTCTTGCACTTCACAGCTCTCAAAGCATGTGCGTTTGAAGAGGAAAAAAAGAACTGAAAAGTATAAAACCAGAAGTTATTCTGTGGAAAATTATTTCAATCATCAGGCATGTGAAAGATAAGTCAAAGATTCAGTTTTCTTCAATGCTTAGTCAAAACGGAAATTTCCTTCTGTCAAGAATATACTCCAGGGCTTCCCTGGTGGTGCAGTGGTTGAGAGTCTGCCTGCCGATGCAGGGGACACGGGTTCGTGCCCCAGTCCGGGAAGATCCCAAATGCCGCATAGTGGCTAGGCCCGTGAGCCATGGCCACTGAGCCTGCATGTCCGGAGCCTGTGCCCCACAATGGGGAGAGGCCACAACAGTGAGAGGCCAGCATACTGCAAATAAAAAAAAAAGTATACTCCAGGGGCTTCCCTGATGGCACAGTGGTTAGGAAGCCACCTGCCAATGCAGGGGACACGGGTTCCAGCCCTGGTCCGGGAAGATCCCACATGCTGCGGAGGAACTAAGACCGTGTGCCACGACTATGGAGCCTTTGCTCTAGAGCCCGTGAGCCACAACGACTGAGCCTGTGAGCCACAACTACTGAAACTTGTGTGCCTAGAGCCTGTGCTTTGCAACAAGAGAAGCCACCGCAATAAGAAGCCTGCATACCGCAACAAAGAGTATCCCCCGGTCGCTGCAACTAGAGAAACCCTGCACACAGCAACGAAGACACAACACACTCAAAATTAAATAAATAAATAAATAAATAAAAGAACATACCCCATCAATAATGTGTGTAATGGAATGGTGTGAGTGAGTATTTTATCAGAATTCCTGTAATGCACAAACCTATAGCAGTACTGAAATCAGTAATGCATTTATAATAGTAAATATTTATGAGGAAGTAATCCATAGAGGTTTTCTCAAAGTTAACAATGAACATTAATGCGACATTATCAATAATAAATTGTGACGCTGAAATAAACTTTTCTAAACTATTAATAACTAAAAGCAAACTCTAATCAACCATGTGAAAAGAAATCTATGTCTATAAACTACAAAGTTTATTTCTTAAAATTTTATTTCTAAAACACATAAACTGTCATATGAGGAGGCAGTTAAAGAATATATAGCTACAAGAGTGGGGAAAAGGTTTTATAGAGACACATCTGGCAGTAGTTAATTTTCAAATGTCATTTTTCTAGATTTTGTGACACCTATAGTATTGATATTTGAAAGCATTTAAAAAATTGTACTTTGAAGATTTGCTACTTCCAGGTAGAGTAAAATATTTTGAAGCAAAACAACATTTCCACTGAGAAAAATTTAAAAAGCCAAATAAAATAGTCAGCATTCAATCAAAAAGTTCTAGACATACCAAGAGATAGAATCATATGAGTAAAATTCTAAGAAAAGAACAGATAATACACAAATATTTATATAAGATATTGTGTATATTTATCAGGAAAAGTCTTTATCAAGAAAAGACTTTAAAATCATCAGAATTAATATTGCATTTTATTTATTTGTATATTTTATTTATATATCGATATTTATATATTTATATAAAGAACTTAAAGATAAAGCCCTAGTTAAGGCAGTGACAAAAGCAGGAGCAGTGGCAGTAAAAAGAAATGGTTATATTCAAGGATATTTTGTCAGTAAAAGTCCAAGATCCAATGTCTGACTGCATACATGGGATGGATAGACGGAGTGGGAAAAATCAAAGTTAACTATAGAGGTTCTAGTGAAGATGGGGTTGCCATCACCCAACCCAAGGGGTTGCGATCATCCCCAAGGTCTAGGAGACTCAAAGGGAAGGTCATGGTCGAGGAAAAGTTAATTGCTGGGAAAATAAGACTCCCAGTCTCTCCATCTCCTTACACTAGTTTTTTTTTAAACATCTTTATTGGAGTATAATTGCTTTACAATGGTGTGTTAGTTTCCGCTTTATAACAAAGTAAATCAGTTATACATATACATATGTCCCCATATCTCTTCCCTCTTGCATCTCCCTCCCTCCCACCCTCCCTATGTCACCCCTCTAGGTGGTCACAAAGCACAGAGCTGATCTTCCTGGGCTATGCGGCTGCTTCCCACTAGCTATCTATTCCTTATACCAGTTTTGTTTTTTTGCTCATATACGTAGCAGCATTTCATTCAAGGGGAAAGTCATTGATCTGACTGGTCAAATTAAACACCATAGTTCAAGGCACATTTACAGTGGTTAGTTCCTCCACAATTTAGAAAGTAACATTCACAATTTCCCTCTTCCTACACTGCGGAACACATTGGCCATTCCTCCAAAGTTTCCACTCCATAGAGTGGACCAGAGATGACGTCAGCCCAGAACTGAGAGCTTGGCATGAGATGGTGTCAACCCCACCTAGAGCTCTGGCATAAGTTATGACCCAACCCAGCTCTACAGAGAGTTCTGCATGGAATCTTGTCTCAGCCATAATAATGTGATTCTGTTTTTCATTTGGTTTTCTTCTTTGCTGAACTTTCCCTGGCCACTCTGACAAACAATATTTCAGGCAATCCTGGGCCACTCACTAACTTTATTCCATCTAATGTTATCCAGATTCCCAAGAAAATGACTAACTATAAAGGGGGAAATTTGGAACATGGTGAGTTTTAGGTGCCTGAAATATACAGGTAACTGAATCCAGTTAAGTAGCAAATTATTTGGATCTCAAATATGCCAGTAGAAGAGCAGACTAAGCTCAATTTAATGTACTCTTACTGGAGACACATGTAAATTCTGGGTCAGTTTTCAAAATGTTAAAAGCACATAGCTGAGATTAAAAGAAAGAAAAGAACACCTGCATGTTTCAGAAAGTAACAGAGAAATTAAATCCAGAGAAATAAGAGCAGACTGATGTGTATGGGTTCCGTTCCTTAGTATAGGCCTTATGTACATAGGGGCTGGAGCTAGAAATCTAACATTACCTTGAGGCCAGGAATTTAGACTCAGGATGGAACAATATGGAGAAGTTAGTACAGATATCCTACAGAACTTTCATGAGGAACTGCTTAGTCCATTAAGAGGGCCAAGGGAGGTGGTGAGGAAGATTGCTATCTCTTGAAAACCTTCAGGTACAGAAAACATCAACACCTCTGAAAAGTAGGCCTGTCCTTCCCAGAGTTGTGATGGTCAGGTTGTCACTAACCTGTAAGGCCCTGTATGAATCAGAAACTGCAAGGAGAGTAATTCAAAGAAAACCAGATGCAGGATGGGTGTGGCAATAAATCCTAGGACCCTATCAGAAACAAAATTAAAACCACTCTAGAGGGAAATTTTAACAAACCAGGGCAGAGAGTATCCTAACCAGAACAAAATAATAATTCTGAGGAAGTTACTTTACTTATTTAAGTAAGATTCAATGCATTCCCATGGCCAGGCCCTTTTGAAGAATTCTAAAACATATACAAACAATTCATTTACATCTTATATATCCCACCATCCAGAGCAAAATTCACTTAAGAACTGTACTGGTGGAAATTGGGCAGCACTATGGAGAAAATAAAATGTGTTTACCATCAAAAAACATGAAGGTAAGAAAGATAATGTCTAATTTTTTAATTATCCTGTGGTTTCTTGAAATCTTTTGGAAACCCAAACTAGAGAAACCTAGGAGGAAATGAAGATTTAAATATTTAGAGATTTATCAACTCATCTATAAAAGCTTTATTAATCTCTTCTTTTAATAACATTCCTGAGGGGTATAAATGTGTCCAGTGATAGGGTTGAATAAGCCTGAGAGAATTTCAATTGTTTACTATTCTTGGTCAGCTATTAAGACCTTTCAGGAGCATTTTGATTTTCATGGCCTCATCCAACAAAAGCAGGATATTTTACAGAAAGTCCTGGGCCACTTTTCGGCTTGCTTTTGTGTTTATGTTTTTGGTTTTTTCACATCGGGCGGTACATTAGGCTTCCTATTGCATACTCCCTCATTCATGCATGCATTCATTCAAACAATATTGACTGAGTTGAGACATTTAATTAACACTCAATAAATTATGTTTAGATGAATGAATGTGCTTTCTATCAAAGTAAGTGTAAGTACTGAGAAAAATTACAGAATGTATGATCCCAGCCCCACAAAAGCTTATAACTGTGTTGAGGATATAACATATGCTGATGAAATAACTAATATATCATATTGGACAGTGTCTAAGTTCAAAAATGAGTTTTTATAAATAATCAGAGCCTAAGGAGCACAAAGAAGGGACAGTTCATTATGGGTTGAATCTATCAATAAATGTACATTTCAGGTGAGGTTTGAGATTGACCTCAAAGAAGAGGACTTAGATATATGAACAGAGAACAAAAAAGGCATGGTGATAGCATGTGCATAGATAGTGTGGCCAATATTTATGTTCTTCATTAAAGATAGTCAGAGATAACCCAAATGTAACTGTTTCCATGGGTCCATTCTCAGTATCCAAAGAGAACGGCAAATCCTATCTTAGTAAAACTAATGAAAAACACAGTCTTTAACAAAGAGATTGTGAAGGAAAGGGGGAGAGAAAGGCTTGCATCCCACACCACACAACAAAACTTATTGAATTATTTGTTTAATTTTCTCCCTCTGAAAATTTCCTCTCCCTCTCTCTGTACGTGTCTCTTCTCCCACATCTGGCCACACTCTACCAGCCATCTTTCCAGATCTTTCCAGAACTCTCCATCCTAGTTTCATTAGGCCACAATTTAAACATCTCACAGGTCTCCAGGATGCATCCCCATCACTTATTCCACAAAGACAAACAAAGGACACTTCTCAGGATCACGTTTCTTTGAAGGAAGAGGTCATGAGGAGTGATTATAAATAATATAAGGTGGAGAGCAGTGACTTAAAATACCATTTTTCACCTTAGAATGTGAATACAGGGAACTTTGGGAAACTATAAAATCTAGAAAGGATTCACTGATAATTATTTATGTTCAATGAATAAATTTATGTTCAATGAATAAAATAAAATGTAATAATACGGCTAAACTCTGACAGATTCACTTTTTCAAAAGTTGCTTTCACACACCTTCACTATTGGGATGTTTGATAAACACACCTTTCCTTCTTTACTTTCTTCTTTCTTTGCAGATACTGGCACCAAACTTTCAAACAATAACAACCTTCCCATAAGTCCCTTGCCAGGCAAGATTAAGGTATAACAATCCAAACAAAGTTTTGAAGAAGATAACTGGTTGAAAGCACAGGAAAAGAGCTGGGTTTCTCTTATTCAACAGTCACATAATGAGTAATGTGCGAATTGGTTTCAAAAGTCTCTCTGCATGAGGGGCTAAGGTTAAGATTAGAACTTCTGAGGCCAGAAGAGCAAAATGACTACGACAATCCACATATTTTCAAGAGCTGCCCTTTGGATGTGAGGCATTGATTTTTCCCACTATTTTTTCAGCAACCCAACTGGTGTCTTTATTAAACGACATAAGGGAATACAGTGTGGCCAAGAAGGCTTAGATTTCCTTAGCCCCAAGTCAGATATTCTCCAGTGACTGTCCACTCAAATGAAAAAGAGAGATTTACAAGAGGAAACTGGATACAACTGAGTGTACTTTAATTTTACATGAATTATTTGTTTTGTTTTCAATTCTCCGCTGAAGTGCCTACATTAATATATTTTTAAGAACATTTCCTTAAGTTGAAGTATGCATTCAGTATATTCATTTATTTTAATTTAGAAAAGCCAAATGATTTAGGCAAATTCATTTCTATATTGCCACAACAGTGTATTGTGAACTAAATGACACCTGGCAGTTCTTTATGCAGATACTAACTCAATTAGAAGGCAGAACAAGTATACCTACCCATTCAGGGAAGGAAAGGTCACTTAGCCTCTGTAGCTCTCTTAGGTCTCTTATCATCACAGTAACAAATAGAAGACTAAAAACCATATGATCATCTCAATAGATGAAGAAAAAGCTTTTGAAAAAAATTCAATATCCATTCATGGTAAACACTCTCCAGAAAGTGGGCATAGAGGGAACATACCTCAACATAATAAAGGCCATATACGACAAGCTCATAGCTAACATACTCAATGGTGAAAAGCTGAAAGCATTTCCCCTAAGATCAGGAACAGGACAAGGATGCCCACTCTCACCACTCTTACTGAAGGTACTTTTGGAAGTCCTAGCCACAGCAATCAGACAAGAAAAGTCAATAAATAAAAGGACTCCAAAATGGAAAGGAAAAAGTAAAACTGTCACTGTTTGCAGATGGCATGATACATAGAAAATCTGAAAGACACCATCAAAAAATTATTAGAGCTCAAAAATGAACTTGGTAAATTTGCAGGATACAAAATTTATATCTAGAAATCTACTGTATTTCTATACACTAACAATGAACTATCAGAAAGAGAAATTAAGGAAACAATCCCATTTATAATCACATAAAAAAGAATAAAATACAGAAGAATAAATCTGCCTAAGGAGGTAAAAGACCTGTACCCAGGGAACTATATGACACTGATACAAGAAATTAAAGATGACACAAACAGCTGGAAAGATATACCATGGTCACGGATTGGAAGAATTAATATTGTTAAAGTGACCATCATACCCAAGGAAATCAACGGATTCAATGCAGTGTGTATCAACATACCAAGGGCATTTTCCACAGACCTAGAACAAATAATTTTAAAGTTTGTATGGAAACACAAAAGATCCTGAATAGTTAAAACAGTCTTGAGAAAGAAGAACACAACTGGAGGAATCATGCTCCCTGGCTTCAGACTGTGCTACAAATCTACAGTAATCAAAACAGTATGGTACTGGCACAAAAACATCGATCACTGGAACAGAATAGAGAGCCCAGAAAGAAACCCATGCACTTATGGTCAGTGAATCTATGACAAAGGAGGCCAGAATATGCAGTGGAGAAATGTCTGGGCTTCCTTAGGGATGGTTTCATCAATTAATTTGTTTTCTTAAATGGACCATACTTTTCCATGTCTTTGTATACCTTGTGATTTTTTTTGGTTGAAAATTTGTCTTTCAAATATTATAATGTGGTATCTATGGAAATCAGATTCTCCCACTTTCCCAGGGTTTCCTGGGCTTTTGATTGTTGGAGGCTGTAGTAGTCTGTTTGTTTAGGGACCTTTCCAAACTATTTTTGCAATGACTATTTTCCTTATCGTATGTATGCACTGAAGTCTCTGTTCCTTTAGTTCATGTTTAGCTAATGTTTTGACAGAGATTTCCTTGAATTCCTGCAACTAAAACAAACAAAAATAAATACACACAAGCACATCCACATGCACACCCAAAACCACACACCTCTGCCCATTGTGCAGATTGCTGGATCACTCCTTCAACATTTAGCTGACCTGCATTGAGTTCAGGGCTCAGCCCATGGTAAAAGCTTGGAGAATCCTCTGGTGTTTTCAGAACATGCATCTTATCTCGAGTATGCATGTGGCTTTCCTAATTTCTCTGGACACATGTGTACTTTTTATAGGTTCTAATTTCCCAAAGAATCTCCCCCAACTTTGGCTCCTGCATCTTCTGTGGTCTACTGTATTTCAATGCACAGTCTTCTGCCCCAGCCATCTGTGATTTGTTGGTTCACCTTGCACTTTTTTTGAACATTGACCACTGCTTTTCCAGACTGTGTTCCAAGTTAGCTAGGACAGAGATAAGCATTTTGTGTCAGTCCTTCAGGTAGTTCCCAGACAGGTTAGAACAGATACACATAATAATCTGAGATTACAGTCTCTTCTGCTGCCTCCTGAAGCAGGATTGAGGGTCCCATACTAGGAATGGTCTGCTGCTACCTTAAGACTATCACTGCATTAAGACTCAACCACTTTAAGACCATCACTACACTAACAGTGGATGGGGCAAGGGCAAGTAAAAATGCCACAAAGCTTTCCTTCCATTTTCAAATTGCCTCTTCCCTGGTTCACTATGTGTTTGGTTGTTATAAATCTTTGGCTGATTTCAGGACTAAGAGAAACTCAAAGAACCCCACAGCAAAAACCAGTATAATCAAACTCTCAGAAGCCAAACGACACAGAAAGAATCTTTTCTCCCAAAGGAGAAAGAAAAAAGAAATTTGTTACAAAGCAGGGATCCTCAAAAAGATTAGAGCTAATTTCCTATATGAAACCACGGAAGCAAGAGGCCAGATATATTTAAAGTGCTGAAAGAAAAAAAATTGTCCACCAAGAATTCTATATTTGGCCAAACTGGTTTCAAACCTTGGGGAGAAATTAACGCATTCCCAGATGAACAAAGGCTGAGGGCATTTATTTTACAACTTCCTACCACTGCCCTATGAGAAATGCTATATTGAACCTTCACGTTGAAATGAAAGGACACTAGACAGCATCTTGAAGCTGTAGAAAGAAATAGAAATCTCCAGTAAAGATAAATACATGGGCAAATACTAAAGCCAGTATTGTGTTATTGGCTTGTAGCTCTACTTTTTATTTCTTACATGATTGAAAAAACAAATGTATAAAATAATCATAAATCCATGTTATTGGGCTCACAAAGTATAAAGGTGTAATTTGTGACAATAATAATGTAAAGAGGAGGAACGGAACTGTAGAGGAACAGAGTTTCTGTGTGCTACTGAAGTTGGTTTCAATTGAAATTACATTGTTTTAACTTTAGAATGGTAAATGTCATCTTCTTGATAACCACAAAGAAAATATCAATAGACTATATGCAAAAAGAAATGAAAAGGGAATCAAGAGTTCACCACAAGAAAATCGGCTAACCACAGAAGTCAGTAATGGAGTAAATGAGGGGCAAAAAATGCACAAGACATACAGAAAACAAGCAGGAAATAGACAGAATTAAGTTCTTCCTCATCAGTAATTTTTGAAAAAGTAAGTGGATTAAGCTCTCCAATGAAAAGATAAACATTGGCAGAATGGACTTTAAAAACAACCATAATCCAAGTATATGCTGTCCGCAAAAATCTCACTTGATTTCAAAAGACACAAGTTGCTTGAAAGTTAAAGCATAGAATAAAATATCCCATGCAAATAGTAACAAAAAAGAAGGAAAGAGAGACAGAAAAAGAAACAAAGGAAGGAAGGAAGGAAGGAAGATAGATCTTGGATGGCTATGTTACTATCACACAAAATAAACTTTAAATCAAAAACTATCACAAGAGGGAAAGGAGGCCACTATATGTTGATAACAAGTTCAATCTATTAAGAAGAAAGAACACCTATAAACATATATGTACCAAACAACCCCCAAATACGTGAAGCAAACATTGACAGAACTGAAGGAAGAAATAGATAGTTCTAAAATAATAGTGGGGGATCAATACCTTGCTTTCAATAATGGAAAACACATCTAGACAGAAGATCAGTAGAGAGGTAGGGGGACTGAATAACACATTTAACCAACTAAACCTAACAGCCGTATATAGATCACTCCACTCAACAACAGCAGAATACACCTTTTTCTCAAGTACACATGGAACACTCTCTGGGAAAGACCATATGTTAGGCCACAATACAAGTACCAATACATTTTTAAGAAATTGAAATCATACAAAGTATCTTCTTTAGCCACAGTGAAATGAAGGTAGAAATCAATAACAGAACCATTGATAGCCATTTCCCATCATGCCTGCCACACATGATATAAAGCAATGAAGGGAAAAACATAATTTCCCACTTAGAAAAGTGGGAAAGAGGACATACCATTGACACAGACTGTGTGCTGTTTCCCATTGTCAGGGATACAAATAAATTAGCATCATTTATTCATTAGTGTGTTAATTTCTTGGTCAATCATTGGACAGCCAGTGTTTCTGCCTGATGGGAAGACTTCCTATACTCAGTGTTGAGTGGAGCCAACCTTGAAAGGGACATTTTAAAGGATTATACTGTGATGGGCTTCGCAGTACCCTTCCTCCTATGCCAGTATTTAGGCTGGGGTATTTCCATGGAGTGTGCACAATCGTAGGCCCCAGTTCACCAGAATTTAGTTTGACTCATTCTGTTAATACATTCCCTCAGTACTTTGTCTTTTGTATCCTTTTGCATTTACTTCATTCTTTACTATCATTGCGAAACAACTTTGTTTCCTGTTCAGATGCCAAAAAGTGGATATCAATACCTCCTGAGTTTTACACATCACAGATCAGTTTTGGATATCAGGGACAGAGACAACAGCTATTTCCAATGACTTTGAGACATACTTTGAACATGTGATTAACATGTTGAGTGTTGAAATGTGTGTCGAGCTCATTATACGTGCTCTAAAAGGTTTCAAACTGCAAATATTTAAAAATCTCTATCTTTGAATAGTTTTCCTGTGCTGTCCCTTTGTGTCAGACTGTTAATATGCAGTCTGGCACCTTCAAATAATGTGGCTTTGTAACCAATTATTTACATGTTGTTTTATCCACAGAGAAACTTTTTTTAAAAAATAAATTTATTTATTATTTATTTTTGGTCGTGTTGGGTCTTTGTTGCTGCACACAGGCTGTCTCTAGTTGGGGCGAGCGGGGGCTACTCTTCGTTGTGGTGTGCAGGCTCCTCATTGCTGTGGCTTCTCTTGTTGTGGAGCACGGGCTCTAGGCGCTGGGGCTTCAGTAGTTGTGGCATGCAGGCTTCAGTAGTTTTGGCTCATGGGCTCTAGAGCACAGGCTCAGTAGTTGTGGCACACGGGCTTATTTGCTCTGCGGCATGTGGGATCTTCCCAGACCCGGGCTCGAACCCATGTCACCTGCACTGGCAGGCGGATTCCCAACCACTGTGCCACCAGGGAAGTCCCCACACAGAGAATCTTAAGGTCAAAACATACAACTCGATTAACTACACTTCCTCCTGTTCACATTTCCCTCATCTTTTCTTCATCTTCTGTCTATGTTTCCTTGGCCCTGTTTATATTAAGTGCTTTTGCCATTATATTTGATTGTTTGTATTCCGGTGAGTTACCACAATGCTTTATGAGACACGCTAGGATATAAATGCATTTAAGTTATATATATATATATATATATATATATATATATATATATATATATATATATACACACACACACACATATATATGTAGTTTGCTTGAGTGCAGTATTTTTTGTTTTCTGTACTGAATTCATTAGCATGGGTCGGTATAATATTTAGCATAGGTCGATATGTAATTTGTAAACTAATAAAGTCTTAAAAGTGAGGAAATAAGTCTTTCAAATTTAATTATTTATTTTAAAGAGCAGAATAGCATACATAAACAGGTGCCTAATAAAAACTTGTATTCTAATTTGGAACTCTCATGAACACCTATTTTTTTGTTCTTCTAATGGTATGATCGTAGGCCAGTTGATTATTTTTATTTTTAGGGCTTTAACTTTAGAATAATGAAATATTCATAAATTTTAAAATGTATTTTTTTTTTATTTGATGGGGGTGGGATACTGGAGAAATGAAAGGTCAAACACCTATTGAGGAATCCATACTTGTCTATATAGTGTGTACTTTTATTTCAATAACTGATTTAAAATTCCTAAAAGGATGCTATAATAAGTTATTATGCCATTTTACAGACTGAATTAAGTGAATTTCAGGGAGGTATGAAACTTGCCTAAGGCTATCCAGCTGCCAAGTGGTAGAAGTGAGAATTAAATCCAGGTATACCTATCGCCAAAGTTTCTGCTCATCTCTTTACATCATCCACTTTGAATAGCCAATGCTTTTCTGCTTACAAATATGACTGAGGTTTCCAGACAGTCAACATTGCTTTTTAATCAGATAGAAAAATTACTGTTGCTTCTCTAAAGACATATTCCTTTTCCATTAAGTGACTTTAGTTGTTCAGATAATACTTCCAGACAGTAGTCATCATAGAGTTGGAGACTAAGAACAGAACTCAGGGATGTGTCTAGCACTCAGTAAAGACCAACTGGGCTCACTGATGGTACTTATGGTCATTTCCTCTAGACTAACATAATCTTATTAATAAGACCCTAATAATTCACAGTACTGCCCTTGCCTGATTGTTTGTTCTTCTCCCTCTATCACTCTCTCTTTCCCCATATGATTATTATTTTTGACAATTTTTGGTGAATTAAATTCAGGGATTAGTATTCAGGAGCACTAGTCACAAAAGCAGAGAATCTTAGCTCACACCAAAGGAAGAAAAGAGAGAAAAAGTATAAATTATATGAATACACACTTATCACACATGTACCAACTATATGTTGCACTTCTCCAAAATCTATTCAGTATCTGCACATTTATTGTATCTTAGCAGTAAGACAAGAAGTGAGCATAACGCTCTGTTTACAAGATACAGAAAACAGACCCAAATATGGAAATTACTAGCAATGAGAATGGGGAAGAAAGACTACAACAAGGAATGTAGATGATATTTTTGTTTCTTAGCTATGATGCCAAATATTGAACTTTCAACTTGAGACAAGGAGGCCATAAAAAGTTATATTAGTTTCCTAGAGCTGCCATGACAAAGTCCCAGAGACTGAGGAGGTTAAACAACAGAAATTTACTCACTCACGGGTGTAGAGGCTAGAAATCTGAGATAAGGTGTCAACAGGATTGATTTCTTCTGAGGTATCTCTTCTTGGTTTGTAGATGCCATGTTTTCCTTTGGTCTTCACATGGTTTTCTCTCTGTGCATGTCTGTGTCCTAATATGTTCTTTTTATAAGGACACCAGTCATATTGAATTAGAGCCCACCCATTTGACCTCATTTGACCTCAGTTACCTATTTAAGGGCCTTATGTCCAAATACAGTCAGATTACGAGGTATTGGGGGTTAAGACTTCCACATATTAACTTGAGCAGGACACAGTTCAGGTGATAATAGAAGATAATAGAAGATAAGAGTAATTTAAGCAAGTAAGTAACTATTGTTTACAGTGAGTTGCTTAAGGATATGTATTTACTCAAGAAAAACAAGAAGAAATTACATAACACTGTGTGTTATACAAAGATATTAAATTAACCATCATAACATCCTGCGAGATGGGCATTAAATTAGACTAAGCAAGAGTAAGCAACTTATCCAGAATTGTATAGTTGGTACTTTCCAGAATTTAAACCAGGTATTTTCCCAGTTCCATTCTACGTTATATATTCATTTCACTATTTGAAATGAATTTTGAGTCTTCATTTTGCTTAGTTCCTGAAGTTATATGGGGATAGAATGGAGTTGGATATTTTCAGTGACATTCACACATGGGGAAGGAAATTGAGTCCAGAAGCTTCAGCAATGTTTCCATGGAGAACGCTAACAACAGAACCAGAAACACCGTTATCCTTTTGGTTCAGTGATCTTTCCTATAGCACTACAAGAATCAATTTTAAGAAGCCCAATGTTTTCCAAACTTTCACCAATGGGCTCTGTAGGGTCCTCTAACAATATCTAAGAGACTAACTAGTTTCACATTCCAAGCCACTTAAGACAAGGAGTTCTGATTGTTCTCTGTGAGGAAATCAAGTGACAATCATAGCTGGTAATTTAGGATAGTTTCTTCAGGGCCCAGGCAAAACCCAATACACAAGTGATAACCATTGTTAAGTGCATCTTTGACAAGGACTCATCAAGTATCAAAGAGGTCTATAAGTTGGGAGAAATTATGATCAAAGACAAACATAGACCACAGATATTTAATTAATGCCCAATTATTTATGAGTTTAACTTTGGTTAACCTCATTTTCCTTCTTCTAGACAATTTCCAATTCATCTCCACAAAGAGACCAGAACACTTACCTTCCAAAACAAGATTTATTGTGTTCCTTTAATTCAAAGCATACAGTGACTTCTACATTCACTCCACCAAGTTTTGCTAGGAGAGAAAAGGAGACATTATATTTTGTCTTGAATTACATATGCCACCATACTTGACTTAGCTCATCCTACTGGAAGCACTTTGACGGCAGATTCTACAGTCTTGTCTGACATCCTCTACGGAATCAAGCCAAGGGAGTCACACATAGTTACAGCTGGAAAAACGTTTGTTCTGGGTTGATACTTTTAGCCTTTACCACCAAGACTTTATCACCAAGATCTATCTTGACAGTCTCTAAACAGGAGACCTTCTTGCCTTCCGTTTTCATATTGACAAGGAAGGTAAAGGGAAGAACTGAGAAGTACCCAAAGTCAGCTAGCAGCCAGAACAGATAAATCATCTGTGGAGATATTGTTTCTTTCAAAAGATATAAACATAAGAGGAAGTCCTAGTGTTTGAAACAATTGTGCATAATAAAAAATTCCATGAAAACCTAGAAATCCAGATGCAGATCAGTAACATATTGGCTAAATAAGCTGTTATGTTCATGCAATGGACAAGTGTACAGACATTAAGAAGAACGAGATACTCTTTTCTATGAGATTCTCTTTTCACTGAACTCATCAGTGCTGCAAAAACAATGTTACATAATACTTTTTCTTTAACATTATATCAGGCATCCTCATCTTGTCCTGCATTTATTGCCAGTGTTACTAAAGTTTATCATTTACCTCTTTCTCTTGTAGACATATAATTTCTTCTTATTTTGGAAGCATTCATCAATCCCTATTTTAGTCTTTCTTTTAAATTACAAATGAATATTGAATTTTATAAACTATCTTTTGCGGGATATTTCAAGTGATTGTATAGTATTGCTCTCCTTGGACCTTGTTATATGGTAAATTATATTTTGTTATTTTATATATGCTATTTATTATATATCGTATTATGTTTACTAATTACATTTATTATATTATAATTACATTATAACTAAGGTAGCATTTTGTTTTAGATAGGCAAACAACCAGTGGAATAGGAAGCATCTTAAAATTAGATGCAAGAGCATAAAGGAATTGAGTTTAAAATAAAATTCACATTTTGGATCAGTAGCAAAAATTATTCAACAAAAGTGGGAAAATATGGCTATCATTAGTAAATTCTAGATACAGCAAGTAGTTAAAAGTTAAAAAATAATGAAACTGTAAAAGTATCAGAAACCTGGGAGACATGAAATAAAGTATTCATGAGGAATACCTTTCTCAGATACAAAGAAAAAAGGATACATTTAATTATATAAGAAATAAAATTTGCCTCATGGCAAAATGCACTACAAAGGTCAGAAAACAAGCAAAAGAAATTGGGAAATATATTAAGAAATGGATATGCTTTCTTTACAACTTTTGAGGAAGCACATGTTTCTTTTTCCTTTAACCTGTTATGGGGGTATTAATCTATAATGTAAGTGCATGGTTCCTTTCCTTTAACCTGTAATGTGAGACTTAATCTATATGGTAAGTGCATGGTTCCTTTCCTTTCATCTGCAATGTGAGTGTCAACATGGGGCACTGTTCCCAAGCACAGACTTTGGATGTTCCTGTACTGGTCCCATCACTGACCATCCACAAAAACTTACAAATGTTGCTTCACTTTCCTGGGGGTTAGAGTCTTAGCTAAGAAATGGAAGCAAAATAGAACTTTCCCGCAGGGATGATAGAAGGTTTAAAGGAGTAAATATGTAAGTGACTTAGCACAGTGCCTAGTACAAGAGAGATCAATATAAGTACTTATCATTTTTAAAAGAGACAGATGAAAGAAATAAAATGTGGTGTTTTCAATCTATTGATATATATCCTTGACATTAAACTACCTTTTCATTCATTGGATTACCTAACTTGCTCATGCTTTTTCTTACTCTAGTGAACTTGGGTAGCTAATATCATAGTTTAACATTTTTGCTTTTATATTTACAAGTAAATTTGACCTGTAAATTTCTTTTTCCTTACAGTCCTAATCTATTTTCAGTATTAGGATTTTATAGACTTCATGAGATGAATAAAGGAGAATTCTTCCTTCGCTATCTCTAGAAGTTTTTCTTTGTTCATATTGATGTTATCTGTTTAATAGAAGTTCCACAGAATTCACCTCCCAAATGATCTGGCTGGGTCTGGTATTTTCTTGGTGAAAGATTGTAAACTATTGACATAATTCCTTTACTGGTGAAAGAACTCCAGCTAAAATTTCCTCTTGTGTCAGTTTTGGTAAACTTTAGGAGCTAGGAAATTGTCCACTTTACAGAAATGTTCAAATTTACAGGCATTTCATATATTCTCTGCTCTAACATTGTCCTGATTCTTTCTGTATATTATTTACTTATGTTTTTGTTTTGCTTAATCAAAGTGTGTTTTTTAAATCTTTTCAAAGAATATTCTTTTGACATACTAAATCACCTCAATTTTATACTTTTTTCTGTTTTATTAAGTTCTGCTCATATATTTATTATCTATTTTTCTATGTTCTCAGGGTTTATTGTTTTACTCTTCTGATGTCAATTAAAACACTTGGTTATTAATTTTAAGAAATCTTTTTAGTTATAAATAGTTGAACTTTTTGAAGATTCCAGATTAGTTGTAAGTATCTAAGAGTCAGCTCGTCCACACTGTTGCTAGCCTAAGGCTTAGTTCACCCTACTGCAATGTATATATTGACATTTTTTCCCCTCGACTTTCTGTGTTTTGCTACTTCTCACTTTTCTTTGGAGAGAAGCCCTTTGAAATAACCTTAACTTATTTTACAGCCAATAAGTCTTTAAAATAATGTGTATTTTTAAAAGATAAATCTACTTATATAATTAGGCAGAAAATCTGACCTGCCATATTTTTAAAAACAGCATAAATTCACACTTCTCCATGATTAATCTGCTGTATTGCACAACCTTCGAGTTTTTAGCTTTATCAATGACATGTACTTGAAAAATGTTTTAAAGATCCTACCCAGTCTTTTAAAACATCCTTGTTCCTTGTTTTAGTTCTAGTTTTATGTATATTTTCTGCCTTGCACCTGATTATTCCAACATCTGATGGATGGCCTTGGGAATATAATTCTGGTATTGATTGCTTTTTTGCTGATTCTCTCCACTTCTAGCTGATTTCTTCATTATTGTGTAAATTTAGAACATGAGCTCATGTTTAGCTGAACTTTATCTGTGGGAATGCTATAAGCCTGTGTTGAAGGTCTACCTCTCCAGAAAGGGTTTAGTTTTGTGTTTGGAATACCACCGATTTGGGAGCATTTTAAGTTAATTTCTTAGCTTCTGTTTGCAAGACCGCACATAAATTTGCAACCCAAACACTGGGAACACAGATCTGGGGTTCAGAATTCTCAAGATTTCCTACCTGTTTCCTACCCAGAGCAGAGGCCAAGAGAATTTGGTCTTAGTCTCCCTTTGCCAGCAGATATATTTTTTCTCCTGGCACACCCTTTCATTGAAGGTGAAACTAGGGATAGATAGGTTTAGTTGTAACTTCCCATCTAGTAGGGATGGAGTCTTACCTCCTGCCTCTCACGTGGTTATGGCCATTTATAAACAAGTCTCTATGTCAGGTGTGTCATTAAACTATGGCCTGTATTACAAATCCAGACAGATGCCTATTTCTATGGCCTGTGAGCTATGAATAATTTTCACATTTTAACTGGTAACATTTTAAATGGTTACCTGTGTACCTAAATAATATCCTCAATTTTGCTCTTTGGTCTACAAAGCCTAAAATATTTGCCACTTGGCTCCACAAAAACAGGATTTCCAGCTTCTGTTCTAAGCTATCAAGATCTTCAATCCACTCCTAATATAGCTATAACTCTCACACATGTACCACCCTTCTTTCATGGGTCCTGGAAATTTCTACTGCATAGTTCAAAAATCAACCACGCACTTAAAAATAAGTTGTGTACATTTAACCTAGCATACCTAACCATTTTCCTTCAGGAGACTTTTTCAAGTAATCTTGCCCACTGTATTCTTTAGAGCTTCATTAATAATGGCAAACAATTAAAACAACTTAACATTCAACAAATGGGAATTGTTCATAACAATTATAGAAGCACATACAGTAGAAAACTATAAACTTATTGAAACAGTGAGACATAACTAGTTTTATTCTTAGAGAACTATGTTTATTTAGGTCCCTTTTGTTTAAATAAGTATATTTCTGTGTATGTATGTATATAGTCATGTATTTATATACACATACATTATTTGTATGATATAGTTATATAAACATATGAAATACATACCTATACACATACCTTTGATTTATATTTGTATACATACACAGGAATATAATTATATATATTATATAGTTATATACATTGAACTGAAAACTGGTAGTATACATATATATCGTGTATAAAAGTGTGTCTTCTATGTGCATGTGTAGAAAAGCAGGTTGAGAGATATGGAAGCATGAGTTAGACAGGGCTCACGATTATAAAAGTAGTTATGTGTAGATAGTGAGGTTAAGGCCCACTTGATTGAAAATATTGCATATTTTTACATCAATTGTTAGGATGAACAGATTCCTATGTAAATAAAATTATAAATAGCTATACATACTTGTATGTGTAATGTATAATTAAAAATATATAGTTTTATAGATGTATTATATTTATATTACATAATATAATTGTCTTATACTAATACATTATGTATTATGTTATATAGAATATATTAACTATAGTGTATTATATCAGATAATAATAATTATATATTTAAAAAATATATATATATATATTTATAATTTATATATTATGATATAATTGTTTTAAAATCAATTTTACAGGATCAATTAATTTAAAAATTAATTTACAATTAATATTATGAACATATTAACCATATAAATACATTTCATTACCCATATATTTTGTATATAATATATGCTAGGCAAAAATATATATTAATATAATACATAATTGTTATACATTAATATAAATATTAGTATATTAAATTTATTTATCAATGTAATATTTAATATTGGTATATTTATGTTGTATTTAATATATACATAGCTAATGCTCTTTAAAGCCGTCTGCTACAAGTAGAATAAGACAAGGAGTATGGCCAAAGCAAATTCTAAAAATATTAGATTACTTATATTCATTTATGTGTCATTTTCCTGGAATCTGCATCTGGCTATTAGAGAGGACACACAGCAAAATCAACAAAAAGTGCCCAGGAGGACATAGGATCCTTTATTTATCGGAACCTCAAAGGAAACACAGTGCTATCCAGTCCCCCATCAAAGAGCCAAGAGCAAACCTTGAAGCACCCAGTAAAAGCCCATTCAAACAAAAAAGCTTTCCCACTTAAACTGGAAAAAGTTAAGTTTCCAAGAGACCCCCTACACCAACCACTGAAGCTCATTTGGCAGTAAAAACAAAAATGTTCACCGAACAACAAGAAACCCAAAACAATAGTTGTTTTAGCACAAACAAAAAAAAAGCAGCTAATTAGTGTCTCTCCTGTTTGAAAGAAGGGGGTGGGAAGTGGGCAGAAGACCTGATAGGAAAGATAAAAAGAAAAGGAAAAGGAAAATAAGTTTCCAGTTTGACACTCAAGCTGTCTTCTGCATCCATTTTGTCAAGACCACCAAGTCAATGTGGAGGCTTTTTCCTCTTTCCCTTTTCTTTTCATGAGACTGATCACAACCAGCACTGCAGATTCCATCAAATTAAGGAATGCTGTTGCCTACATGTGTGAATGAGCTGTGAGTAAAGTACTGAAGTAGAGGACACCTGAAGTGAAACGTCTTCATGAATGTCCATGTGGCTGAGCAGGAAGTTAACCTTTCATAGATGTGCTAAAGAAGAAGAGTTGGCTTTTATTTTATTTACTTTTCCCTGGAATGTGTTGAATGACTATCATCTACAAGTTCAGGCTACTTTTTGCTGAGGATTAATGCACTGGGAGAGCTGAGAGAAAACTGAACAGTAGAGCTGTCTTTTTCTTGACCAGTTCACCTTACTTTCCCAAACTCTAAGTCTTTCCCTAATTCTTTCTCCTTCTTATTGTAGTAAAATGAACAGAAGACAAAATTCACCATTTTGATCATTTTACAATTCACTGTACCATTCAGTGGAATTTAGTACTGTCACAATGTTGTGCAACTATCACCGCTGTCCAGCTGAAAAACATTTTCATCACCCCAAGAGGAAACCTACACCGATTTTAAGGAGTCATTCCCTATTTCCCTCTGTTCCAAACCCCTGGCAACCACTAATGTATAATATTTGCCATGTGTATGGATCTGCCACTGCTGGACATCTGGCATAAATGGAACCATACCATATGTAGGCTTTCGTGCCTGATGAGAAGTTGTGCAGTGGTAGGAAAAACTAAAATGCGATGTACTGTATGATGTATGTTTTACTGAAGTGGCTTGGTCAGATTATAATGATTTAGGATAAAATCACGTAAAGCAAGCATCACAATTCTCCAGGAATGGTCTGAAGAATGCTAATGTTAATTATGAATATGCGAATCCTAAATCTTTCATTTGTATTGACCTTATCTCATTAATTCTTCTCCCAACACTGCTATAATTAGAGTTGAGTTCTAAAATGTACCTTCCTCTTTTCCCATAGAAATTGTCCCACAATTTCAAAAAGTTCTCAAAGGTGAAAAAGTGCACACGACGTTTATCACGTTTGCAAATGCCAATGGAAATGCTAAGCTAACACTGTCCAAAATGCAATATTCTTCTGTGAGAGCACCCAACTTTAAACAAATACACATATTCTAAATACAGCTTAGATCTGTGACATGTTTTGGCCACTGAAGTATGATCAGACATGTTGGCCTTAAATGAGCAGAAGAGGTCTTAAATGGGCTTGTGCGGTTGGGCTCACCTCTTATGTTTCAGTGAACTTTTAGAGAAGACAGGGCCTGGGAGCTGCGGCCTCACACTCGGGCTCCAGACAAAGAGGTGTGTGACAGACCTCAAACTGACCCAAAACACGGAGCAAAACTAGCCATCTAGAGGTCTAAAAGAGAGCCACTGCAGCTAGCCCATAGGTCCAAGAGAAATAAATTCTTGTTTATGTAACTGACTTTGGTGTGATTTGTTCCAAAGCATTATCACAGCAAGAGCTGACTAACACAACATCCTCCAAATCATTGTTATGTAAATGGATGCCACCATGCCTACATTTAAGGCAACTGTGTACTCAAATTGTGAGAATTCTTGAACTCTTGGTGCCTCTCCAACACAATGTACATGGCTAAATTTCCACAAATAAGTTCACTAATATACCACAAAAATCTCTCTAAACTTTTATTAAATGTAATGCAAAGTTCTTTCTTTTCATTTTCTGCTTCTACATAGTTAAAATGCTGTTTATCAATGTAAAACGGTTCTTGCCGTTTGGCTTCTGTCGTTAGAGTCTTTTGAACTCTTTGGCTTTTCAGCTCCTAGGCTGTAACATTTGAATCAGCAAATGCCCCAAGGGGAAAAGCTGCACCAAGTGTCAAGCTTGCGTCCGTGTTTCCCTTCTCTCCACAACTTGGCCCACATGTCTTGGTGTCTCTCTAACATTCAGACGCCAGCGAACAGAAGTTTTCCTACTCTATCCAGCTTTTCTAAAATTTCTTTAGACTTCGCCTGATCTTATGTTATTATTCAACTATCATCTCAATTACCCCCAGGAAGAAAATTTACAATTTTTAGAGAAAACGGAACCCTGGTACACTGTTGGTCGGAATGTAAACTGGTGCAGCCACTGTGGACAACAGTATGGAGGGTTCTCAAAAACTAAAAATAGAACTACCATATGACCTTGCAACTCCACTCCTGGGTATAAATCCAAAAAGAACAAAAACACGTGTTTTCAAAGACATGTATTTGAAAAGATACATGCACCCCAATGTTCGGAGCATCAGTATTTACAATTACCAAGATATGGAAGCAACCTAAGTGTCATCAACTGATGAATGGATAAAGAAGATGCAGTACATATAACCAATGGCATACTACTCAGCCTTAAAAAAGAAAGAAATGTTGCCATTTGGGGCAACATAGATGGACTTGGAGGACATTGTGGTAAGTGAAATAAGTCAAACAAAAACAAACACTGTAGGATATCACTTATATATGGAATCTAAAAAAATACAGCAATCTACCGAATATAACAAAAAGAAGGGGAGACACAGATATAGAGAACAAACTAATGGTTGCCAGTGTGGAGGGGGAGGAGGGGGCAATACGGGGTGGGGAAGTGAGAGATGTAAACTACTGGGTGTACGATAGGCTCAAAGATGTATTGTACAACACAGGGAATATAGCCAATATTTTGTAATAACAGTAAATGTAAAGTGACCTTTAGAAAGTATATAAAAACTTTTTAAAACAGAAATCATATTGAAAATTGGAAACAATTTAAATGTCCATCAACAGGAAAATGCACATATAAATTATTGTACTTCCCTACATGGGAATCCTACATAGTGAGGAATGTACATGAACTAGACAGATCTTTACATGTCAGCGTGGATGAACCTAGCAAAGATAACACTAAAAAAAGCAAGTAAGAAGAGAATACATAGTAGAATACTATATGAGGTTTAAGAATACTTAAAAATGTAGCCTAAATAGAAAGACATCCATGCAGTGATGGAGACCAAGTTCAGAAGAGTGGTTACCCAGGGTCAGCTGGGGAGTGGTTGTGTTTGGGAAAGTGGTCACAGCAGGCTCTTCAACAGGAATGGTAATGTTTCACTTCACACGCTGGCTGGAGGACGGAGGAGTGTCTGCGATATTATAATGTGAGCATGCTGCATGTGAAAGCCATTGCTGACCACATCTAGGGGATCTGATACACGGGAGCTGGTAGTGGGTGGAGGCATCCAGAAGGTGGTGGTAGAAGAGGAACGTTGTATGCATAACTCCTAAGGCCTGACCAGAGGACGATCACTGTTCTAGAAACTGGACACAAATTCAACTTCTACGACCAATGTTAAAAGACAAACTGAGGCATATTTATAATAAGACTTTACGTGAGCAAAAATAGATTCAATTCAGGCACCACCAAAGCGGAAGTGGTGAGGAGCACTCCAGCCACAGGAGCTGCAGAGATGTTTATTTTAAAAAGGGCAGAAGCAAAGCAAGGAAATGACTGACTTGCTATAACTTTAAAGCCTAGTTGGTGGTTTGTGACTCGTTGTCCTCAGCAGTGTTCGCCACCCTGAGGCCTTGACAGGCTTAGATTTTTGTTGGTTTACGTAGGCGGCTGCATCACTAGAGCCACCACAGGCTAACGGCCTCCTTGCAGGGTTAATTTACTAGCACCAATTGTCTGAGTCATTCCTCTTACTCAGTCACTTCACTTCCTACGCCTCAGTTTCTCTTCTGGAAAGTGGATATTCAGCAGTAAATTCTCTGTGGAGTTGTCAGTACCAAACAAAGTGATTATTAGTAACCACGATCATGTCCTGAATGCATGGAACACGTCACCATTTGCCAACTACCGTGTCAAGTTAGCAGAAACTACAGAAATTAAGAGCTCTCCACATAAATTCACACACCTGTGCACCAGGTAAAGGACCACAGGCAGACGTTCACTCAGCCTTTCATGTGTCCCTCACGGAGTGCACGCTCTCTCCTGGGTGGGGGGAGCACAGACACTTACGGGAGTTTACTTTTAAAATGCGTTGATACAACCAGGTCTCAGTTTTGTTTGGATGAGTCAGCAAACGCTTTTTGGAAACCCCAAAGTCTCCACACCTCGTAGGTTTCGCGCTGCCTTAGTCTCAGAGCTCAAGCCCCTACTCTTCAGGCCGCGTCACCATGGGAGACAGGGCTGCGTGCGGACTCACGGCGAGCATGCAGACGTCCTCGAGCCCCGCCCCAACGGTCCCGCCCGCTGACGTAAACCCCAGCCCCGTGGTGTGGAGGGCATAGATGCCTGCACCAACACCAGGACGCGCAGGGTCTCCGGAGCACGGCATGGGGGGGTTGGCGTAGCTGGGGCCCATGGCCCTATGTCTTCTGGCTGCGACGCCGGTCCAGCCGCAGCCGCCGGGCGGTGGGCGCCTGAGGGGCCGGGGCCCCCAGGCAGGTGTGGCCATCGTGTCCGCAGCCAGCATCCCTGAGGCCGTGCTCGGGCCATGATCACTCGGTGAAGCTGTGCCGGGACAGCGCGGCCGACTTCTTTCTGCGCTCTGAGGACCTGTGCACGCTGCAGGACTTGGTGCCTCTACCCTCCGTGCGCGCTTCCCTGCGGGACGCCCCGCTGGACTTAAGGCCGACCGCCTCCGCGGGGTGCACTTGGCGCTGCTCCTGAGCACCCGCTGCCCCTGATCTGTATCCAGAGCTTCTTCCAGCCACGGCTTGTCGAGACAGGTTTGTACTTCCCGCTTCCAGGGCCCCTCGTGTTGGCGCTGAGAAGCGGGGTTTTCGATGGTGCAAGGTGGAGGGTGGGCACTAGAACCAGTGCCCAGTGCCCGGGTGTGCGTGCACTAGACGGGGCATGCGGCCTAGGACTCCTGCCAGCTCGGTGGCCCCAGCCGAGTGCCTTAAGGCTTCTAGGTCTCAGTGTTCTCATCTGTAGCGTGGGCTTAAAAGGTCCCAGTCTCTGTGGTGGTTACAAGGATGCACTGTGTTAATGCTTCTAGACCCTACAAAGTAGAACACTTAGCACAGTTTGGAGCATCGTTAATTGTTGAACAGATGTTATCTGGTCTGTTGAATGACTTTGCCTGGTACACACCAAAGCGATTAGGAAATGAATATATCCCAGCTTCATTTCCTTTCCATTCAAACAGGGTTCAGAAAAAAATTTTTTTTTCAATAGTCGTATCATATAGTGGAAAGAGCACTGGTGTGAAGGCAGCTTAGGGTTTGAATTCCAGGGCTTATGCTGTCTGTGGCCTGGGCAGGTTACTTTTGAACTGCAATCCCCACACTTGTAAAATGACATTAAAAACCACTCTTTCTGTGGGTTCTTAGAATTAATTAAGCAGGTTATGTGTGTAAAGTAGCCTGGCACTTGAATGAGTTGTCAGAACCAAGGGCTGCTGGAGACGATGCTTCTGCCCTAGGTAATCTCCCCTTCTACTGGGCGGCAGGTAAACACAAGCACAGTAGTCAGTGCTCTGAAAGAAGTGAGTTCTGGTGCTACAGAGCACAGAATCTTTTTTTTAATTTAATTATTATTTTATATTGGAGGTTATTTGATGTACAATATTGTGTTAGTTTCAGGTGTACAGCAAAGTGATTTAGTTATTCATATATCCATTCTTTTTCAGATTCTTATCCCGTAGAGATTGTTACAGGATATGGAGTAGAGTTCCCTGTGCTATGCAGTAGGTCCTTGTGGATTATTTGTTTTATATAGAGTCGTGTGTATATGTTAATCCCAAACTCCTAATGTATCCTTCCCCCTCCCACCTTTCCCCTTTGCAGAGCACAGAATCTTGGAAGGGAAAGTTCAGGGTAGGCTTCTTGGAGGAGGTGCCATCCTTTCTAAGGATATGTAGAAGCTCCTGGGGTGGCAGGAAGGAGCAGTGTGTGTCAAAGTTTGAGAAATATAAGAAAATATGGCAAAACTAAGGTATAGGACTGGAACTCAGGGTTTGGGAAAGAAATGAGAGTTGATACTGGAAACTTAGTGGGGCCCAAGAGAAGGGGGCCTTGTTTGTCCTGTCACAAGTTTAGATGTTTATCCTGAAGGCTGTGGGAAACCCTAAAGAACAGTGAGATAGACTTGTGGTTTAGAGACTCACTCGGACCACCATGTGCAAGGCACTTGATTGGGTGCAGGGTGAATTGTAATCTAAGGTTCCCACTTAAGTTATAAATGGTTGGAATGGATTTTGCAGATCTGACAGAGAATGGGTGAGGCCTGGTGACCAGTTAGAAAAGGGAGGGCAGCAAGCGTGGGTCACAGTTTACAGCTGCATCTTTTTGAGAGATACAGAGCACAGTAGAAAGGGATTGGGGTTGGTGAGAGGATCTTACTTCATTTTCAGTGCTTTAAAGGGGCCTGGTAGACGGGTCTGGACCCAAGGTACAGATCTGGGCTTTTTGGGAGGACAGGTGTTTGAAGGCATGGTAGAGACTTAGGTTACCCACAAGAAGATCCAAAGAATCATAGGTCTGAGAGATTTTTAAGTGGGTATATTTGAGGATGTTTATAAGCTGTGAGAAAGTAACCAGCAGAGTAAGGGTGTGAAGATGTAGGAGAGGAAATGATTGTTCATTTGTTTTCAAAAAGCTGAATACTCATCATGTGCCTGGACCTCTTCCAGGATCTGGGGTTCACACCATCTGTTATCTCTTCTGCAAGGATAGTTCAACTCATCCCCTGGTGAAGAGAAGTCAGATTATTCTTTGCATCCCATTCAGATATAAGAACTGTTCTGTACCTCTGAAGGGACTTTACTTAACCAGAGTAATAAGTTAGAAATCAAAAGAAATTAGAGCTGGAAGGGACCTTAAAGGCCACTGTACTTAATTTTGCCTAATATTTTACATTGAATGTAAGAAAAATTTATTGTAGAGCCCCTTCTCTTCAGAGTTCCTTCACTGAACTTTCTTTATGTCTTGCATCCAGTGGGTCTGTCTTGTAAATTTTGGCCTCCTCCTAAATTTGCTTCTTCATCCATATTACATTTGTCCCAGACTATGGCAGAAACTCCTGGGTGGTTCACGGCCCCTGGATTCAGTTCCTCTAAGTTCATCCGCCTGCTCGGGTTAAGTGATCTTCTAACATAAAAAGATGTGTTTAAAATAATGCTGCTAATGGCTTGCCCACACAGAGTTACTGCATAGTAGCCGCCCAGCGTGTGCTCTGCATGGAGGCGTGTAGTCTGAACTGTGTGCGGCCAAGCCTCATAGGGCTCTTTGCCCTGACGAAGGGGAGCTTTTTGTGATCACTCCCTTTATCTAGTCGGTCCTTCAGCAGCGGGGAGCCTTTTTCTAATCGGTGGAGGCACCCTTACTCAGCCAGTGGTAGCCCCAGGTCTCACCACCTGTGGGATACAAGCCATGCTTTCTCCCAGGCTTGCTTGGGCCAACATCTCTTTCATTTCTGTCTCTTCTCACACTTGGACCCCTGGTCTTTAGTCATCCCCACCTGCAGTATTTACAGTGCCCAGCAGGAGTCAGGCTTGAGTGTCTTTTCACAGATGTTCCCTCTGCAGTTAATGCACCTCCTACTCCAACTCTGCATAGCCTCATCTTTCTAGATTCTGCTTCAGGGTTATCATGAAGCCATCACTTGGATATAACATTCTGCCTCAAAAGGAACCTCTGTCCATAAAGGTTATGTTTCTTTGTCTCATGTGATTGAAATTTTGAGTTTACACATGTCCCTCCTTAATGAAGGCTTTAAGGGCAGGAGTCGTTTCTAATCCTTAGCACAGAGCAGATGCTTTTTTTTAATGCTTTTTAATGATGATAAAATGTGTGTTTTAAATCACTTATTTTACAATAATTTTGCTTTAGCTTCTGGCAGAAATAAAGTTTACAGAAGTCGTGTTCCTGTGAAAAGAAATAAAGATGTGACCTTCCAATTGTGTAACGCTCTTAAACGCTGTGTAAGTGCATCGGGTGCGCTAAGGAACGTGGAGCTAAGTGGGCTAGTTGTGAGAGAGAGAGGCTTAACTATGTTAACAAAGGTAAGCCTTCATTGTGTCCTGCCAACATTTGATAGTTGCTTTTGGGGCAAATTAAACCAGTAAAATTTTAAACTCTTCCTCCATATTAAAGGGATTGAATAAATTGGCCACTTTGGTGCACCTGTGTCTTGAGAATTGTCCAATTGGAGATGGAGGTTTAGAAAGTGAGTTTCAGTCTTGTTTATGTCTCTTCCCATCAGACTGGTCTCGTGATTTCCTACACACCATGTTACTTCCTGTCTACCTTTTCTTGGTGTTGGTCATGCCTGGATTGTCTCCTGTACCTGCTCAAACCTTGGTCCATTCTCATTTGTACCATGAAATTTTGTCATTCTGGATACTGTCAGAACTAATTTTACTTAACTTTGTGTTAAGCCACAAACCACACATTTTGTATATTTTCTGTGTTTTGTGTTTGTCTATATATTTATGGTTTCTCTTCAAGAAATATTATGGGAAGGGAAATAGCAAGATGTAAAGAGCAAAAAAGTCATCATTCTCTTTAAATTGTTAGAACATCTATCTGCAATCATAATTATGATGCACTGTGTTATGTGTTAAAATAGTAAATACATGTAATGTCCCGTAGGAGCAGCAAACTCAGTGGTGCTGGTGAGGGTGTGTCATGGAAGTAATCACAAAGCAGGTGACTGTTGGTTGGGGTCCTGAAACATTAGTGTGCCTTCCCTGTGTCCAGTAGTGGTCTGGAGGGGTCAGAAAGCCTGCTTTTCAATTTGAGGGAACAGAGGGTTTGAGGTCCTCTCTCTTCTATTGCTCTAATATAGTATACTGCATAGCAGCTAATAAAATACTGGGTTTATAGTTGACATTTAAATCACTGATTGATCATTAAGATTGGGATGTATCTTTGGAAATGAAAATAGGAAGAATCTTATGCTTTTTCTTTTTTTCTTTTTTTTCCTATATCTGAAAAGGTATGTAGTACTTTGCTGAGTGGTTGGGAATAAAGTTTGCAGTATTCAGTGTATTCAGTTTTAGTATCTAAATAGAATTAAACTGTTGCTGTAAACTGGAATAGCACTTTGTTACTGACAAGGTTTAGAATGCATCTGTTCGTCAATTACCTGTTTGGGAAGATTGTAGTAATGATTTTGAGAATGTGGCTATAAACCTCCAATTGACTCAAGAAAAGCAAATAAGTCAAGATTGAGAAATGTATAGGCTCTTCATCTTATTGTGTATGTGGGTTTTTTTTCCTTTTAGTTATTTGTCAAGGTATAAAGAATTCTATCACACTTAAGACAAGTTAAGTAAACTTCACAGGGTGTATTCTGACATGGCAGGGAGTAGATCACATGGCCTAGATCTTAAAGGTGATTTTATGTTTAAACTTTCATGAAAACATATGTGATTGAAACACATTAATATATTGATACAGAGGGCAGTTAATTTTTGTCTTTTTTTTTTTTTTTTTTTTTTTTTGCGGTACTGTTGTGGCCTCTCCCGTCGCGGAGCACAGGCTCCGGACGCACAGGCTCAGCTGCCATGGCTCACGGGCCTAGCCCCTCCGTGGCATGTGGGATCTTCCCGGACCGGGGCACGAACCCGTGTCCCCTGCATCGGCAGGCGGACTCTCAACCACTGCGCCACCAGGGAAGCCCTAATTTTTGTCTTTTGATACATGTGAGTGCATCTTTCATTTTGCTGAAAGAATATGACCACTTTTCAGGTTGGGATTCTACCATTTAATAAAGATAGTCCACTTAATTTTAGAAATAAGAGATTTAATATATAATACCTAATAATACTTTTATGTATTTTTTTTACTGAAAAGGTTTATTGTAATACTGTGAAGAAACTATGTCGTTATAGTCTTCAAGACTTAAATGAATCAAGTGTTTATTAGCTGCTGTAGCTTTTAAACTAATAAATATCAGTACATCAGCAATTTGTAAATACAGTTTTTAAAATAACACCTTAAAACTTTACAGTGGTTATTATGACTGTATTTAGGCCTAAAGTTATTTAATAATTTGATATGAAGGCTTTTTAATAGTTTGATGATGCAGCTCAGGGATAGGTAAACTCTGGCTGGTAGGCCAGATGCAGCCCGTTGCCTGGTTTTGTAAAGGAAGTTTTTTTGGAACATAGTCGCACCCATTGTTTACATGGTAGTTATGGCTACTTTCACCCTACGCCAGTGGGGCAGAGTAGTTACAACAGAAACTGTATAGCCCACAAATCTGGAAATGTTTAAATTTAGATTTTAAAAATTGAAAAATTCTTTGAGCCTATACAGGGCAAGTCCATTGACCCCTGAGGTAGAAAACAGTCAAGAACTTGGGTGCCGAAGCCAAGTGGCCTAGGTTCAAATTCCCTTTCTCCCATTTCATAGCTAGTGACCATGGGCAAATCACTTAACCTCTATGCCTCATTATGAGGTGTAAATGCACTCATTTGTATAAATAGTGCCTGGCACATACTAAGCACTGTGTAAGGGATTACTGTTGTTTCTCCTTGGAGCTTTGATAAGTTATTGTTAATAGAAAAATGACACTAATGATTTTCCTTTTAGAGTAACAAAGGCATTTTGAGTCTTTTATTTTTTCAAGAATGTAATAAGACTTTTTTCATTTACAGTCAGTGTTCCCTGTTACCAAAATTTACTTTATGAATATAAAGAACTGAATGTCTCTAAGACAGTACTTTTGCTTAAATGTCAAACCATTATTTTTCCAAGGCACATCAAACTGGCTGTGCATAGTCCAGGCCTCTAAAGCTTGTGTGCATACCCTAGGTAGCATGTGAGATATACATTTTGTAAATATAGTTTTTAAAATAATGCTTGAGACTTCCCTGGCGGTCCAGCAGTTAACACTATGTGCTCCCAATTCCGGGGGCTTAGGCTCGATCCCTCCTCAGGAACTAGATCCCACGTGCCTGCCATAACTAAGAGCCCACATGCCCCAACTAAAATATCCGGCATGCTGCAACTAAAGACCTGGCACAGCCAAACAAACAAATAAATAACTATTTATAAAAAATAAGTAAAATAAAATAATGCCTTAGGAGTTAGGAAAAGAAAATATTAGAACATTTTTACCTTTGTATTATTTTAAAAAATCTGTGTAGTTTATCATGTACATAAATTATATGTATGGAACTTTGTGTATATAATTTGTTAATAAATAAGATGCATATTAAAAAGTTTTCTTATGGTTTGCCCAGTCAGGTGTTTGGAAACCATTGGAGGAAAGAATGATGAAATTTAGAGCCTCAGCAATGATAGAATTTAGAACCAATTCCCTGACTTAGAAGATAAGGAAAATAATTCACAGACTGTAATTGAGTTGTCCAACTTTACATAAGTGTTCAGAAACAGGCTATCCAGTGGCTAGAATCTAATCACTGACCGAGTAGAATCTGGGTCACTGGACTCGTAAACCAGAAGTGACCGTTGAATTTCTCAGGTTGATGCTCCTGGCATATATGCTTGATATGTGTGTGTGTGTGTAAATCTCTGACATAATAAGCCATACTCAGTAGGCACACCCTGTTTCCTTATTCAGGCATCTTAATTTCATCCCATTAAGTCTTTGACATATCAGACTACCAGAAAGCATGAAGAAACCTGGGCTGAGAGTCTTCGTTCCAGGAGACCTGATCTTGACTGTATGGCTGGTTTGAGGCGTATCACTCTGAACTGCAACATGCTCATTGGTGACCTGGGTGCAAGTGCTTTGGCAGAATCTCTTAGTGAGGATTTATGGCTTAGAGGTAAATTCTAAAATTGAAAATATTGAATTTTTAATATGAAATATGCTTAGCTTTTGGCATGGTACTATTGTGATAGGATTTTTTTTAAGCCTCATTTTACTGATAGCTTTTATTTTGCTTTTAAACTTTCTCTAAGAGTTGCATATATCCTTTATAGAAAATACAGAGTAACAAGAGAACAATTACCTGTAATTTTAATACACAGACATAATCACTGTTCATTTTGGTGTATATACTTTCAGTCTTTTTTTTCTACAAATATATTTGTACACTTAGGGATTACAAAAATAGAATTGTAGTATACTTGCTATTTCATATTCCTGCTTTTTTCACTTAATGATGTATCATGTAGTATTGCATCGTATTGATGTCCCATAGTTTAATCAATTCTTTGCAATTCGATTTAGACAGTTTGCTTTTCCCTGTCAGAAACAATGTGAATACGTTGTATATACATCTCTGTGTCCATCGGGATTACTTCTGTAGAATAAGGTACTACAAGTGGAATGACTAAGTGTGACATATTTTTAAGACTTTTGATACACATGGCCAAATTACCACCCAGAAATGCTATGCCAATTTATAGTCCACCCCAACAGTAGATGTGAAGCCTGCCTCTCACAAACAGTGGCTTGTAGCACTTGTAGAAAAATGTAAAACTACAAAAATGAGTATCTCTCCATTTTCTATGCAAGTGGGATTACTCCAAATTTTATAACTTTTCTCAATTAATTTAGTATGAGCATTTTAGCAAGTCAGTAAATTTGCATCTCCTGCATCATTTTTTGTGATTGTTCAGTATTTCATTATATGAATATGCCACAGTGCACGTAGCTTATCCATGCTTGTATATAAGCTTTGTCCAGTTTTTCAGTTCCAAATAGTACTCTGATATATATCCTTACCTATATCTCTGACTATTTCTTTTGGTTAAATTCTTAGAAAGAGAGTTGTTGGATCAAAAGGGTATAGACATGATTTAAAGGCTTTTCTTACAGAATCTTGGCTTAATCTGATAGGAAAATAACTACATTTTGTTTTATTTTGTATTCATTTGATTTACTGGTGAGGTTTACTGGCTGTTTGTATTAATTTGGCTATTTGGTTAATTATACCCTGTGTCCATTCTTCTGTAGTGAGAGTTTGTAAGGGTTGTATCATATCCTGTCAGATCTGTATGTCTTACTTGCTATTTCTATGTGTCATGGGGGTGTTGAAAGACTCCAGTTATTTTAATGTGATGGTCCACACCACACTTACAAAAAAGACTCATCGTAGTTTCCTTTCATGTAATATTTTTTAATACCTGTGCTTTGGTGATCATCCCTTTGGTTTAAATGAGTAGGTTGTTCAGCCCCAGAACTACTAGAATTCATGTTCAGTGTTTCTGGTTTTTGTCTGACTTTTTATGGAGAGAGTTCTTGACCATCATACTTTCATGATAGGTTTTTACTATGTATTCTCTATTCACACATTGTTTGAATTTGTTATTATTTGTATCCTCTTAGACTTGTCCTTTTTTCCTCTAAAACTAACAGTTATTACATTTCTTCTATTTTGTTTTCCCCTTTTAGCTAGTTTCAAGTGTGATTTGGAGCTGAAGATCATGATCAAAAGAATGCAGTGCATTTCTGAGCTCCACCAGGTTTTGCTTGTGAGGTTTACATGCCTCTGCCGCCCTTGCTAAATATGAACTGAGATTCATTTTGTGATGCTTTTTGCTCATACGTTATATACAGTTATTCTTCAGTTCTGTAATTGTAAAATATGTTGGATGATTTATTGATACTAAAGCCAGGGTTATCATTGCACATTCAAGAAGAGGTATTTAAACTGGATCATGCATTATGTGTGTGCATATACGTTTCTGTTTTTTTCCATACCCAAAATTACAAACCTGCCATGACTTGTCTTGTGCAGGACTCTTCCACACGTGAGAAAATGAGAGTTGTCTATATGTTAAATCTGTAGAGTTAGGAAATGACCTTTGTCTTTCATCGAAAGCACTTGACCTTCAACAGTGTGGCCTCACCAGTGAAGGAGCAAAGGCTTTACTAAAGGCCCTTGAAACCAACAGAAGTCTGCTCGTTCTGGATATAAGAAAAAATCCACTTGTTGGTATGTGGTCACTTTTTTGAAATTGATAAACACGTAGCAAAACAAAAAGAATTTGTTCACGTATTGACAGTTTTTTAAAATTTAATGTGTTTAACTTTCCTCATCACACACAGTTGGCCCTTGAACAACGTGGGGTTAGGGGTTGAAAATCCCTACGCAATCCCCTACACAGTTGAAAATCTGGGTATAAGTTTATAGTCAGTGGTTCCACATCTGTGGATTCAACCAACCTTGGATCGTGTAGGACGATAGTACATATTTATTGAAAAATATGCGTGTGTCAATGGACCCGCGAGGTTCAAACCCATGTTGTTCAAGCTTCAACTGTACTTTTCTAGTGTTGCACTTCCCTTATGTTTTTAGCAGATAATGTACTAATTAAAGTGAATTTTACTTGTAAATTGTTCTTATCTCTACTCTGAATAGAGGTGAACCTAGATACTAAGCCTACTTCCACCAAGAGCATTCTTTCTTTCCTGTGCAACCTCTGAATTCTTGCCAGGAGCACTTTATTCATTTGTCAGAATCACAAGCAATTTTTAAAATATCTTCTGTGTGCCAGATATGGGTTTAGGCACTAGGGATAAAGCAGTGAACCAGACAGACAAAAGTCTTGCCCTCGTGGAGCTTACATTCTAGTGAAGGAGTTCAGATAGAAATGAGTAAACAGATAAGTAATATAATTTTAGAGAGTAGGAAGTGCAAAAATATCTTAAAGTAAGGAGAGTGAGGGAGTTCAGATAGAAATGAGTAAACAGATAAGTAATATAATTTTAGGGGGTAGGAAGTGCAAAAATATCTTAAAGTAAGGAGAGCGAGGGAGAGCAGGTAGGACTCCATTGGATAGGTTTGTTAGGGGACAGCTTCACTGGAGAAGTGGCATTTGAACAGAGACATGAATGAAGAGAGGAGCAAGCCATGGAAGAACTGGAGTAAGCACATTCCAGGACAAGGAGGCAATGAGTATGCAGGCATGTAGGTGGGTGGAGTATTTAAGGAAAAGCAAGGAGGCCAACATGGCCAGAGTACCGAGTGAAGAAGAGTGTGGTATGACATGAGGTCAAGGAGCTAGCCAGGGGTCTGCTCTTGTAAAGTCTTGAAGGCCAGAGTAAAGATGTGGATTATTCTAAATGAGTAGAGGGGTTTGAACTGGAAAAAGGCATGATCCAAATAGTATCTCAATAAGGTGACCTGGTATAGAGAATGGACTTGGGAGGATAAAGAAGAGAAACAGGGAGACCAGTTAGGAGACTGTCACAGTGCTCCAAATAAGAGATGTTTATGGCCTAGGTTAGGTTGGAAGTTTGGAGCAAGTGAAAAGTGGTTGAATTCAGGTTGTGTTTTGAGGGTGTAGCTATCAAGACCTGCAGATAGATTAGATGTGGGGTATGAAGGAAATAGTAACAAGGAGACAAGTCGTTGATGATTATGTGTGCAACAGGGTGGTATCACTTAGAAGAAGGGGGCTGATGGGAGGAGCAGCTTTTGAGGGACTATCAGGACTTTGGTTTGTTATCTTGGATGCCCTTTAGGTATCTAAGCGTCTGGATGGTGCTCAGACTGTACTTTCTATCCAAAGGTATCTAAAGCCACTTTAGATGCAAAATGTTTAAAGCTGACCTTTGCTGCTGCCAAAATAGTAGCCACTGGAGGCAGTCTGCAAGATGGCATCTTAGGTTTTTGAGGAAGAAATTAGAATACACAAAGGGGGAAATAAGTGTATAATTACATAATGTAGATTTCATATTTAATTTTATGGGAAAAGCAATAATTAGTTGGCTTTTGGTTTTAAATGGAAATAGCCACTCATTGGGAAATAATTACTCTAATTTCAATTTATTTTACTTTAAATCATTCTGTGCTCAAAGCAGTTACCAAAAAAGGTCTCCAGAATGGAAGGAGTGCCAAGTCAGAGGTATATAACATGTTTTAATTCTCTCGGAAGAATTTCTCTTTAATGGCTTGTTTTTCTTTCCTTCTTAAAAGAAAATTATCAAGGTACTTTCTGCCATCTTAAAACTAAGTTTTTAGTCAAATGAAATGGCTTTTCTGTCTTTGAAAATGTTGTGTGATGCTTTAATTTAGCTTCCCAGAAATGCAGATTGAAGACCTTTTATTAACTTAAAATATCTTAATTTCTAATGAAGATCAAACCCTCCTAAATTACCTGTAACTTAAATAGCATATTTATCATTTCTCTCTCAGTACCAGTGGATAACTTCTCCATCGGTGAAGGAACCATCCAAAGCTTCTAGACAGAAAAAGAGAACTATAATTTTGGAAGGTGGTCGAAAAGGAAAAGGTACTATTAGAATTGGTAACTCTTTTTTTCTTTTTTTTTTTTTTGCGGTATGCGGGCCTCTCACTATTGTGGAGCACAGGCTCCGGACACGCAGGCTCAGCGGCCATGGCTCACCAGCCCAGCAGCTCCACGTCACGTGGGATCCTCCCAGACCGGGGCACGAACCCGTGTCCCCTGCATCGGCAGGTGGACTGTGAACCACTGCGCCACCATGGAAGCCCTCTTTCTTTTTTTTAATGCCACTAGACCTTAATAACCCTTATATTTTCTGGTGTGCTAAAATTAAAACAGCTTTAATGGTTATTCCTTAATGGTTAATTACTTCCTTAACGGTTAGCTATTAATATTATTTGTGGTTCTTATGGAACGTACCTAGGATGTTCCTGACACATAGTGTTTAATATTTATTAGATATTAATTTTAATATGATAAAGCTCTTGAAGTGACAAAATCCATATCCAGATACGAGGTCACCTTTTCTCCCTTTCATGTGGGGTCCAGGCCTTAGGAAAGAGGGAAGCATGTGATGTGTCTGTTGACAACCCCAAAATAAAGTAGGCAGAGCCCTTGGCACTTTACAGATATGAATACCTTTTATTGTCATCAGAACCCTGTGAACAGACAGTGTTTTACAGCAGTGCAGACAGGTTAGGGTCAGGTGCAGCGGGGAAGTGGGATCAGGCAGGATAAGAACATGGGGAGATTGGTGGGGGGGGCTGTTTCCAGAGCCTTTACTAAGGAAACAACAAAAATCACAGATGATAATGACTGTTTTTTTCAAAATGCAGGAATCAGTGGAAAAACTAGAAATGATCATGTTCAGAATTGTGATCAGTTGTGTCTAAGTATGTAGAAGTCAGTTACTTTCCCATAAGCCAGAAATAACACTGAAAAACAAGGAAAGATCCCATTTGCAATAGTCACAAAAATTAGTAAATATCTAGAAGCCAGTTCAGTGTTCTCCTGAAAAAGTTAGTGCAAAAGGATAGATGAAACATTTTAAACATATATGTTAACATTAATAAAATGTAATGTTAACATACGATCTATTAATATATAAAGCCACTGGCAGAGGGAAACAGAGATCGGAGGAAAAGTCCAGGAACAGGTCCCTGTTTACTTGAGAATTGTATTTTAACTTAGACAATTTTACAGTCTAACTTGACTTTGTCTAATTGATTGATTGAAACATTGATACTTCATTTAAACAGAAATTAGATATTTGCATCACAGCATACACAAATTCTAGTCAGTCGAAAAGATGCAAAGGCAACTAAATGCAAGAAGCAAATATAAAATACAGGAGAGAATTTCTGTGTAAGTGTAGGGAGTACAGAAGCCTTCCTAAGTAAGCCATAAAACTCAGAAGCCATAAAGTAAAAGATATTTAATTCCATGAAAATTTAAAACTTTTCTACAGTTCAAGACGTAAACAAAACAAAATGACAGACACCAAAGTTGGGTAGTGTATTAACATATAAAGGTTACTGTTGATATAGAGAAGAACCCACAAATAAATGAAAAAGGATAAGCAAATTTTAAAAAGGCAGGGGGTGGTTTCTACCTGTATGAGCAAACAACTCAGAAGAAACACAGCTGGCTACTAGACAGTTGAAGAGGGACCAACTTCTTTAGGAAATGCAGATTAAAACCATGGGATTTTCTTGGGCAGATGGGCAGAAATTCTAAAGACTGATAACATCTGGTGTAGACGAGGGAACAAACACACTTTGCCTATGTTAAGTATAATAAATGTGTTCAATTTTGGAGTGAGGTTTGCAGCGTCCATCAAAGTTCAAAACTCTCTTGCTCTTTGACCAAAGACTTTTACTTCTAGGCACCTGCCCTCTGCCAGTACTCTGCCTTGCACAGAAGTGTGCATAAAATCAGGCACCCGCAAGTCCAATGAGGGATACTTACATAATGGGGAAAATCTAGAGACAACCCGGATGTCCTTCGGGAGGGGTCTGATGAAGGAAATTAGGATCCATCCGTGGTATGGAGTAACGTGTGTGTGGAGAACGGGGAAGGTCTGTGAGCAAACTGGGAAGATGACCTGATACGTCATGAGGTCAAAAGGAAAAAGAGCAGGTGTAGAAAAGGACATTTCTATGATTCCACTTAGAAACCCACAGTGTTTGTAAATACTATGTATGTATATATGTACATACGGAAACACGCATATATACACGTATACACATTTGTGTATCTGATCCTGAAAATGCACAAAAGACTGTTATTGGCAACCACCTCTATGGAAGGGAATAGATCTTTATATTTTTACTCTAGTTTTCCTAATCGTGTGCAAATTTAGAGTTAATTTTTTATTTAAAAGTTAGGCAGTCAGGAGAGGCCTAGTGACTGTTTTGTGGGCTTCTCTCACCTCAGGATGCACTCTTCACGCCCTTCTTGTTTCTGGTTTGTCTTTTGGAGCAGACACCACTGAAACGAGCGTCTTGTCATCGCTTGCCAGCTGCCTGCGGTTTTCTTGCGCCCTACTAACCGTCACCACCTTTGTGAGATGCTGTTTCACGCTGAGGTGGTGCCTTTCCCCTCACACACACCCCTCTGGTACCTTGGGAAGTCCAGGGGTTTCTCAGTGGGCATTCTAGAATACTCATCCCAGAGATGCAGTGGGTTTTTCAGCCACATGCATTTGGGGAAAACTCTGTTCCTGTATGAATTATCCTCTTGGGAGTTCACGATTCACCAGAGCTCTTGAGACGCTCTAGGAAGTTGAGTCCAGAAACCCGTGTAGCCCTGTTAGTTCAGGATTTCCTAAATTTCTATGACTGACTGTGGCACCGCTTTTCCAGTCACAACCATCCTTATCAGCTTCCGTCCTAGACTCCCTGGGGAGTGCTGCTCAGACTCTGTCCTGGAAGCTTTGTAGTCCCAGGATTACCTGCTGCTTCCACACCCACCCGGCCCCCTGCTAGCGCTCTGTCAGCCTGGCACCTTCTCCCTGCCCCCAACTCATTCGGCCACAGGCCCAGCCCCTGCTGTGGGATTTAGTGATAACTCCTGGGAGCGGTGGCCCAGCACAGCCCACGGCAGTGCTCGGTGTGGCTCACAGGGCCTAAAACACACAATTTGAGCCCTTACTGGAACATGGGAAGATGATTTAAATCCAGATGTCTTATTTCATAATCCCCGTGTCTCTGAAAGTGGGAGAAACAGACTGGGAGGGCCGTATGTTTCAAGCAAAAGGGAGACTGTTTCTCTGTGGAAGTAAAGAACGGGCCCTCACAGTTAACAGGTAACGTAGGGGGTTTGTGCTGAGTCTGTCATGTTGGGCCTGTTATACTCATTTATATGACCGTTGGGTCCTTATTGGCATTTTCATTTACTGCCCATGCTTGAAACTCCCCAGTGTCCCTGTCTTGATCACGAGCCCTAATTCTGTTGACCTAGAAAGTTCTTTGTGGGAACTTTCTAGCAGGCCTCTCCCCCAGTGTCCCCACCCTCCAGCCCCTGTGTCCTAGTGCTTTTTCTACAACGCAGAACTCCTTGTTGTGCAGACCTGATTGCTCCTCGTGCTCCAGGATCCGATGGATCCAGTTCCCAGGAGAGCGTGTCTGCAGGGCCCTCTGCGGTCTGCAGTCCTGCCCCCAGCCAGGCACCCAGCACCCCAGGTGCTGCAGAGAACTTGCTGTGGTCCCCCGTGCCTTGGCAGAGACAGCTGTCTGCCAGGTGCCTTTCCTTCGTCTCCCCCTGTCCTGACCCTTCCCACCTCCCTTCCGCTGAAACCTTCAACCTTCCCTTGGGCAGAGGTACTTGCTCAGCTCTGTGCTTCCACAGTGCTTATCCTGTGGAATCTGAATTCCCTCCACAGCCGTCTTGCTAGTTTGGGAGCAGCTGATTCCCCTTCATCTTTTTCTTCCTTCCCTCAGCCCCACAGCAGGGACACTCTCAGGCACCGTGCAAATTTAATCTTCAATTTCTAGTTGTTATGACATTGTTGCTGTCAGGATACCACCTACATTCACAGTAGGATGGGTAAATGTGTGGGGGACGACTGTAAAGACAGATTCTTTGTAAATCCAGGTTCTTAATTCTTCCCCCTTTTAATATTTTTTCCCCTTAAATCACGTGTCCTTCTTGCTGCTCCAGCTCTATAATTGGACTGTCACCTGGGGAGCCTGAGGCAGCAGAATATCAAAGAGGGTAGACACTACATTTTTAACGTCAGTGTCAACCAGGATACCTACTACCTGTGCAAAGGGGGGCCCAGAATTCAGGCTCAAAGCCTATTACCGGATACTTGGTTTCCCTGCTTGCGTCTCTTCTGTCTGTCGATGTGCACTTGACTCCCGTTAACTTTAACAGGAATTATATGTGTGCCCTGAGGGCCAAGCATAGCTTTTAATGGGGGCTTCCTCACACTGCTTTTCTTTGCTGTTTACTTTTAATGAATCCCACCCTGTAGAAGTGGAAGAATAAAATAGGATGTGCTTGAGAAAATGGAGACAGTTATGACATATTTTCCTTGTAATCCAGAATAGCATGTCAGCTCTTCTTCTGTTTGTCTCCTTTGGTTGTCAGCGGAAGATAATTTTGGCTTGCTCACTCTCCAAATCAGAAACTGAAGTCCAATACTAACGTATCCTAGATGAAACTTGACACATTCATTTTTGAGAGTCTGTATGATCCCTGTGCAAGGTGCGGAGAATGAAAAGACAACTCTGTTGACTTCAATCGATATTTACATAGCATTGAATGTGTTCCAGATGCTGTTCTAAATTCTATCAGTTACCTACTTTTGCATCATAGAACACTTCAAGACTGTGACTGAAAACCACAGCCATTTCTTTTGCTCAGGATTCTTTTCAGTCAGCAGGTGGGGCTGGGCTCAGTGGGGTGGTTTCTTCTGCTGGTCTCATCTGAGATCACTTATTCAACCAAAGTCATCTGGTGATCCACCTAGAGTCTAAATGGCCCCCCTCATCTGTCTGGCAGCTGGTGCTGGCTGTGGGCTGGGCCTGTTATTTCCAGCAGGCAAGCTCGGGCTTGCTTCCATGGCAGTGATGTTTTAAGAGGGCAGGTATAGAAGCCTCATGCCCCTTGAGGCCTCAGCTTGGAAGTTGCACAGCATCACTCTTGTTGCAGTCTCTTGGTCAAAGCAAGTCCACAAGGCCAGCCCAGATTCAAAAGGTGTGGAGCACTAGACCCCACCTCTTGCTGAGAGGGCTGCAGAGAATTTGTGGCCATTTAGTCCTCACATCAGACAGGCACAACAGAGAGATTTAGTAACTTGTTCAAGGTCACACAGCTTGCGACAATACAGTGTTTTAAGTGCTTTGAAAGCTGCTGCTCATTATTTTTAAATCTTACCGCCACTATTCGGACCAACTTATTTTTTTTCTCTGCAGCCTTGTAGAGAAAGGGTCATTCCCATTGCTGGGTGGCTGCCATGGGTTGAAAGCTTCATCTATGTTGTACCACTGAACTGTCATAACTAGTATGAAATGGAGATATTATTATTATTGCTAATATTCAGATGAGGAAACTGAGGCTCTTGGAAATTAAGTATGAGTCGTATAAGAGAATGTTAACTCACTGTTCCATATGCAAGAGTGATCTCCCTAAGTAAATGATAAATGTGCTGGCACAGATCTTTTTTTTTAATCTCTTGTTTGCATCTGGAAAATGGTTTTTAAAACTTTTCTGTTGCTTTGTTAATGGCAGTTGAACATTGCAGAAAAATAGCTGGAAGAAAAAACATGTTTTTCAGATGTCCAGTGCAGGCCCAGAATAGAAGCAAGATGAATATTCCATTCCGCATTGGCAACACCAAAGGAGATGATGCTTTAGAAAAAAGATTTCTCGACAAAGCTCTTGAACTCACTATGATCTCCCTGAAAGGGCATAGGTGGTGAGTACGTGTCCCATCCAGAAGCTTGTCAGAGAATTGGTTTAGTTTTCAGACGCTGAAGGAGACACATCTAGGAGCCTGTCCATCCTGGAGTAGCAGTTATTGTAACTAGTTGGGAAAGACCGTTTGTTACGGGGGTGCTCCTGCTGCTGCTTACAGGCCCCTTAGCATGATTCCACGGCCGAGAGCATGGGGCGGGGGGAGGGCACACCTTCTAGGAGCTTTGGTCAAAATTTCCTTTGAAAGTCTCTGCTCTGACAGCACAAAGGGTGCCATCCCGTCTCTAGTGCAGCTGGCACAAGCCTGTTCAGTGTAAGAACAGACACTGTTGCTCCCCTGAACATCAGAGAGAGTAGTTAATTCTGTGAGCTCCATGAAAGATATATGTTTTCACGCATGAGAATAGCTGCCCGCTCCCTGCCCCCTGCACAGCAGGCTCATTGAAGAGTTGAGCTAACCTAGGTTACCTGTGAGCATGATGGTCCTTCACTCCCATTGGAAAGGAATTTTCTAATGACTGAGATGTGTGACGCTCCTGGCCACCTGCAGGGTCTTTCAGGTGGGAGGTTGGACACGATGGCCTTAGGTGCCGTGACTCTCGCAGGAGCTGGTGACGGGAAGGAGGGTCATCCTGATGCTCAACCAGATGCTCCTGTTCTTAACGGCTGCATCGGTGGTTCATCTGGGTCCGTGGGAGGCATTCAGGCCTCTCTGTATAATGCTGTCACCATCGAAGATGTCAGAAGCTGGCAGCCTTCATGAAGCATTTTTTGGAGATGCACCAGCTATGAGCACATCCTAACTAATATACACTCTGCCCTTGAACAGTGTACAAAATTGAAAGTCACCTGGGCATGGCTAAAAAACACAGTATTTTTTTCGAATGAACATACTTATGATAGATTTTCTTCTCTTTTCAGAGAACAGAGAAGCATCCACAGCTATCCCAAGCTGTTGAAACTTAACCTTAATTCTGACTTGAACTGGAAGTTTTTAAAAAGTCTTCTCTTACTTTTCTACCAAATTCCAGCTACTGTTGTCTTTGCTGCTACTTTTTCTGCCTAGATCTCATATTCAAAGCTGCCTATGGGTTTAATTATATACCAATTGCAGGTTATTATTTTTAGAGAAACACAGACACACAGCATGGAGGGTGGGTGGGGCCCTCTAGGTGCTGAATTTTGATCCTTTGCAAGATGACAGCAGTGGAGTCTTCTGGATCCTTTCTTTATACGGTTGTTCTCATAAAGTGATAGAAGTGACTTACTATATGTTTGTATAGCAAGGTCTGTTTTTACTACCAAATAGTTTATATATCTATGCATTTATATCTCTGTGCCTTTATATTTCTAATAATATGGTTCTTGTTGGTATATGTTGAGACTTTGAGAATTTGTTAGGATCCTTGACCTTGTGCATTAGAGTGTTAGGTTCTCAACAGTCGTGTGCCTCCCCTTCCCCCTCCCCTCTCCCTTTTTAAGCTGCTTCACAAGATTTGGAAGCTCCCTGATTCACTTTTCCTTTCCTTTCAGTGGGTAGAAGATCGGTTGGTTGGTTGGTTGGTTGGTTTTGTTTTTCAGTTATGCTGTTAAACTAAAAATCTGTGTTAAATTCCCTTACTGTTGCTTCACGTGATCGTTCTCGTTCTGGTGTTTCACCAGTGATGCCGAAGAAGGAAGATCTTTGCTGAATCGTCTTTTCCCCTATTGTTCATCCATTGTCAGTGTTTTATGTTGACCATGTGAAGGACATTAAAGTCCTAAATCATCTAAACCTTTGTCAATGAATTTCTTTACATGCTTTTTAGATGGATTGTTCTTTTAAAAACTTTATGCTGGGACAACTTGAGTCTAAAAATAGCATCTGTGAAGGGTATTTTTTTCAGAACCGTGTAAGACTTGAGTCCTGTACCTCCATGTTTTTAATGATTCAGCGTACTGGTAGCTTTCCGTTGGCTTTTGGAATGGACGTTATCAACAGACCACCTTACAACACAGCTCACGATATAAAGTTGTATGAACTTTGTCCCACTTAGGCTGGAAACATGCCACTAGGACAGTTTTGAGCCATCTTTGTGTTTCTCTGGATTGTGTAATGAGGACTACACTGATCTTTCGTCCCAGCTCTGAACCAATTAGTTGGGTTAGTTGGGTTTCCTGCTTAGGGCTAAACCTTGCCAGTCATGGTTCTCTCATCTGTAAAAAGGAGGATTGAAATAACTCCCCCACTTATCTCAGGGATGTTTGAAGAGCTTAAAACAAGGGCTCAGTGCAGGATGTGACTGTTTAAACACAGTAAATGTTTCAACAGCAAAAGCCGGCCAGTCCATGGATGCCATCCAAGTGTTCACATATAATAGTGCTCAGAGTCTATTTTGCCTACTTCCTCATCCATTCATATGATGGTTCCAAGTCCCTGTGGTTTGTACTGGCCCCAAATCTCTTGAATCTCCACTTATTTCCATTCCCATTGCCACAGCCAGCTCTGTCAGCCCTCAGCGGATCATTTCAGCAGCCTCATCTGCCCCCACCTGCCCCTACCAGCACCGCCAGCTGGACCGTCACTTCCCCTTCATGCTCCTCCTTGGTTCATAAAAATCCCAGACTTCTGAGCCCAACGGTCACAGCTTTGTGGTGTCTGGTCTGGCTTCTTCTTTCTTGTGTTTCTGGTTCTTGGAATGTGGCGAGCATATATGCCCGTGCTACGTCGGGTAAGCCTGGAGTTTCTGCACCCCCTCAGCAAGACTGATGTTCCTTCAAGACACCTGCCAACCTCCTGAGCTTGTTTGTGTCTCCTGCATTGGAAGGATGCGCTTTTCCTTTGTTCTTATAAGCGTGACCCTTTTATCCCATCACAGCACCTCCATTCTGTGTTTTCCTGTGCCGAGGGTGTCTGCTTATGTGCCTTCCCCATCGGAGCAAGGAAGAAGCCCTGTTTCTCCACCTCCATCACCTGGCATCCTGCCTTGCCCTTAGGAGGTGCTCAACGACTATGTGTTTAATGAATGGAAAGGCAGGGCTTCCTGAATTTTGCAAACAGCCTGCAGTAAAGGCAGAGGTACAATCTCACATACGTGGATGTTTTCATTTTTCAAGAGCTTACTATATAATTTCATTTTTTAACTAAAATTTAAAATCTTGGAGGGCTCCCAGGCTCTTCTTTACATATGTGTGAAAGTGTTTGGAAAACGGCGAGCAACTGCATTCATACCAGGACAAAGGGTAGTCACTGTTGTCTGGAGCACAGATCGCTGGAAGATACTCATTGAGCGAAAACCTTGACCTTTGAATATCTCAAGTGAGTGAACGGACGCCAGTCTGCTGACCACGTGTAGAGTGGGGAAGGGGAGATAAGGATGCAGGTCCCGGGTCTACAGGCTGCGGGAGCCACAACTGGCCAGTCTTTAAGGTTAAAAGCAAAGTGGACAGGCAGGTGTCTTTCAGGCCTTGGGAAATCTGTGTAAGCCTTGGTGGCCTCACGTTCCTTCAGATCCTCCAGAGTGTCATCCTTCTTCTCCCAAACTGTTTTTGTTTATTTTTCTCTTTCAAAATTTGACAACACATAACCATGTTAATACCATCTAAGTGAGAAAAAACAGATTTGTTCCCTCGTTGCTTATGTTTACCTGCACACACTGCTTTATCCCCAGCACTGTGGCTCTGTTCTTTGCCTGCACAAGAAACAAAATTGTTTTGTTCGGCGCTAGTCTATGTTTATCTAAACATCTAATGCTGTCTCATCACAACTTAGCAGATGCTGGAAGGTTTGGCCAGCGCTTAGGTGAAGTATGTGATGTAACAAATAATTAGTCCCTTTTCTCCACTTTAGAGCTTAAGGAGCCACTAAGACCCTGTAAAATGGACAAGACCCATTGATAGATGTCCAGCTCTGCCTAAGGCCCTTGCAGGTCTGGCCTTGTATCACTCTGGGATTAATGTTTGTTGTATCGTGTCCTTTGAATGGAAAATAAAATGAGGAAGAATTTTCTCACATTTGATCCGAATGAACATAATTAAAAAGTGAAATGCTACTGCGTCTGCAAAGAAATCAATCACTTTAATTGCAAAGAAGATTCCCTGCCTCTGTTAGTAATGGGGCTCTTGGTAATTTAGAATCAGAATCCATGACAGCTTGTGATGAATTGGCTCCTTTTAGGCTAAAGAAGGTAAGTAGTTCTAATTACCCCTGGATTATTCCAGAGTGGGTGGAAAAGCTTGATCAAAGAGATATTGGGAGAGATCTCGAAAAGCTAGCAGTGAGCAAAGATTCATTGAATTTCTTTTTAAGAATCGACAGAATAAGATAGTTCATTTGTTGTGACAAAAACAAGAGCCTGTGGTATTTGAAATCCCAGAGCAAATTGGATTTTCTAAGAAAATAGGGAACTGGGCATATGAGAAAAAATTTACGTACCCAGAAGTCCTATAGTTAGGTTATAGAAATTGGCCTTGCTTACTTGTTAGCACACGAGAATACTGACAGCCTTGTGCCTCACTTGAGGAAAAGTATGGAATCCATCCTTTGAGTGTTTAAATGTATAAGTAATTGGCAGTAAGCTGAAGGCAGTCCAAAATGTTTGATTCAAATGAAAGCATAATTTAAGTTAGTAGAAATGTACTCAGGGTCCTAATGAATGAATCTACTGACCCAATCCCTTTTGGTATCCTAGCCTTTGTTTCTCTTCAGATTGCCAACAATACATGAAGAATAGGCTGGATTTTAGGTTGATGCATTTTATTTTGAATTGTGTGTGTTGATTTTTATATATCTATATAGATGTAGATATATAGTTATAGATATAATTTCAAACTTAAAGAAAAGTTGCAAGATTAGTACAAAGAACTCTTGTATGTGCTTTACCTAGATTCACCAGTTATTAATATTTAGCTTTATTTGCTTTGGCATTCACTGTCTATCCATATATACATGTTCTTTTCTCCTGAACCCCTTAAGGGTAAGGACACATTTTGCCCTTTTCCCTGGAAATAGTGATTACTTCCTAAGCGAAACAACATTTTCTTACCAAACCACAGCACAGTGGTCTAAGTCAGAAATTTAACATTGATACTGTTGACTGATCTACCATCCATATTCCAATTTTGCCAGTTATTCCAGTAACATCCTTAGTGGCTAAATTTTTCAGGCCAGGAACCAGTCTACAATCATGCATTGCACTTAGTTCTCATGTCACTTTGGTCTAAGTATGAAATAATTCTTCAGCCTCTTTGTTCCTCATATTGTGAGAGTTTGTGACGAGTATAGGCTGGTGGTTGTGTAGAATGATCCTGATTCTGGGTTTGTCCTGTTTCCTCATGGTTCTTTCATGTTCTGTGCTTTGGATGGGGTTCCACAGAGGTGATGGTGTGTCTCTCTGTGCATCCTTACAGGAGCCCCTTGATGGTCATCTGTCTCATTAGCATCTTGGTTAAGGTGGTGCCCCCGCACTTTCTCCACTGTGAAGTTATTATTTGTCCCTTTGTAGTTAATAAGTAATTTATGGAGAGATATTTTGAGACTCAAAGTATTCTGTTCTTCATCAAACTTTTGAATTACATACTGGTTCATAGAACCAGTAATTCAGGTGGATTTATTTGATGAAGAAGGTGAAGTGATTCTTAATGCTTATTTTCCACTAGTAGTTTTACAAGCCACTCTTCTCTCTCCCAAAGGAAAAAAAATCCTAAAATATAAGCAGCGGAGCTGTGCAGAACAGTTCATTGACAAAAGGCAACCGTCGGAGGATATGTATTCCAGGAGCTCTGAGAGTAACAAACATATTTTGAGAATGTGAACAGTATGAGCAAGTGTGCTTTCTGGTGAATCAGGGAAGGAGGAAAAGAATCCCCTGATTAGGCTATGGGGACCGACTTGCAGACTTTTCCTTCCCTGACTAGTCAAGGTTGTTTATTTCTCTATAGTTGTAGAAGTACAGCCCTTTGGCCACACAGACCTTTAATCTAAGAACCAGATCATGAACCACATAGCCTGATTATGCTTTAAATGATGTGATATTTATAATAACCTGAAGTTAAAGTTGCTTCTAATGACTCTAGCCCAGCAGAATAGCCCCCAAGAGAAAAGTAAAATCTTGGCTTCCATCTAGCCAGGTGAAAAGCTGTAGGCATCCCGAGAAATGAAACTTGAAGTTGAAATGTAAGAAATGTAGGAAGTCACAGGTCATTCTGGGGGAAAAAATTAATGATCTTATCCAGCAGAGTAAAAAGCGGCTAGAGGCTGAATCATTCTTTCCTGTTCCCTTCCCCCAATTAAAACCATAGGTTCTGTAGGTTGAAAGTCCAGGATTTGAAGCAGAAATCTTTAGGGGTTCTTAGGAAATGACAGGTGAGCAGGTTAATAACCTCAGGTAGGAACAATTCTGCTGTAAAACACACCAGGGAAAATACTCCTGAATTTCTGATGAATTTAAATCTTGGGCAGTCTAACATATATTCTAAAGAACTATGTTCAAATTAAGGCTCCAGCTGATGTTACCCAGTCACCTCCCCCATTAAGCCATCTCCAGTTCTCCCAATGGCATATTGTTCAAGATATGGTGTCTTCCATGAGCAAGGTTCTTGTGGATACAGGGACAAGATATATCAGTTAGGATTTTGTTGGTCACAGTACATAGAAACCTTGGTCCCAACTGGCTAAAGCAAAAAAAAAAAAAAAAAAAAAAAAGAAAAAAATTATTGGTTGATGTAACTGAACAGTCCAAACACAAGGGCCAGCCCAGATCTGGTTTACTCGAGAGGCCCATGTTGTGTATCCTTTGGAGCCACCTTTCTGGGACTCTGCGTCTTTGTCCTCCTTCGTGTCATGCTTCATAACCACATTGGTGACATTGCCTCTTCAGAACGGGTCTGTAGCTCTGCTTTCCTCGCCAGAGTGTCCAGCCTCACTCTGCTTGGGCTGCCTTAGATCAGGTTCTCGTTCCTGTGCCAATGAGTAGGACCTGGAGGAAGGGACATGCTAACTGGCTGGAATACAACAGGACCCATCTTTGGAGCTGGGTAGGTGGCCAATCCCACATAAACCATATAGAAGCCTGTGCAGTTTGCCAAATAAGTTCTGCTTTTTGTTGCCCTTATGGAGTTTACAGCTTCATCAGGGAGGCAGACAAACAAATAAGCAAATGGATACAAGATATGAAGTGAAAGAACAGAGCTGCGAGAATAAATGTCAGGGAGACACAGTCCAGACGGCGAAATGGGAAGTGACATTTGAGTTGAGATCTGAATGGTTGCACAGGAGTTAATCAAGAAAAGAGGTTAGAGAGAGACAAAAGCCATGTGAGCATTTGGGGGAACCTTTATCACTTGACTTTCTCTTTGGAGAGTTGGTGTGTGATGCTCAAAATATTGAACAACTAGTATGGTACCCTAAAGAGGGCCAAATTACAAGTGCCCAAAGGAGGATGACTCCAGGAAAGCACCACCTTGCCGTAGGTGGCCACAGATGAGTGGCCCACTGCTGGGGTCTGAGGCCCACAGGGCTAGGGCTGGGGCAGAGACTGTTAACCAACTAGGATGGAAGTAGTAGATAAGTATATAAATAACTGGTATGGCAGCAGAGGCGTGTACCTGGTGGATTTCAAGCCTGAGTGTACCCCCTTTTTTTCTGGGCCTCTTTCCACTGTTTACTGACCACCAAACCTCCCCATGCGATAGTCAATAAATGTTGACTAAACATATAGATGACTATATTGGTAGCATGGGAAAATTATCTACATTCATGCCTGATTGATATTGATAGAAGTTTTCGCCCCAGAGCAAATTAGCAAATGCTTCCCTAGATTCCGCAGAGCATCTCAGACATTGATTTTCAACTAGAGGCTTCTGGGATTTGAATCAGCATCTGCCTGAGGTTTGCAAGTTGAGGGGAATCTCAGCCTGGAGACACATGTTGATTCCACGTAAAGTGTTGGAGGCCCGCACGGAGTAATAAACTTATAGTTGTGTTCTTTTTGAACCATTTAATACTTATTGACTTAATGGGCATGTTAAAAAAATCATGAGATGAAGCATTAACATCTTGATTCCTGTCCTTTCTTGAAGGGGGAGAAAATTTGGGCCTGCATTGCAGCATGGAGGTTTGTCTGCAGCCAGTAGAGGCTGCCTCTTTAGATGGTGGGCTCTAATTTGCCTTTCTTCCACCTTTCTCACTTTTTTTTATATTTGTTACGTACTTGCCCTTGGGTACCGGGTCTGAAAATAGCAAGATTTCAGCTTTCTATTAGAAAACCATCGCAAGGTCAAAAGAGTACGATGATCCGTGGCATCACCCTTCTGGCCTTTTCCACTGTTTTAACCCCAGCAGCAGGAGCATAAACTTTCCAGCTGTGTGCAGGACTCAGAACTGAGCCAGAGCAATCCGCAAACCAGCTGAAGTTAGTCTATTAGCTTTGTGCAGCCTGAAAGCTTTACATAATCATTTGCAGTCATACCTTCTGGTCATTTCCCTTTAGTGTACAGTTTCCACCTCCAAGTTCTTCTCTTACACCCTGAGAGGCTGGCCCAGAACTAACCAAGGAGCCTCCACTTGGGTGAGTAATTGTCATTAGCCTCCCTTGAGTCTCTTAAACATCTCTCCTGTTTAGGGCTGAAGTGTAGTTCTATACGATTTCAAGTAAAAACTCCCATCCACAAGTCACTGATCCATTCATCCAACCTTACCTAGTTAGTTAGCAAAATGGGGAATCGTATTGACATGATCATTATCCTTAAGTGATTTGGAGCCTAGTAGGGAAATTAAAATGTCAACATGCAATTGTCATACTCTGGAACAAGTGCCTATCAGGTAGGGTTGCAGATAAAATACAGGACACCCGGTTAAACTTGCATGGTTTATTTGTTAAATCTGATAACCCTACCACCGGGGAAAGTCTTGGGTGCAAGGGAACACAGGTGAGGAGGACCAGGGACGTCTTCCTAGAAGTACTGCCATTGAGGCCAACATGAGAGGGCTTAAGTCAGAAGAGGTGCAGGATAGGGGAGGGCTCTGTGAAGACAGCGAATAGCACGTGTGAAGGCCCTGACTTGAGAGCCGCCCCAGGAAATTCAGGGGCCTGAGGTTCAGGATGTGGGAGTGTGGAGGATGGAAGCATATGTCAGGGGAGGGGAGACTGGAGACGTTATGAAGTCCTGCCATGGAATGTGGACTGGATCCTAAGCACAACGGGCCAGCCATTGTAGGACTCGAAGCAGCAGAGTGACGTAAGATAGGCATTTGAGAAAGATCCTTCTGGCTGGAGTGTAGTGACTGATTAGAAGAGGGAGCCTGGAGACAGGAGAAGGTAGAGCGGTGCTTGCTGCAGTAACGATAGTGAATGATGGTGGAGGCTGTGAGGAAGAGAGAGGAATGGATGAGCTCCTGAGAGGATGGATGGGTAGATGTGGGAGATGAGGGAAGAGAAAGGTTGCACATGAAGATGGTTCCACTCAGTGGCACAGGAGAGGTAGGGAGAAGTGGGTACTGCGCTGCCATTGTCCTGTTTGCCTCAGACCAGCTCCCTGTCTTTCCACTGCTCTGCTCTGCGTCACAGGGCTGATCCTGCAAACCCCATCGCCCAGATTTCCTCGCCAACTCTTTTCCAGGTAGGTTCAGCCAGTGGAAAACATTGGCCAGAGGTTGGAGGTCAGGGGGATGGGAGAAGCCAACGTATTTTTCCCTCGCCCTCCACTCTCTGTTCGGGCAGCTGCAGCAGGGTTGGTGGCCACTTTGCTCTGAGTGGCTGCCCCAGGCACTTCACAGTGCTTAGTATTATGATCTCTAGGTCCATCCATGACGTTGCTGCAAATAGCATTATTTCATTCTTTTTATGGCTGTATAATATTCCATTGTATATATGTACCATAAATTCTTTATCCATTCATCCATCAGTGAACATTTAGGTAGCTTCCACCTCTTGGCTATTGTAAATAGTGCTGCAATGAACATTAGGGTGCATGTATCTTTTCTTTCTTTCTTTCTTTTTCTTTCTTTCTTTCTTTCTCTCTTTCTTTTCTATTTTTTTTTGTCACATGGCATGTGACAGGCCAGAGATGGAACCCATGCTCCCTGCACTAGAAGCACGGAGTCTTAACCACTGGACCACCAGGGAAATCCCAGGGGTGTACGTATATTTTTGAATTAGAGTTTTCTCCAGACCTATGCCCAGGAGTGGAATTGCGGGACCCTTTGGCAGCTGTATCTGTTGTCTTCACATCTCACATCAACCACCTGCACTCCAATCCTTGCTCTCAACGTCATCTTTGGGGAACCCAACCTGCGACAGGGACCTTGCCAAGAAGAAATGGCTCAGGGAAAAGCTACTTGCACAGGGAGGAGATAGAGGCCATCGACCCTGGGGTGCAGCGGGGAGAGTGGGCACAGAGATTTGTCATTTCACCCCCGATACTCAGCCCTCCTGGCTGCCCCACTCTAGGTGGCCTCGTGATACAGAGATGACCCAGTTAGAGTCCCTGTCTGTGCAGGAATCTAGGGGCACCAGCAGGTCTGAATAGTATTAGTGCAGGGTCTCCCCCACAGCACTGGGGTTATTTGGGGTGGGTCATCCTCTGCTGGGGGCCCCTCCTGGGCACTGTGTGGGGTTCAGCAGCATCCCTGTCCCCACCCATTTGATTCCAAGGGCCCCTCCCACCCAGTTGTGACCACCACAGATTTTCCCAAGACATGACCAAAGAACTGGGTGAGGCGGGGGCAGGATGGCCCTGGGTGAGGACAGCTGTGTTGAAGCAACCAGCCTGTCCCAGGGCAAGGTCTGCCCCAATTCCGTCAGAGCCTGCATTTAGAACTGCCCCTTCCCTTTCCCAGCCCCCCTGCCCTGCAGTGGTCTCCGAGACATCATCCCTATGTAATAAATCACACCTTCTCAGTTTACTGTCCCCAGCACCTAGAAGAGTGTCTGATGTGTAGCAGATGCTTCATAAATACTTGCTGAATAAAGGAGTTGAATAAAGGGATGGGTGGATGAATGAATGAAGGTTACAATGGAATGAGGTGGGAGATTCCCTTTCTGGCTCTCGGGGGTTGGGAGATCAAGTGAGAGATCCATCCTAAATAGGCTGACCAGCCTTCTGGGGTTCCCTGGGAATGAGGGTTTCCCCACAGTTCCAGCGCTCAAAGCTGAGCGGTCCTGGGCAAACTGGGGGCGGGTGTTGGTCACCCTATGTAAACACAGTAACAATTCCAACTGCAATAGCAATGGCCAAGGACCTCTAGGGTCTTATTGACCAGGCAGAGTTCTTTACCTGGCGGGGAAAGTGGCACAGGAGGGAGGGAGGAGTCTAAGGAAGAACATCCCACACGACAAAGTGTGCCAATGGCCCTGGGCCCAAGGTCACACCTGACCAGGGCTTGCATTTTTTTTCCTAATTTACTTTTTCCCACATGGATATGCAATTGTCCTAACACCATTTATTGAAAGCTCCTTAAGTTCCCCACTTTCTGTCATATCAAGTTCTCATATATCTCTTTCTGGACCTTTATTCTATACCATAGAGCTGTACGTCCCATCCTAGCACCACTAGGGCTGTTTCATCACTATCACTTTATTTTTTATTCATTTATTTTTTTGGCCGTGCCGTGCGGCATGTGGGATTTTATTTCCCTGACCAGGGATCGAAACTGCGCCCCCTGCAGTGGAAACTCGGAGTCTTAATCGCTGGACCTCCAGGGAAGTCCCCAGGGCTTGCTTTGACATCCATCGAATGGTGGTGGGTGGACACGGGGAGCAGCTGTCTGTGAGCCATCCTGTGTAGAAATGCAGGGTGGAGGGCAGGACAGCTGGAGCGGGAGGGGAAGAGGCGGAGGAGGGAGGGAGGGAGGGAGCGCGGGCGAGAGACAGAGGGTTTCCGGAGACAACAGCTCTGGCCCTGTCCTAGGGCATGAAAGCTGAGCTCCTAGTGCCAGGAGTCTTGGAGCCGCAGCCTGTGAGCCAGGGTGACTGGCTCTCCTCCCTGGTGTGTTTGTGTGTGGGTGGCTCTAGGCTTCTCAGGCTGGGAATGGGGTGCACGGAGCAGGGACGGAGTAGGGACCCTTCTCTCTGGGACTTCGCGGGCCATCCTTAGCTCACAAAGCTGAGCCACTCCTGGCCCTAAGGGTGGGGGTCTTATCCTCCCTGTCCCCTGGACTGCACCCTCTCACACACAACTTCCCTGTGTGTGCTCCCAACAGCCAAGAGAATCTGTTTGTAAAAGATTTGGGGGAGGGGGTAAACATACAAACAAGAGCAGAATGGATACTTTTTCAGAATGGGAATGGCTCTGTGTAACCCCACCCCCAGGGTAACCACAGTCCTGACCTCTAACACCCTTGACGAGTCAGCCTTGGTCTGGGCTTGCAGACCCACGGAAGCTTCCTCATCCCCTCCTTCAGACCCAGTCTCTCCCTCGGCGTCTTTGTGAGAAGCACCCGGGGAAGTGGGACTGCTAGGCTGTACTGCTGCTAGAACTCCACCTGGGCTCCACCAGGCTCCAGCCCCCCGTGCTGTGCACCTCTCTGACCCTGAGGCACCTCAACTGGTAGGAGCGGCATCACCTTCCCTCCCGGGACTTGTGACACTTGAGGCAGACACCGAAAAGACAAGTGTTTGGCTCCCTGGCTGGCAAAGGGCAGGTGCTCAATTGTCATAAGTGTCCGTATCAGTAAGGGTTCTCCAGACAAACAGAATCCATAGGGTTTATGTGTGTATATATACACACACACATACATATGTACATGTATACAAATATATGCAGCTGTGTATATATGCAGTATGCATACAGACATATACACATATAGTATATACAACACACACACATATATACACACATATAAAATGCACAGTTTGTATATATACAGTATGTATACACACATATACATTACACACATACATATACACTATACATACACACATAAAATGCATAGTTTATATATATACAGTATGTACACATACGTATAACATGCAATAGACACCTAGGTACATATATATCATACATATATACACACATACAAAGATATTTAGGTGTGTATATATATATAGTATGCATACATATATAATATGTGCAATACATACACACACATATAGACACACATATACACCTACATAGAAAAGCATGTAGCATAAAAATATATATGTATTGTATATATAAATTCATCGTATATATACATATATCATATATATAAGATATATACACAATGTATACACACACATACACACTTATATGTAAATATGTGCATGTAAATACACATATAAATACATACACAAATGTGTCTATATATAGTATATACATATATACATATAATACCTATACAACGTATACACATACAGGTATACAACATATATACACACCTATATATAAATATACACTGTATACATACATACATACAGTGTACATATACTGTATATATACACACACCCATATATCAATATATGGGTGTGTGTATATATACAGCATGTTCACATTTATAATATGTATACTATATATATACACATACATACATGCATACAATATATACACACACATATAGGCTTGTATGTATACTGTATATAGTACTTACACATATACTACAAACGCACGCACATATAAACATGTGTATACATATATAATATGTATACACACATATACAAATTAATAGGCTTGTGTATATTCAGTATTTTTACATATATAGTTTTGTTTTAAGGAGTTGACTCGTGACCGTGAGGCAGGCAAGTCAGGGCAGGACTCTGGGCTGGAGACACAGGGAAGAGCTGATGTCCCAAGGCCATTGGAGGAACAGTTCCCTCTTTCTAAGGAACCTCATTTTTCTCTCCAGTCCTTCAACTGATGGACGAGGCCCACCCACACCGTGGCATTGACAATCTCCTTTACGCAAAATGGACCAATTTCAGTGTTAATCTCTTCCGAAAAATACCTTCCTGGCCACATCTGGAATAATGTTTGTGGTTGCCGGGGCCCCACGCAGTGCACACATGAGATTAACCATCCCCGTGGCGACGATGACACTTTATTTTCTCCCTTGACCACTGTCACCACTATTCCAATTAAAATGGCAGTGCCATGAGGGCAGGGCATTTCCTTTTTTGCCAGTACTGAGCGTCCGCGGTCTGGTGCCTAGCATAGGCTAAATACACGGCATTTTTGTGAACAGAAGCCGGGATTCCGGCTGTCATATTTAATGAGGAATTATAGTCTTCTTATTGGAGGGGAGGGGGGTGTGTGTGTCACGGTACCTCAAGGGCGGGAGTCGAACCCGCCACCCCAGGCCCCGAGGGCTCTCCTCGGGTCCCCACTTCGGGCTGGTGGGGGTGGCCGGGGGCAGCCGAAGACGTGCGTGCGTGCGTGCGTCGTGAGAGCGGGCGAGTCCACGGGGTGGGCTGCGCGCGCCCTGAGTGTTTCGCCCCGGCCCCCGGCTCACTGTGCTCGCCTCACGCCGGCCCGAGTTTGCAGCAGCGCTGGAGGCCCGGGGCCTGTGACCACAAGGAGGTAGCCGGGGGCCGGACGGGAGCGCGGCGGCGGCGGCGGCGGCTGAGGCCCAGGCCAGGCCCCGTCCCCTCAGCCGCCCGCCTGCCCGTTTGCCCCGCCCCCGCCGGCGGCGCCGCGCCCCTCCCCCAACCGCCAGACTAGAACGGTGCGGGGGCCGCGCGCGAAGACATGGCGGAGAAGCTGGAGCTGAGGCTGGAGTCGCTCGTGGGGGCCGAGCCCACCGTCTGCCTGTGGCCGCTGCAGGTCTACGTAAGTGCCACCCGTCCCCTCCTCCCTGACCCCCGCCCCTCTTCCCCCATGGCGCGCGCTGAGCCCACCGAGAAACGGAGCGACTCGAGTCGCCAGACCTTCTTTGGAGCCCCCCTTCCCCCCCCCCCGCCGTGGTTCTCCGCGGCCGTTTCCAGCCCCCGCGCGCAGGGTGGGCAGAGGGGAGCCGGCGCCAGCTGGGGGCGCAGACTCGGCCGCGGGAACACCGCGCTTCCGAGGGGCGCCCGAGCCGGTCTGCGGTTGGCTCTGCAGGGCTGGGGACCCCTGTCCCCCCGGGCCTGGACTGCCAGCGGGCTTGCCCTTCTGTACTTTAGGATCTGACATGTAGGTACTCTGTTTCCTGGTAGTTTATTCTTAGCGCTGTCAACATGCTTAGGTTTTTTTTTTATTTTTGAGGGCACCCTTTCCTCCCTCTCTCCAGTTTTTTGTGTTTCTGTTTTGTTTTGTTTTAGTTAGGCATTTTGTCCCTCTGATCTTGAGTGGGTGGGCTGGCAGGACACTTGGAGAGGAGGCGTTCCGTCCCCTGATCTTGAGTGGCCTTTGGAAAATGACACGCCAAAGGGAAATTTACACAGAAGTCCGGTGATTCCAGAAATGCAGGGTGTCCGGCCAGTTGGGCGCCCGGCCTCTCGTCCCCTGTGGCGGCGTGGTGTGCGTGTACCTTGTCTCAGGGTTTACGCTTGGGCCCCGCAGCCCACCTTCCAGAGGGAAAGCGCAGCGGGCGCCCTTTCGTGCGTTCAGCTTGCGGGGGACCGGCTTCCATGCGACCCGGCGGGGAAGCCCGCGCGACCCGCCCCTCGCGCGGGCTCCGTGTGTGTCAGTTTTGTGGAAACTGTCGCGACCGGGGTCGGGGTTGGGACGCTGGGACCGCCTGGGAGCCGATGTTGACTCCGAGGCCCGGTTCTCCGCAGTTATCTGAGGTCCGAGGGTTTCCAGCCCTCCACTGCGCACTGGCGCTTTCTATTTTTGCCCTTCCTGTGCCTGGAGGCGTGGCTGAGCCTGGGCTCTGGCTTTTCCGGTTGGGTAACTCCGGGTGTCCCGGGTGGGCGGCCTGAGCAGCAGTGGGCCGGGCGCGGAGACATGCCAGGGGAGGGAAACTGAAAGTGGGGAGAACCTTCAGAACTCCAGCTGATCCACTTGCCTCGCCTCCCCGCCCCTCTTACTGCACTTGTCATGCACGGGGTGGCTGGCTGGCGCATTTTTCAAAATGTAATAATTTGTGTGTCCTTAGTAGCTGTGAAGCCTAGTTCACTTGTAGTGCACAGTTGTAGGAGTTTTGATCGCCATCAGGCGGCAGAGCAATCCTGTCATCCCATTTGCTGCCCTTTGGCGCCAGGGTGCCTCTAGCCTCTTGGCCACTAATCTCCTCTCTGTCCCTAAGGTTTTGGCTTTTCCAGAAAGTCAGATAAGCGGAACAACAGCATGTAGCTTTTTGATTCTGGCTGCTTTGGCTCAGCAAAACCTATGCGAGATTCCTCCCGGGTTTGTTTTTTTGTTGTTGTTGTTTTAAATATTTATTTAGTTAGGTATTTACTTGGCTGTGCTGGGTCTTAGTTGCGGCACATGGGATCTTCATTGCCACGTGCAGTATGTTTTAGTTGCGGCGTGGGGGATCTAGTTCCCTGAGCAGGGATGGACCCCGGGCCCCCTGCATTGGGAGCGTGGAGTCTTAATCACTGGACCACCAGGGAAGTCCGTCATCCCTGCTGTTGCGGGTATGAGAAGCCACTCCTTTTTCTGGCTGTGTTGTATTCCATTTTCCGTTTGTCCATTCGCCTGCAGGTGGCAGGACTTGTGGGATGTTTCCACTTTTGAGGGGATCAGGAATAAAGCTGCTGTAAACATCCCAGGGCAGGTTTCCATGTGAACTTGGGTTTTTACCTCACTTGAGAAAATACTCAGGAGTGGGACTGGGGTCTGTGCTAAGTGTGTGTTTAACAACTCTCCTGCATCTTAGAAATTGATATTTTTGAATATTGGAAGAGTTTAGAAATCCACTGTGACCCAGCACCCAGGCACTTGAAACGAAGTTGGAAGTTCATCTGGAGATGGTCACATTGTCCCCATCACTGTCTTTTATTCGAAGCAGAGCAAGGCCACAGATTTGTAACCCTTGTAAGGAAGGCCTCGTGTGTCCAGGCCCTGGCAGGACCTGGCTTTCTAGTGGTGGGTGGTTCTGAAGTGGAGAGCGTCTTTCCCTTGCTGGCCAGACCTCGCTTGGCAGGGTGCGGGGTGTGCTGCCTGCGTGGCCGGGCGCTCTTTCTGCCGGTCAGCAGCCGTTCCTGGTGTGTCTGTCCTACTACCAGGCAGGCGGTCAGGGGCCCTAATGAAGTGCTCAGTGAGCCGCAGCCTTCCTAAAGTTTGCGGGTAATGTCTGCTACCCTCCCATTTCCCTGCTGAGGAATTTTGCTCTCTCATGGGAGGTGAGGGGGTAGTACTTTATAGGAGTTCATGTTTTGTGATGACTCGATGCTGAATACATTAAGAAAATGCGCTCCTTCCAGAAGCTTAACTTCTCAGAAGGTCAGATTATGCATGTGACTGCAAGTTTGAAATGAGTGAGCTTGTTTGTTCATTGATTCATTCATTCTGCAAGCACCTCCTGGATATTTACAGTGAGTGTTCCAAGGGGCGTGGAGGACAGTAGACAGTATTCTTCTTTCTTTTGATTTTTGAATTTTACTTTATTTTTTTATACAGCATGTTCTTATTAGTCATCAATTTTATACACATCAGTGTATACATGTCAATCCAACTCGCCCAGCTCAGCACACCACCATCCCCACCCCCCCGCGGCTTTCCTCCCTTGGTGTCCATACGTTTGTTCTCTACATCTGTGTCTCAACTTCTGCCCTGCAAACTGGTTCATCTGTTTGAGACAGCTTTGTACTTCCCGCTTCCAGGGGCTCTCATGTGGGCGCTGCGAAGCGGGGTTTTAGATGGTGCAAGGTGGAGGGTGGGCACTAGAACCGGTGCCCAGTGCCCAGGTGTGTGTGCGCTGGATGAGGCATGCGGCCTAGGACTCCTGCCGGCTCGGTGACCCCAGCCGAGTGCTTTAAGGCTTCTAGGTCTCAGTGTTCTCATCTGTAGCATGGGCTGAACAGGACTCACTCTCTCTGGAGGTTACAAGGTCGCACTGTGTTAATGTTTGTAGACCCTACAATGTAGAACACTTAGGACAGTTTAGAGCATCGTTAATTGTTCCACAGATGTTACCTTGTCTGTTGAACGACTTTGCCTGGTACACGCCAAAGCGATTAGGAAATTGGTATCTCCCAGCTTCATTTCCTTTCCATTAAAACAGGGTTCAGGAAAAAAAAAATCTGTTTTTCAGTAGTCGTATCATATATTGGAAAGAGCACCAGTGTGAAGGCAGCTTAGGGTTTGAATTCCAGGGCTTATGCTGTCTGTGGCCTGGGCAGGTTACTTTTGAACTGCAATCCCCACACTTGTAAAATGACATTAAAAACCACTCTTTCTGTGGGTTCTTAGAATTAATTAAGCAGGTTATGTGTGTAAAGTAGCCTGGCACTTGAATGAGTTGTCAGAACCAAGGGCTGCTGGAGACGATGCTTCTGCCCTAGGTAATCTCCCCTTCTACTGGGTGGCAGGTAAACACAAGCACAGTAGTCAGTGCTCTGGAAGAAGTGAGTTCTGGTGCTACAGAGCACATAATCTTTTTTTAAAATTTAATTATTATTTTATATTGGAGGTTATTTGATGTACAATATTGTGTTAGTTTCAGGTGTACAGCAAAGTGGTTTAGTTATTCATGTATCCATTCTTTTTCAGATTCTTATCCCGTACAGTTTGTTACGGGATATGGAGTAGAGTTCCCTGTGCTATGCAGTAGGTCCCTGTTGATTATCTATTTTATATTTTATCTATTTTATATAGAGTTGTGTGTCTATGTTAATGCCAAACTCCCCCTGATCTTTCCCCTTTGCAGAGCACAGAATCTTGGAAGGGAAAGTTCAGGGTAGGCTTCTTGGAGGAGGTGGCATCCTTTCTAAGGATATGTAGAAGCTCCTGGGGTGGCAGGAGGGAGCAGTGTGTGTCAAAGTTTGAGAAATATAAGAAAATATGGCAAAACTAAGGTATAGGACTGGAACTCAGGGTTTGGGAAAGAAATGAGAGTTGATACTGGAAACTTAGTGGGGCCCAAGAGAAGGGGGCCTTGTTTGTCCTGTCAGAAGTTTAGATGTTTATCCTGAAGGCTGTGGGAAACCCTAAAGAACAGTGAGATGGGCTTCTGGTTTAGAGACTCACTCGGACCTCCATGTGCAAGGCACTTGATTGGGTGCAGGGTGAATTGTAATCTAAGGTTCCCACTTAAGTTATAAAAGGTTGGACTGGATTTTGCAGATCTGAGAGAGAATGGGTGGGGCCTGGTGACCAGTTAGAAAAGGGAGGGCAGCAAGTGTTGGTGACAGTTTACAGCTGCATCTTTTTGTGAGATACAGAGCACAGTAGGAAGGTATTGGAGGTGGTGAGAGGATCTTACTTCATCTTCAGTGCTTTAGAGGGGCCTGGTAGACAGGTCTGGGCCCAAGGTTCATATCTGGGCTTTTGGGGAGGAGAGGTGTTTGAAGGCATGGGAGAGACTTAGGTTACCCACAAGAAGATCCAAAGAATCATAGGTCTGAGGGCTTTTTAAGTGGGTATATTGAGGAAGTTTATAAGCTGAAAGAAAGGAGCCAGCAGAGAAAGGGTGTGAAGATGTAGGAGAGGAAATGATTGTTCATTTGTTTTCAAATAGCTGAATACTTATCGTGTGCCTGGCCCTTTTCTAGGATCTGGGGTTCTCACCATGTGTTACCTCTTCTGCAAGGACAGTTCAACTCATCCCCTGGTGAAGAGAAGTCAGATTATTCTTTGCATCCCATTCAGATGTACGAACTGTTCTGTACCTCTGAAGGGACTTTACTTAACCAGAGTAACAAGTTAGAAATCAAAAGAAATTAGAGCTGAAAGGGACCTTAAAAGCCACTGTACTTAATTTTGCCGAATATTTTACATTAATTGTCAGAAAAATGCAGAGCCCATTCTCTTCAGAATTCCTTCACTGAACTTTCTTTATGACTTTCATCCAGTGGGTCTAGCTTGTAAATTTTGGCCTCCTCCTAAATTTGCTTCTTCATCCACATTACATTTTGCCCCAACTATGGTAGAAACTCCTGGGTGGTTTCGCGGCCCCTGGTCTCAGTGCCTCTAAGTTCATCTGCCTACTCGGGTTGAGTGATCTTCTAACATGACAAGATATGCCTAAAATAATGCTGCTAATGGCTTGCCCACACAGAGTTAGTGCATACTAGCCGCCCAGCGTGTGCTCTGCACAGAGGCCTGTAATCTGAACTGTGCTCAGCCAAGCCTCCTGGGCTCTGTGGCCCTGAGGAAGGGGAGCGTTTTGTGATCACTCCCTTTATCTAGTCGGTCCTTCAGCAGCAGGGAGCCTTTTTCTAATCAGCGGAGGCACCCTTACTCAGCCAGTGGTAGCCCCAGGTCTCATCACCTGTGGGATACAAGCCATGCTCTCTCCCAGGCTTGCTTGGGCCAACATCTCTATTTTTATTTCTGTCTCTTCTCACACTTGGACTCCTGGTCTTTAGTCATCCCCACCTGCAGTATTTACAGTGCCCAGCAGGTGTCAGGCTTGAGTGTCTTTGCACAGGTGCTCCCTGTGCAGTTAATGCACCTCCTCCTCCAACTCTGAATAGCCTCATCTGTCTTGATTGTACTTCAGGGTTATCATGAAGCCGTCACTTAGATATATCTTTTGGCCTCCATAGACACCTCTGTGCATAAAGGTTATGGTTCTTTATCTCATGTCATTGAAATTTTGAGTTTTTAGATCTTCCTCCTTAATGAGGCTTTAAGGACAGGAGTCATTTCTTATCTTTCGCACAGAGCAGATGCTTTTTAATGGTGATAAAATGTATGGTTTAAATGACTAATTTTACAATAATTTTGCTTTATATTCTGATAGCAATAAAGTTTCCAGATATTGTGTTCCTGCGATAAGAAATAAAGATGTGACCTTCCAGTTGTTTAAAGCTCATCAATGCTGTGTAAGTGCGTCGGGTGTGCTAAGGAAGGTGGAGCCAAGTGGGCTAGTTGTGTGAGAGAGAGACTTAACTATGTTAAGAAAAGTAAGCCTTCATTGTGTCCTGCCAACATTTGATAGTTGCTTTTGGGGCAAACTAAAGCAATAAAATTTTAAACTGTTCCTCCCCATTAAAGGGATTGAATATTTGGCCACTTTGGTGCACCTGTGTCTTGCGAATTGTCCAATTGGAGATGGAGGTTTAGAAAGTGAGTTTCAGTCTTGTTTAAGTCTCTTCCCATCACACTGGTCTTGTGATTTCCTACACACCATGTTACTTCCTGTTATCTTTCCTTGGTGTTGTTCATGCCTGGATTGTCTCCTGTACCTGCTCAAACGTTGGTCCATTCTCATTTGTACCATGGAAGTTTGTCATGCCGGATACTGTCAGAACTAATTTTACTTAAGTTTGTGTTAACGTGCAAAGCACACGTTTTGTATATTGTCTGTTTTTTGTGTTTGTTTATATTTTTATTGTTTCTCTTCAAGAAGTATTATGAGTAGGGAAATAACAAGATGTAAAGAGCAAAAAAGTCATCATTCCATTTTAAGTTGTTAGAACATCTACCTGCAATCATAATGCATTGTGGTATGTGTTAAAATAGGAAATATATGTCATGTCCTGTAGGAGCAGGAAAGTCAGTGGTGTTGGTAAGGGTGTGTCATGGAAGTAATCACAAAGCAGGTGACTGCTGGTTGGGGTCCTGAAACATTAGTGTGTGTTCCCTGTGTCCAGTAGTGGTCTGGAGGGGTCAGGAAGCGTGCCTTTCAATTTGAGGGAACAGAGGGTTGTGGTCCTCTCTGTTCTATTGCTCTAGTATAGCATACTGCATAGCAGCTCATAAAATACTGTGTTTATGGTTGACATTTAAATTGCTGATTGATCATCAAGATTGGAATGTATCATTGGAAATGAAAATAGGAAGAGTCTTATGCTTTTTAAGTTTTTCCTTTTTTTCCTATATCTCAGAAGGCTCTTTGACGGGGGACTTTTTATTCTCCCATATAATTCCATGAACACTTATACCCTGGCACTTATTTTAATGGCATTTTCAATTTATAAATGTCTTTGAAACACATACTGTAAACTATTTGAGGGTAATGACCATGGCCATTGATGGCACATCTTAAATGTGCATCGTGTTAATATTTGAGTGTCAAGTGGTCTACCATCAGTGCTTCCTTCTTTCACCCAGTTTTCTTCCTCATTTCCTTCCCCAAATTTGTCTCATTTTTCTACTCTCCCTTTCGCTTCTCTATTCTTGCTTTCTCTTTCCCATTGCGTGTGTCATTCTTCTTCTTCCCCGTATTCTTCTTCTCCTTTTGACTTCATTATTATGGCCAACCAAAACCTTTTCTAGGATTGACTCTATCTTCCTTTCCTCTTCATTGCCATCCACAAACTCTGAGAGAATATTCTTGCTTGACTCCCTTACTTCCTGGCATACCCATGTACTTCCTGATCACTTTAGAACATTGAAAAGGGTTTTAATTTTAAAAAAATAGGTAAATATAATCAGTCTTCTTTCACCTCTGGCATAAGACTCTTCTTCCTCAATCTGACCATTCTTAAACCTAGAAGTAACTCCAGCTCATTGGTCTCCCTTACCCCCATGTTTAGGCCAAAGAACTTGTGAAACCTTAGCCCTGTTTAATACTTGAATTTACCAAACAGAAGAGGGTTAATTCTGCCTAAGGGCAGCAAAGAAGAATAAATATGCCACAAATAAAAGTTTAGTCCAGATTTATAATGGACTCTTAAGTGCCTAGTTGAGTGCTAACCATTAACTCACTTGAACAACAGGGAGGTCATGACACAAATTAACATATTAGTTGTATAGACACTTCACTTCAGCATTCCTCAATGTAGCTGATAAACTGCATCCAGTTAGTTTAAATAACATGAATGATGAATTTCCCTGCGTATATAAATCGGGAGTTCCTAAAGTTCTCTTTTTCCCTTTGTACAACTACTGACTGTCACCTCGCTTGGTCAGTGCAATAGAAAATGATGACTAAGAAACACATTGTCTCAATATCAGTGGACATAATGTCCTAGTATTCTATAAAAATCTCAAAATTCTTAATCTAAAAGGTAGGTCTGCCAATATCTTATATCCTTTTCCTTTGTTAATATAAATATCCAATCTATGAAGGTCTCAGTTTCCATACTTAGAATATGAGGTGGATAGATTTGCTAATATCTAGGGACCTTTCCAATTTTAATATTCCCTAGTTATAAGGGCTGAGCCAAATACAATGGCTCCCTTAATCATTAACCTCGCTCATGATGAAAGTTATCAGTAAGTTCTACTTGTAAGAGATCAAACATTCATATCCATGTATATTGTAGCACATTGACCTTTATAGAACTCAAAGTAACACAACATAGTTATATTCACAGATTTAAGGTCATTGTGATATACTTTACAATTTTTCTTTTCCCTAGGAAGGAAATGTAGATCCCTAGGAAGGGATTTCTTTCTCTGCCTTTTAGTAATATAAGCCTTTTATTATCTCTTGGATCCTAAAAATGGGTAGGGTTTTGGCAGGTGGAGCTTAGGACAGACATTCCAGGTGACAGGGACAACACGAGAAAGGGCAGAAGGAAGAATGGATTTTCAGAAGGACTTGATATCTTACATGATGAGAGCAGTGTTTCACAATCTCTGTCCTGCAGAACACTGGTTTTAGATGATGTTAATGTAGTTACAAGACAGAAGCATTTGGGAAGAGCCGTACTCTACATCCTGACATGAAATTCAAGTTTTACTTTGTTACATTACATACTCTGAAAAGTTTTGGAGGAAGGAATTGATTTATTTTTGTTTAATTCAGTCTTACTCACAGTTACTTGACAAACCTATATTCAGCTGATGGGACTGTATTTTGTGAAAGGCCAATCGGAGAAATGGTGAGATGGAGCTTAGGATATTTCTCTGTTGGGACAGGCATGTGATTATTTTTCTTATAATTCTTTACTGTTTGTCCTAACAATTGTTACTTTGCAGGAGTCAGTTTTGTTGTTTTGTTTTTTTTTACATCTTTATTGGAGTATAATTGCTTTTCAGTGTTGTGTTAGTTTCTGCTGTATAACAAAGTGAATCAGCTATATGCATACATATATCCCTAGGATTCAATTTTAAGCCCTCTGTTTTTACCTGAGTCATTGGGACTCTTAGAAAGCTCAACAATCCTGGAGTCTTCATATCTGATGTAGTTTCCAGAAGCTCCTGGCACTTACCACTATTTCCTCTTGATTCTTTTCCTCCGACTTAAGACTTCTTACAGATTGTGAGCTGATGATTTTCTAAGCCTGTAGTGTCAAAACCAGCTACCTCCCTCATCTTCATTGTCTCAGTTACAAGGTGCAATATTTCCCATGTTTATATGTGTCAAAATATAAGTCACGGATTGATACATAGCATATGTGTAATAAAAATTGTATTTCTTTTTTTTTCTTTGTTCAAACGTATCCAAACACTGGCCAAGTTCTTAAATTGAAAGTAGAGTGACCTAATTTTTTCAGCTCATCCAACCATCAATATTGAATATTTGTCTTTTTTCTTACACATATTTCTTGTATTCCAATTGTGACATTCTAGAGCACAGTGAATACATTTATAACTTATTACTGCATTACTACCTTGGCTATTCCTTGACCAAAATTTACTTCATACAACTGACAGCCTAATGAAGCTACTAGAGTTTTTTTAATGTACGCATACATTAAAAAATCTCTACTAGGTTAACTGCATTGCTAATAACTGAATTTTTACATCTCTATGCACCCATGTATCCAACACCAGATCAAGATATTATAAAATATTTCTAACACCCTACACGGTTCTCTGTTACTTCTTTCTGTTCCATACTCTCCCAGGGCAACACCTAAGCTGACCTCTATCACCATATATGACATACATGGAAACACACAGTGTGTATTCTTTGGTATCTGGCCTCTGGTTACATATCATTATATCAGTAGTTTATTCTTTTATTGTGTTTTCCTGATTTTTTAAACCTAGACATTCATACAGTGTCAAAGTACCACTGAGTTCTTCATATTATTATGGTGACCTCCATCTTCAGGGTCTTTCCACAGTCTTCCATGTGTATTTCCACCTACTATCTCTTCCGTCTAATTATGTTTCATTTAACCAACCTCAGCCAGCCTTCCCCCATATTCCCCAACACGTAGCAATCCTGTGTTCAGCCAGTTTTGTCCCCTATTCCATAAGGCCTTTGTGCCATTCCTGACACTGTGCCTGTTCCCTGCCCGGAAGGCCTGTTCCCTACCCTCTATATACTTGTTCAAGACTCAGTTTAAATGCTACCTGTTCTGAGAAGTCTTCTCAGAAGAAGCCAGCACTTTTTGGAATCCTTCTTTAATGAAATCCCAGAGCAAGTGTAATCTGTCCTCCCTGATCTGGTAATTAATTATCCATTGTTCCTATCATATAGTGTTTGTTTTCCTTGTGTGCTGTTATTATTTATTGAAGCAGATTACAGTGACTTGAACCAGGAACTGGGTCATTTTCCTCTTCATTTTAGTGCAAGTTTCTGTGATATGAAGTTAAACTCTTTTCCCCTCACTTCCCATTCACCCTCAGCAGTTGTTAAACATAAAGTACAAGTGAAACTTATTGGTTCACAGGTTTTTGTGGTCCTTGGTTCTGGTCCCTACGTCTAAGCTTCACTTCTGTAGTGCTAATTTGACTGATTTCTTATTGTCACATAACTCAGGAATTAACTAAATCATTACAAGTTTAGATACATATAAGATATTGTAAAAAAAAAAAACAGTGGATATCAAAAGTTTTGGCCTGGAGGAGAGTGTTGTATAAGTCCTAGTTTGGTGGGGCTCAGACTTAATGATCGAGCCTACCAGTATTCCACTGTAAGTAAGAAAGAGGTATGCAAATATATGGTTAATATTTAACAGTGTTGATAAAAAAGAGAAGAGAGAAAGGGACGACATACTTTGAGGGCTTTTTGAACAATTATGATTGGATGGGGAAAAAGAAGAACCGAGGGCTAACCTCTCACAAGTGAAGTCAGGAAAGAGAGAAGGGCTCATCTGGTATGCAGGTAGAGAGGTTTGACCTACAGAATCTTAGAAAACCTCAACAATCTGAGCAGTGTTTTCAAGAGCAAACTAAAGGGCTAACAAAAGTCTGCAAAAGTCTCACACAAAGAACTCTGGCATGGTGTTCATCATCTAGCTAATCTTAACATGCAGACATTTATGAGAGTAAATTCAGCTCTTTACCAGAGTGGGTTTCTTATTTGGGCAACTGGGTCAAATGAAGAAAGGCAGGTGTAGGCTGCCAGAGTAATAAATAAGGAGAGGAAGAACAAAAAGAATGAGACATATCATTCATCAGTGATTTCCCCCTAGTATTCTTAGCCTCCACCTTATCTCCATCTCACTGGTAACACAGGAACTAGACCAAACAGTGAGGTAAAAGGTCTCTACAGAAACTGAGGTAATATAGAAAATAAAAAAAACCATAAAATTGTAAATTTTCTTCCTCGGGGTAATTGAGATGATAGTTCAATAATAACATAAGATCAGGTGAAGTCTAAAGAAATTTTAGAAAATCTGGATAAAGTAAGAAAACATCTGTTCTCTGGCATCTGAATGTTAGAGAGACACCAAGACATGTGGGCCAAGTTATGAAGAGAAGGGAAACACTGATGCAAGCTTGACATTTGGTGCAGCTTTTCTCCTTTGGGCATTTGCTGATTCAAATCGTACAGCCTAGGAACTGAAAAGCCAAGTAGTTCAAAAGACTATAACCACAGAAGCCAAAGGGCAACAGCTCAAGCTAAAAGCTACAACTAATGGAATGACAAGCTAAGTGTATCTTTAGTCTCACAGGGCTGCGGGAACCATTACATTTAAAGCCTAACAAATACAAGGGTAGTTGGGAATAGGGAGAATCCATACTTTCACATGGTAATCCCAAAGCGCAACCAACACCCGTAGAGGAAGGCCAAGACAAAAATAGAGCACCCTTCACAGAGACTTAAAAACAGCTTTGAATGAGCTCAAACTGAGAATGCACTAAGGTTTCCAGTCCCTATAGTAACTGTCTGCCATGGGCCATAGTAAATCTTTTCAGGAGAAAGATAACAACATCCAGAATGTGGGGGTATCTTCCCAATTTTAATATAAAAAATAATTGGACATACCAGGAAAAAGACTAAATGATCAAAAGTTCAAAAAAAAGAAGAAAGAAAGAAAAAAGACAACATCAATAGACACAGGAGGACAAGAGTTAGCAGGCCTTGGTTAAAAAAAACAACAAACCTACTATGGTTAAACAAAGAAAATAGACACATGTGAAATAAGCATATGAAAATATGCTACACATTCGATGTCATCAGTGAATTTTGAATTAGAACAATAATGAGATACCACTACACACCTATTTAAATGGCTAAAATCCCAAAACTGAAATACCGAAGTAGGTGATAATCAGAACAATTGGAATTCTCATTTGTGGCTAGTGGGATACTTGGCAGTTTCTTACAAAATAAACATACTTTTACCATACAGTGATCTAGTAATCATGCTCTTTGGTATTTACCCATAGGAACTGAAACGTTATGAAAAGTTATGAAAGTAAGAGCCTTTACAGTGAGAAAATTCTATGATTCTATGGTTTTTCAACTCATTAATTTGTGTAGTTCATCCATTTTACTCATTGTATACACTTAAGTATATTGTTCCTTGAAATGGCCATTCAAAGTTGTTTCCTGTGCCACACACTATGAATGTTAGGGTTGGTCCTGTGTAAATCTTACCCCCATTGAATTAGTATTAGCCCTAAACAAGCAACTTTCTTCCATAAGGAAACAAAAAAGAGGTTCAGAAATGTCCAAACTAAGTTTTTATAAAACTGTGTTATCAAATCTTATTTATCAAAAAACTTCAAACATAGCAGTATGAGTTCCCATATACCCTTTACTCAGCTTCCCCAAATGTTAACATTTTATATTACTAGAGTATAATTATTGAAAGCAGAAAGTTTACATTGTCACAATGCTACTAACGATTTATAGACTCGTATTCCAATATTGCCTATTGTCTTGTGGTCCAGATTCAAATCTAGGATCGCTTATTGCATTTGCTTGTCATATCTCCCCATTCTTCTCTAATCTAGGATAGTTCCTCAGTCTTTTTTGGTCTGTTATGACCTTGAACTAATGGAAAATCCTAGCCAGTCATTTTGTAGAATTTTTCTCAAATAGGGTTTGTTTGATATTTTCTCATGGTTAGACTGAGGATATGTATTTCTTGACAAGAACACTTCAGGAGAGATATTATGGCATTTTAAGTACATATTAGAGGTATAAACAAATCTGTGTGTCTCACTACTGGGGATGCTAACTTTGATGATATAATGTTATAATGATAGCTGCAAAATCACCATTTTTCCCTTTGTAATTATTTGAGATTGTTCAAATATTCTGCTTCTTGTTTAATTTTCCCATACTAATTTTAGCATCCATCAATAATTTTTGACTCCACCAATTACTGTGGTGTTTGTTGATTGTCCATTTTCTATTCCCATCATTCCCTCTACATTTATTAACTATAATTTGAGTATAAGAAAGAGCTGTTCTTCTCCTTCATTTATGTATTTATCTGGTTATTTGTTTATATATATACATACATCAGTGTGAACTTGTGGATATTTATTTTATTCTACGGGTTAAAATTTATTACTATCATTAATAGTTTTGTTTCTCAAAGTGTTCCATATTTGGTCACTGGTACTCCTTCCAGCTGTCTCCTATATTTTTCCTACATGGCCATACAATTTTTGGAGTAATATCTTACTTTCTGACACCACAAAATGCTCCAGACCCATCTTTTACTTTCCTCTGTCTCAGCCTTGAATCAGTCATTTCTCCATGGAGTTCTTGTTCCTGGCATTAATAATGGTATTCAGAAACCAGAATCTTGGTATGAGGTGGACTTATCACTATCCAAGCTACCTCATTGTGTTTTCAGCAGAGAGAGCTAAATATATATATACGAATACATAAAAATATACAAGTATCTCTATTTTCATATTATCTATCTGGGTGTGTGTGTATACACACACACGTGTGCACACACACATTATCTATCATCTGTCTATCTACATATATATATAACTTCAAATTGATATATGAATTCAAATTGCTACCTTGATTCCAATACAGCACCACAGGGTTTATTCTAGCCTCCCTTACCCTTTCCTTATTTGTCACTCTTTAACAATTAGAAACCTGATTCTCATTATTTGCAGTCTATTTAGTCATTTGCTAAATTCTGGAATACACATAAAATATTTAAAAATCATTAACCTGTACACGTGTGAAAAATAAATTTACTAACAAGTTCAATATATGTGTACATTTCTTTTTGTCTTTAGCCTTTCAGTATATATTGTTCATGGTTAATTACAGTATGTTAAAATACTATTTTCCAAAGTTACTTAGGTTACCTCTTTCCCACCTCCTTCAGTGTGGTTTTTTTTCTTCTGCAGTGTGAGAAAATCCAGTACTTTGTGTTCAACTTAGACTACGAAACCAGAAGTTCTAGCAGAAAAGGTGATAATCCATATGTTCAATAAGATCCCCAGGTGATTCTTTTCATTGGAGAAATATGAGGAACACTGCTTGACGTCTCTACAACTAAGATGTCTAAAATGAAACTTCAATTATTCCTTCTTCCAAACTGTCCCATCCTGCAAATCTTTTCTTCCTCAGTGAATGGTGCCATGATTCACACAAAAACTTACTCAGTGCAAAAACCTGGGAATGATCCTCAATTCCTTCCTTTGCTTCACTTTCTGCATAGATTGCATCATTAGGTCCTCTGGAATCTCATCTCTCTCTCTCTTTCTCATCACATACATAATGTTTCTCTTCATCTTCATTGCCACCATCTTAGCCACTACCATTTCTCCTTTGCTCTACTTGAACAGCCTAGTATCTACACAACTATCTTTTCATTTATTTGCTGTCTCTTGCATCTAAGATAAAGTCAAAATCCTTAGCCTTATAGATTCTGGCCTTGCCTTTTCTTGTAAGTTGTATTTTCATACTTATAAGTACATGCACACTCACACACACACACACGTATAGTTGGTATTTTTAGTTTAGGTTTTGTTTGCCCTCCCATCCTAGCATGAGAAAATTAATAAACAAAGTCAAACCAAAAAAAAAACTTAAAAAATAAATTTGAATAATATCCTTTCCCTCCAGAACATTTCTCTAAAGCAGTATTATCATTAATGGCAATCCAGACCAGAATTTTTTCCCTTAGACATAAAGGCATGGTGAAGAAGTCTCATTAAAAACTGGAATCTAAGCTTTCAATGTCAAATTCTGTCTCTAATCTTCTGCAGTAAGCCATAATGATTAAAGTATAGGAATCTGATCCAGAGGTCTGGTTTAGTACAATCTTTTTTTGTAATAAGTTTTGTACCTTAGACAAGTCATTTATCTCTCCTTTCCTTAATTTCTTCATTTATAAACGGAGATGTTAAGAGTATTGATATTCAAGGCTAATGAAAAAAGAATGCATCTAAGTACTGTATCAAACACTGTAAAAAGTGACCAGTTCAGGTTCTCTGCCCATTTTTAAATTGGAATATTTGGGGGGTTTTGATATTAAATTGTATGATTTCTTTAGATAATTTGGATATTAACTCCTTATCAGATATATCATTTGAAAAAATCTTTCTTTCAGTAAGTTACCTTTTCATTTTGTGATGTTTTCTCCTCTCTGCAAAAGCTTTTCAGTTTGACATAATCACACTTGTTTAATTTTACTTCTGTTGGCCTTGCCTGAGGAGAGAGACCCCCAAAAATATTGCTAAGATCGATGTCAATGTATTTTTCCTAGGGGTTTTATGGTTTCAGGTCTTAAATGTGAGTCTTCAATCCATTTTAAATTTATTTTTATGTATGGTATAAGGGAATAATTCAGTTTCACTCTTTTGCAAGTAGTTGTCCAATTTTCCTAACACCATTTCTTGTCTTTATTTCATTGTATGTTCTTGCCTCCTTTGTTGTAGATTAATTGATCACATAACTGGGGGTTCATTTCTGGGCTCTCTGTTCTATTCCACTGACCTGTATGTCTGTTGTTATTCTAATACCATACTCTTTTGATTACTATAGCTTTGTAGTATAGTCTGAGATCAGTGCATGTCATACCACCAGCTTTGTTTTTCTTTCTCAATATAGCTTTGGTTATTGGAGGTTTTTTGTTTGTTTGTTTGGATGATTCTATACAAATTTTAGGATTATTTGTTCTAATTCTGTGACAAATACCATTGGTATTTTGATCGGGGTTACATTGCTTTGGGAATACATACAAATGACCAAAAGACACATGAAAAGATGCTCAGTATCACTAATCATCTGCGAAATGCAAACCAAAACCACAGTGAGATATTACCTTACACCTGTCCGAATGGCCATCATCAAAAAGGGAACCCTTGTGCACTGTTAGTGGGAATGTAAATTGGTGCAGCCACTATGGAAATCAGTACAGAGGTTACTCCAAAAGTTAAAAAATAGAATTACCATATGATCCAACAATTCAACTTCTGAGTATCTATCCAAAGAAAACAAAAACACTAATAAGAAAGGATGTATGCACCCATCTGTTCATTGGAGCATTAGTTATAATAGCCAAAATATGGAAGAAACTAGTGTCCATAAATAGATGAATGGATAAAGAAGATGTGGTATATATATATACACATATATATAATGAAATATTACTTAGTCCTAAAAAAGAATGAAATATCTTCATTTGCAACAACATGGACTGACCTAGAGTACTAGGTGCACTAAGTGAAATAAGTCAGACAGAGAAAAACAAATACTGTATGATTTCACTTATATATATGTGAAATCTAAAAAATAGAACAAAACAAAACAGAAACAAACTCGTAGATACAGAGAACAAACTGGTGATTACTAGAGGGGAAGGGGGATAAGGGATTGAGAGAAATAGGTGAAGGGGATTAAGTGGTACAAATCTCCAGTTATAAAATAAAAGTCTTGGGGATGCAATCTACCGCGTAAGGAATATAGTCAGTAATACTGTAATAATTTTGTATGGTGATATTTGGTTACTAGACTTATCATGGTGACCAATTCAAATGTATTTAGATGTTGGATCACTATGTTGAACACTTGAAACTAACATAATATTGTATGTCAACTCTACTTCAATAAAAAAGTGACCAGTTATCATTAATTGGTATTATAATTACAGTTTCTCTGCATAAAGGCACATTTTATTGATTTTTTCATTATAAAGTATAAAAGTTCCTTTTACTTTCAAAATGAGTTCTAAGATTACTTGTTAATGTTAATATGGTAATTTAAAAGATGTCTAGATATAATTTAATTTTAATTGCCTAACACAAGTATGTCTGATATTCACCAGTATGAATTCAAACCTATTAGTAAAGATGTCAAATGAGTCACCAAAACATTTTTGTTTATTGCCTCTCATTGAACCCTAAATGCTAACAAGATTTTTTGTTGGAATGAGGGATCAAAATTTTATACTCTTTAAGAACTAATGCCATAGCTGTTTTATTTTTATAAATAAAGCTCTTCCCATTTACTTTATAGTGTATAATTTTTGAATGGCTTGGAAAGAGAAAAATTATTCTTTGTGCTGACAAAAATGATAAAGAGGTTCATTGCTGATGAAGGGAAGAAGACTAAAAACAATAGAGAAAGAAGGATTAATTCCTCTTTCAAAAGGGGGACAAGATACTAGAGCTTTCTGCAGGGAAACTGAAGCACACCTTTCTTTCTGAGATTTGAAAGGAAGAGATGCCCTACATTGAAATATCTAGAGTATATCTTCCATTTAAAAATGAACCTAGCTAATCATCCAGTGGGGAGAAAAGAGTAAAATAGCCTTTGATCAAGTCCTTTCTGTGGTATTAAATGCAACTAATTATAATGAATATCACATATCTAATGAGTTCAAGAATTCCCCTTGGAAGAATTGGTCTGTCCTTTACAAAAAAGAGAGTTCAAGTGAGTTATTTGCATTTGGTAGGGAAGCTCTACTGTCTAAATCATACTCATTTAAAGGTCCAGTTCAGGGCTTCCCTGGTGGTGCAGTGGTTGAGAGTCTGCCTGCTGATGGAAAGGACACGGGTTCGTGCCCGGGTCTGGGAAGATTCCAAATCCCGTTGAGCAGCTAGGTCTGTGAGCCATGGCCACTGAGCCTGCGCATCCGGAGCCTGTGCTCCGCAAGGGAGAGGCCACAACAGTGAGAGGCCCGTGTACCGAAAAAAAAAGGTCCAGTTCAAAGTCTGCCATAATTTGTTATTATATATGTAATTTTTGAATGTAATATACAGTTATATATGTATATAACATCAACAAGAAAGTGACAGGCTTTAGAGTCAAGAAAATATATAGGTGAAGTGTAAAAGGGTTGGAATAGATATACCATAATGGTAACAACACAACAAAACAAGACAACAACAACAAAACTGGAGTGGCTAAGAAAATATCAGAAACAAAATGTTTTAAGACGAAAATTTTTACTAGAGACAAAGACGTTTTTAAATGATAAAATGATTATTCCATCTAGAATGTATAATAATTATAAACTCAATGTACTCAAGAGTACTCAATGATGAAGTGCCCATGGTGACAGTGCCTATGCTGATAGTGCACATAATGGCAGTCAAAATAGTGACAGTACCAATGGTGACATTGCTCATGGTGACATTGCTTAACATGATAGTACTTGTGGAGATAGAGCGCATGGTGACACTGCCCACCATGACAGTGCTCTTGGTGACAGTGCACACGGTGACAACCCATGCTGACAGTGCTCACGGTGATAGTGCTCATGGTTGCATTACCCATGGTGACAGTGCTCACAGTGACAGTGCCTATGGTGGCAGTGCCCATGGTGACAGTGCACATGGTGACACTTCCCACGGTGACACTGCCCGTGATGACACTGCCCACAGTGAAAGTGCCCACAGTGACAGTGCTCACGGTGATAGTGTCCATGGTAACAGAGCTCTTTGTGAGAGTCCGAATTGTGCCAGTGCCCATGGTGAAAGTGGTAATGGTGATAGTGCTCACCGTAATAGTGCTCATGCTGGCAGTGAAAATGGTGACAATACCTATGGTGAGAGTACTCATGGTGAATATACCCATGGTGACAGTTATAGCGACAGTTCTCATGGTGACAGTGCTCATAATAGCAATGCCCAAGGTGGCAGTGTGCGTGGTGCCATTGCTAATGGTGATAGTACACTTGGTGGCAGTTCCCCTGTGGACAGTACTGAAGGTGACTCTGCACATTGTGACATTGCCCATGGTAACCTTGCTCACAGTGATAGTGCACCTGGTGACAGTGCCCATAATCACAATTCTCACGGTGTAGTGCTCACGGTGACAGTGCCTATTGTGACAATACCCAGGGTGACAGTGCTCATGGTGGTAGTGCCTATGTTGACAGTGTCCATGATCATAATTCTCACGGTGATAGTGTCCATGGTGACAATACCCAGGGTGACAGAGCTCATGGTAACAATGCTCACGGTGAATGTGCCCATGGTCACAGTACCTAGGTTGCAAAGCCCATGCTGAGAGTGCTCATGGTGACAGTGCCCATGGTGACAATACCCAGGGTGTCCTGCCCATGGTAACAGTGCTCATGGTGACACTGCTCATGTTGGCAGTGCCATAAGTGACAGTGCTCATTGTGGCATTGCTCACCGTGACAGTGCTCCCTGTGACAGTGCCCATGGTGCCAGTGCTCATGGTGACCGTGCCCATGGTGCCAGTGCCGATGGTGATAGTGCCAATAGTGACAGTGATCACGGTGAAAGTGCCCATGGAGTCATTGCCCATGGCGATAGTGCTCATGGTGACAACCCCATGGTGACAGTGCCAATTGTGATAATCCCCGTGGTGACAGTTCTCAGGGTGAAAGTGACCATGGTGACATTGCTCATGGTGACAGTGCTCATGGTGACTGTGCTCAAGGTGATAGTCTACATGTACAGAGTGCCCATGGTGATAGTGCCCATGGTGAGAGTCCTCACGTTGATAGTGCACATGGTGACAGTTCTCATTGTGAAAGTGCTCATGATGACAGTGCCCATGTTTGTAGTTCACATTGTGACAGTGCTCACGGTGATAGTGACCATGGTAACAGTGTACGTGGTGGCTGTGCCCTTGTGACAGTGCCCATGATGACAGTACACATGGTGACAGTGCTCATGGTGCTAGTGCTGACAACCCATGCTGAGAGTGCTTATGGTGACAGTGCTCATGGTTGCAGTACCCGTGGTGAAAGTGCTCACAGTGACAGTGCCCATGGTGGAAGTGCCCATGGTGATATTTCCTGTGGTGACAGTGCTCATGGTGACAGTACACTTGGTGGCAGTTCCTCTGGGGACAGTACCGAAGGTGACTCTGCACATTGTGACATTGCCCATGGTAACCTTGCTCACAGTGGTAGTGCACATGGTGACAGTGTCCATAATCACAATTCTCATGGTGTAGTGCTCACAGTGACAGTGCCCATGGTGACAATACACAGGGTGACATTACTCATGGTGACAGGGCTCATGGTGATAGTGCCTATGGTGACAGTGTCCATGATCATTTCTCACGGTGATAACGCCCATGGTGACAATACGCAGGGTGACAGAGCTCATGGTAACAATGCTCAGGGTGAATGTGCCCATGGTCTCAGTACCTAGGGTGAAAATGCCCACGGTGGCAGTTCTCATAGTGACAGATCTCATTGTGAAAGTGCTCATGTTGGCAGTGCCCAAGGTGGCAGTGCTCGTGGTGACAGTGCTCTTGGTGACAGTGCTCATTGTGGCAGGGCCCATGGTAACGGTGCTCATGGCGATAGTGCCCATGGGGACACTGCCCATGGTGGTAGTGAACCAGGTGGAAGTGTAAAATAGTGACAGTGCCCATGCTGACAGTTCTCCTGGTGACATTGCTCATGGTGATAGTGCCCATGGTGAAAGGACTCATGGTGACAGTTCACTTTGTGCCAGTGTCCATGGTGACAGTGCTCACGGTGATAGTGCTCACGGTAATAGTGCTCATGGTGACAGTGCAAATGGTGACAATACCCATGGTGACAGTACTCATGGTGAAAATGCCCATGGTGGCAGTTCTCATAGTGACACTTCTCATAGTGACAGTGCTCCTAATAGCAGGTCCCAAGGTGGCTGTGCTCGTGGTGACAGTGCTCATGGTGACAGTGCGCTTGGTGGCAGTTCCCATGGGAACAGTACCAATGGTGACACTGCACGTTGTGAAAGTGCCAATGGTAACCTTGCTCACAGTGATAGTGCACATGGTGACAGTGTCCATGATGACATTGCCCATGGAGACACTGCTCATTGTGACAGTGCTCATGGTGACAGTGTTCATGGTGGAAGAGCCCACAGTGACAGTGCTTATTGTAGCAGTGCTCATGGTGGTGACACTGCCGATGATGACAGTGCTTATGGTGATAGTGTTCACACGTGCTGTACTCATGGTGATAGTGCTCATGGTGGCAGTGCCCATAGTGACCCTATTCATGCTGGCAGTAACCACGGTGATAGACCCATGGTGACAGTGCCCATGATGACAGTGCAATGGTGAGAGAGCTCACGGTGACAGTGACAATGGTGACAGTGCCCACGGAGGCAATGGCCACGGTGAAAGGCTCATGGTGACAGTGCCCATGGTGACAGTGCCCATGATGAGACTGCCCATGGTGACAGTGCTCATGGGGAAAGTGCCCATGATAACATTAACCACAGTAATAGTGCCCCTGGTGACAGTGCTTAACTGTGATAATGCTCTTGCTGATATTGCCTTTGGTGACAATGCTCATGGTGAAATTGCCCATGCTGAAAATGTTCATGGTGACATTGCCCATGCTGACAATGCTCATGGTGACAGTGCCCATGCTGACAATGTTCATGATGACATTGCCTTTGGAGAGAGTACCCATGTTGACAGTGCCCATGGTGATGTGCTCATGTTGACAATGCTCACAGTGATAGTGCCCACGGTGCCAGTGCTCACAGTGACAGTGTGCACGCTGACAGTTCTCATGCTGATAGTGCCCATGGTGACATTTCACATGTTGATACTGCCAATGGTGACAGTGCTCATGGTGACAGTGCTCATGGTTGCAGTACCCCTGGTGACAGTGCTCAAAATGACAGTGCCCATGGTGGCAATGCCCATGGTGACAGTGCCCACAGTGCCATTGCCTATAGTGACACTTCTCATGGTGACATTGCCCATGGTGACAGAGCTCATGGTGAGATTCCGCATTGTGCCAGTGTCCATGGTGACAGTGCTCCAGGGGAAAGTGCTCATGGTAATGCTGCTTACGGTGACAGTGCCCAAGGTGAAAATACCCATGGTGACAGTACTCATGGAGAAAGTGCCCATGGTGGCAATTCTCATAGTGACAGTTCTCATGGTGCCAGTGCTCATGCTAGCATTTAACATGGTGAGAGTACCGATTTGGCAGTGCACATGGTGACAGTGCCCATGGTAACCGTGCTCACGATGATATGACACATGGTGACAGTTATCACGACTGTTGTGCTGATGCTGATAATGCTCCCAGTCATATTGCCCATGGTTAAGTTGCCCATGGTTACAGTGCTCACAGTACTAGTGAGCATAGTGATAGTGTACTTGGTGACTGTGCCCATGGTGACATTTCTCACGATGCCAGTGCCTATGGTGACACTGCTCATGGTGACAGTGCCCATGGTGACAGTTTTCACTTTGATAGTGCCCATGGTGAAAATACCCATGGTGACAGTTTGCAAGGTGAAAGTGCTCCTGATGACAGTGTCCATGTTGGTAGTTCCATTGGGGAGAGTGTTCACAGTGATAGTGACCATGGTAAGATTGCAGATGGTGGCCATGCCATTGGTGACTTTGCCAATGATGACAGTACTGTTGGTGACAGTTCTCATGGTTCTCATGGTGATTTTACCCATGGTGACAGTACTCATGGTTAAAGTGCCCATGGTGATACTGCACATGGTGGCAGGGCGAAATGGTGACAGAGACTATGGTGACATTGCTCATGGTGACATTGCTTAAGGTGAGAGTCCTTATGGTGATAGGGCACCTGTTGACAGTGCTCACGGTGATAGTGCCCTTGGTGAAAGTGCCCATGGTGACAGTGCCCACAGTCACAATTCTCAAGGTGTAGTGCTCACGGTGACAGTGCCCATGGTGACAATACCCAGGGTGACAGAGCTCACGGTAACAGATCTCACGGTGGCAGTGCCCACGGTGACAGTGCCCATGCTGAGAAATCCCATGGTGATACTTCCCATTGTGACAGTGCCCACGATGACAGTGCCCATGGTGACAGTGCCCAAGATCAGAGTGCCCATGCTGACATTGCACATGGTGACAGTACTCATGGTGAAAATGGCAATTCTCATAGTGAGAGTTCTCATGGTGACAGTGCTCATGGTGGCACTGCCCTAGGAAGCAGTGCTCATGGTGACAGTGCTCATGGTGACAGTTCCCATGGTGAGAGTACCGATGGTGGCAGTGCACATGGTGAGATTATCAATGGTGGCAGTGCGCATGGTGACTGTTCTCATGGTGACAGTGCCTACGGTGACTGCTCACCGTGACAGTGCGCATGGTGATGCTGCGACAGTGACACTGCCACGGTGTAAGTGCTCATGGTGACAGTGACCATGGTGATACTGCTCAAGGTGATAGTGCCCATGGTGGCTGTCGTAACGTTGATAATGCTCATGGTGAAAGTTCCCATGGTGACAGTTCCCATGGTGAAAGTGCTCCTGATTACTGTGCCCATATTTGGAGTTCCCATGGTGACTGTGCTCATGATGGCATCGCCCTGGGTGGCAGTCCTGGTGGTGACAGTGCTCATGGTGGCAGTTCCCATGGTGAGAGTACCGATGGTAGCTGTGCACATGGTAACCGTGCTCACCGTGATAGTGCCCATGGTGACAGTGCTCACGGTGATAGTGCAGATGGTGATAGTTCTCACGGTGATAGTGCCCATGGTTAAGGTGCCCATTGTGACAGTGCTCACGGTAATTGTGGGCATAGTGATAGTGCACTTGGTGATCATGCCCATGTTGACAGTACACATGGTGTTACTGCTCAAGGTGATTGTGCCCGTGTTCACTGTGTGCATGGTGACACTTCTCATGGTGGCAGTGCCTATGATGACAATGTTCATCATGACAGTGCCCATGGTGACACTGCCACAGTGACAGTGCCAATGGTGACAGTGACCATGGTGATACTGCACAAAGTGATAGTGCCCATGGTGATAGTCCTCACGTTAATAGTTCCCATGGTGCAATTGCCAATGGTGAGAGTTCCCATGTTGAAAGTGCTCATGATGACAGTGCCCATGATGGTAGATCCCATGGTGACAGTGCTCACAGTGATACTGACCATGGAAAGAGTGCATATGGTGGCTGTGCCCTTGGTGAAAATGCCCATGATGACAGTACTGTTGGTGACAGAGCTCACGGTGATAGTGCCCATGGTGACAGTGTACATGTTTGTAGTGCACATGGTGGCAGTGAAAAATGTTGACAGTTCCCATGGTGAGAGTGCTCATGGTTAAAGTGCACATGGTAACAACCCATGATGACATTCCTCATGGTTACAGGGCACAAGGTTGCAGGACCCATGCTGACAGTGCCCACAGTGACTCTGCCCATGTTGACAGTGCCATGGTGACAGTGCCCATGGTCACATTGCCTCTGGTGACAGCGCTCACAGTAATAGTGCCCATAGTTATAGTGCACTTAGTGGCCGTGCCCATGGTGACAGTACACATGGTGATATTGCTCGCGGTGATAATGCCCATGGTGACAGTGTCCATGGTGATGGTTCTCACGGTGAGAGTGCCCATGGTGATACAGCTCATGCTGATAGTGCCCATGGTGACATTCCTCACAGTGATAGTGCCCATGGTGATAGTACACTTGGTGGCCGTGCCCATTGTGACAGTGCCCGTGGAGGCAGTGCCCACAATGACAGTGCCCATGGTGACAGTGACGACAGTGACAGTGCCCATGGTGACAGTTCTCACGGTGACAGTGCCATGGAGACAGTTAGCATGGTGAGATTTCTCACAGTGATAGTGCTCATTGTCACAATGCTCATAGTGACAATGCCCTTTGTGCCAGTTCCCATCAAGACATGCCGCACTGTGACAGTTCTCACGGTAACAGTGCCCATATCATGATATTACCCATGGTGAGAGTAATCATGATTAAAGTGCCCATGGTGACACTGCTCATGGTTGCAGTGTGAAATGGTGGCAGTGCCCATGGTGACATTGCTCATGGTGATATTGCTTATGGTGATAGTCCTTCCGGTAATAGTGTGTATGGTGAAACTGCACACAGTGACAGTGCTCATGGTGACAGTGTTCACAGCGATAGTGCCGATGGTGAATGTGCCCATGGTGACAGTGCCCGTAGTCACAATTCTCATGGTGTAGTGCTCACGGTGACAGTGTCCATGGTGACAATACCCAGGGTGATAGTACTCATGGTGACAATGCTCATGGTGACCTTCGGTCACCTGGCAGGAAGCTACGACGGCCAGACCTATGGTAACCTGTGCAGCGAGGTGATAGTCCCCATGCTGACAGTGCCCACGTTCACAATTCTTACGTTCTGCTCATATCTTTATTTATATTTTTTCTATGTTCTCTGGGTTTATTGTTTTGATCTTCTGATGTCAGTTAAAATACTTGGTTATTAATTTTAATAAATCTTTTTAATTATAAAGAGTTGAACATTTTGAAGATTCCAGCTTACTTGTAATTATCTAAGGGCAAGGTCCTCCACATTGTTGCTGGCCTAAGGCTTAGTTCTCCATAGAGCAATGTATATTTTAACATATTTTCCCCTTGACTATCTGTGTTTTCCTACTTCTCAACTTTCTTTGCAGACAAGCTCTTTGAAATACCCTTCACTTATTTTACAGCCAATAAGTGTTTAAAATAATGTGTATTTTTTAAGATAAATCTTCTTATATAATTAGGCAGAAAATCTGATCTGCCATATTTTTCAAAACAACATAATTTCACACTTCTCCGTGATTAATCTGTTGTATTACACAACCATCGAGTTTTTAGCTTTATCAATGACATGTATTTAAAAATGTTTTAAAGACCCTCCCAGTCTTTTAAAACATCCTTGTTCCTTGTTTCAGTTCTAGTTTTATGCATATTTTCTGCCTTGCACCTGATTATTCCAACATCTGATGGATGGCCTTGGGAATCTAATTCTGGTATTGATTGTTTTTGCTGATTATCTCCACTTGTAGCTGATTTTTTCATTAATGTATTAATTTAGATCATGAGCTCATGTTTATCTAAACACCTCACCTTGTAAGAGGCTTAGGTGTGAACGCTCATGAGTTTCAGCAGAAAGTCGGCAAAGGTATATTTGTGTCCCTCCAATGAATTGCCCGCACGGACCCCGATTTCTAGAAGTGTTGGGCCAAAACTCCCTCTAGGGGCAGGGGACTCAGACAGGGCTGCTTTGCGGCCCCCGCTCTGGGGCATGGGCACTGAGCGGCCAGGGGCCTGGGCAGGTGCCTCTCCGCATGTTTCTGTGGGGAAAACCTGCCTGAGACTTCAGTCGCCTTGCAGGAAGCTACGTTGCCCAGACCTGTGGTTACTTGTGCAGCGAGGTGTACTCCGTGGACACGTTCTACACACACATCAAGTAGGAGGGCGACCTGAGTGGAAAGGTGAGAGGCTGGGTTGCCTCACAGACCAAGAAGGCGATCTTTGGCATAGGCCTAAATTCTTGTGCCACCCCACAGGGCCTGCCGCACTCTGATGGCCCTACATTGGTCCCCCTGCTCCCCTGCCCTTTGTTCAGTCACAGCAGAGATGGTCACACCCACACCGTCACTGAGGGCAGTGTTCCAACCTCCTGCAGCCCCGCCCCCTCTCCGCAGGTTGCCATGGATGACAGAAGATGCATGCTGAGGCCAGGGCTTACCGAGGATGCAAAGGGCAGTCATGATGGCCTTAAATGATTTCATCTTAAAGGGCAGTCATGATGGCCTTAAATGATTTCATCTTGCGTCAGATTTGGCAAACTTTAAGAGCTAGGAAATTGTCCACATTTACTGGCATTTCATATATTCTCTGCTATAACATTGTCCTGATTCTTTCTGTAGATTATTTACTTATGTTTTTGTTTTGCTTAATCAAAGTGTGTTTGTTACATCATTTCAAAGAATATTCTTTTGACTTACTAAATCACCTCAATTTTATACGTTATCTGTTTTATTACGTTCTGCTCATATCTTTATTTATATTTTTTCTATGTTCTCAGGGTTTATTGTTTTGATCTTCTGATGTCAATTATACACTTGGTTATTACTTATAATAAATCATTTTAATTATAAAGATTTGAACTTTTTGAAGATTCCAGCTTACTTGTAAGTATCTAAGGGTCAAGTCCTCCACATTGTTGCTGGCCTAAGGCTTAGTTCACCATATAGCAATGTATATATTGACATATTTTCCCCTCGACTTTCTCTGTTTCCCTACATGTCACCTTTCTTTGCAGACAAGCCATTTGAAATACCCTTAACTTATTTCACAGCCAATAAGTCTTTAAAATAATGTGTATTTCTTAAGATAAATCTTCTTATATAATTAGGCAGAAAATCTGATCTGCAATATTTTTCAAAACAGCATAATTTCACTCTTCTCCATGATTAATCTGTTGTATTACACAACCTTCGAGTTTTTAGCTTTATCAATGACATGTACTTTAAAAATGTTTTAAAGATCCTACCAGTCTTTTAAAACATCCTTGTTCCTTGTTTCAGTTCTAGGTTTACATATATTTTCTGCCTTGCACCTGATTATTCCAACATCAGATGGATGGCCTTGGGAATCTAATTCTGATATTGATTGTTTTTTCTGATTGTCTCCACTTGTAGCTGATTTCTTCATTATTGTGTAAATTTAGAACATAAGCTCATGTTTAGCTAAACAGCTGACTTTGTAAGAGGCATAGGTGTGAACGCTCGTGAGCTTCAGCTTCAGTAGTTGTGGTTCACGGGCTCTAGAGCGCAGGCTGAGTAGTTGTTTCGCACAGTCTTACTTGCTCCATGGCATGTGCAGTCTCATTTGCAGGTTCTGGGGAGGATTAAATGAGCTCATATGATATCCAATTGACTGAGGCAGAGTAGGCTCGGGATGAATCTTTGCTTGGTTTTCATTAGCTGCGGAGAAGAGGATGACAGCTTGGTGCCTCTCCAAATTTCAAATGGGTGTGCCTCCCTTGGGGATCTTGTTAAATGCAGGCTGGTATTCAGTAGTTCTGGGTGGGGCCTGGATTCTGTCCTGCTAAGAAGTTCCTAGGTGACGGTGATGCTGAGGGCAAGGGTCCAGCTCCTGCATTTCTCCCTTTCCGGAAGAGCAGGACGTCTGCCCCCCGGGAGGAGAAAACATCCACAAAGTGACTACTAGACACCAGCTTCCCTTACAAGCAAGGGACCTTTACCAGTGCTCCCAACCATTGTGTCTGAGGCACAGCAAGCCAAAACACTGAGATGCTGAGGTTTGCAGCAAAGAGGAGGTTTATTCACAGGGCAGCCATGCGAGGAAGTGACGTGAAAATAGGTCTCCAATCCTCCTTCCCGAAAGCAAGGGGCTTGGGGTATCTGTGGGATAAAGAATAAAGAAGCAGGGCAGTATGGGTCATGGGGAGCTTGAGGCAAGGTGATTGGACAAAGATGTGCTCCTCATTGTTCTGAGCTGGTGTAATAGTCTACAGGGCTCAGCACATTCTCAGGCTGGAGATTTTGGCCCTCTGATGGCAGAAGGCCAAAAGGCACTTGCCCAGGTGGAAGATCGGTGGTCCTCTCCACTCTAAACCAGCTCCGCCTACCTAGGCACAGCTGATTCCAAGTTCCTGGACAATACCGGGGCAAACATCTTTTTGCTTATGCTACATGCTACTTGGAGGACGTGCAAGTGTTCAAGATACCTTGATGAGTGAAGACAGGATTTCACTAATCATGACACATGGTTTCACTTCCAGGTGAGCAGAAGAGACCTGTAGGCTGAGTCTGGCTCCTGGCACCTGGCATTGGAGGCAGATGGTTTAAAAACGGGCTCCCCCACCCTCTGTGTGATCTGAGGTAGATAGTCACACAATTAAAATGTGTGACTGGAAACACACTTAGTGGCATGTCTGACACACAGTAGTTATGCTACCGTAGGTCATTCTTGGAAACTGAAGCCGTGGTTTTGAGGGATCATCAAAACGAGTACAATGCTTGCCATGTTTCTCCTTGTTCATCCTGGTGACAAACCTGGTAGAGAGAGCTCCATCCTTTCCCACAGGACCACACCCCTAGTACTTAGAGTGAAGTGGTTATGTCTCACTTAAGGCACCTTTTCCTTTTCCTTCCTTCTTTTTTCTTCATTAATCTTCATCCAACTGGCCTTTCTAAATTTTACACAAAACAAAACCATTTCTCAATGGATTCAGATACTACCCCAAGTTAGTATTCCAACCAAGTTCTTGATCTTCCGGGTCTCATCATCAGAAATTTCTGAGCCTAAATCTTCTCTAGTTTCTAGGATCACTCATTGTCTCATTCTCCCTTCTCCTTTGAGTTCAGAGTCTTGCCAATTTAGTCCCTTCCCTAACCACAACTTATAATAAGGTGACACAGCAAAGTGATGAAAGTCTAGACGGTCTGGTTTTACTCCTGGGTTTTTGCCACCTACTTACTGTGTGGCATTAGGCAAGCTATTCAACGTCTCTGGGCCTCAGTTTCCCCCCAAAAGTGAATATTATGAATATTACCTGCCGGGCTTCCATAGTGGTGCAGTGGTTGGGAGTCCGCCTGCTGATGCAGGGGGCACGGGTTTGTGCCCCTGTCCGGGAGGATCCCACATGCCGTGGAGCGGCTGGGCCCGTGAGCCATGGCCACTGAGCCTGCGCGTCCAGAGCATGTGATCTGCAGCAGGAGAGGCCACAACAGTGAGAGGCCTGCGTACCACAAAAAAAAAGAACATTACCTGCCTATAGGGTTGCCATTATGAGGAATATGTGGGTTAATATTTGGTAAGAACTTAGAATAGTACTTGTTATAGTCTAAGCACTACAGTTGTGCTTTTTAATAATAATAAATGAAATTGCAAATGTATACCTTACTCAACTTTCTGTCATAACTTTGAAGTGTTGGTCTATCTGTTGGGTCTTGTCAGCCTGTAAAGGAGGAGAGGCGTCCGTAGCTTTGGTGTGAGACGTGCTGCCTGCCGAAACACTGATGCCCGTCAACGCCGTGACCGCCAAAGCCGTGAACGGGTGCTGGAGTAAGCAGGGGCAGAATGGAAGATGACGGCGTGGGAAGGAGGTGTGGTGTCCATAGGTTCGGGGCCTGAGGTGCTGCCTGCTGAAGCACCGATGCCCGCCAAAACCGTAAATGGGGTGCTGGAGAAAACAGGAGCAGAACGGAAGATGATGGAGTGGGAAGGAGGCGTGGTGTCCATAGGTTTGGGGTCAGACGTGCTGCCTGCTTAAGCACCGATGCCCGGCAAAGGCGTAAATGGGGTGCTGGGGTAAACAGGAGCAGAATGGTAGATGATGGCATGGGAAGGAGGTGTGGTGTCCATGGGTTCCATATCAGAGCTGCTGTGTGCCTGATCTGAGAGCAGAGAGTGACAGTGGGAGAGCTTCTCACTCCTTTTATATCTGACGGCTCCGCCTGCCTCTGTGACATGTCCATTGTACGTGTCACAGAGAAAGGGCGGGTGGGGCAGGGGGTGAGGCAGAGGGCACATGCGAGCCCAGCTGGTGGAGATACCCCAGCCCAGAGGCAAAAGGCGGGGCCCCTTCTGGACGTTCTAGTGGCTGGGTCTTCTCGCTGTGGGTGGCAGGTGTTTGGCACGGGATGGGCCACCATGCAGAGACTGTTGGGGACTGTGGAAGCCTTCTCCTTCAGAGCTCACCCTGCCTGGGCACCAGCTCTGCAGGCCCCTCAGCTGCGCATATGTATCGGCCAGCCCTTCCCCACTACGGGGCCCAGAGGCCAGAGGCTGCTCAGAGCTGAGGGCAGGAGGCACCCAGAGCTTGCCAGGGTGTGGGCCACCTCCTCCGGGGACCTCCCCAGCTTCTCTGCGAGGCCTGGAGACAGGATCGCCTTCTCCAGGGCTGCTCAGCTGCCAGCATCACCGTGAGCCAGGTGGCGAAGGTTTCTGAGCAGGAGATGCAGAGCCCTGATCCGACTGCATGCTGCACCCCACGATGTCCCTTCCTGGCAGGTAGGTTCTTTCTTCACTTCTTTTTTGAAATTTGGTCAGACAACACTTAAACCTTGCACTGTTCTTCAGGGTATACAGATGGTAGTGGCTTAGCCGGGATTCGAAGCAAGCCTGTGTGATTCCAGAGCTCGTGTTCTGGACTGTGGTGCCCCCTTATCATATATGCTTCATGTGTTCCTTGTTTTTCATTTTTTCTTGTAGTCCTTATGGTACTTAGCCCTAAGTGCCATACCTGTAACGAACAGCTACACTGCCCTGTGGGAGGTCTTCTTCTGTTCAACACATGAATTGGTCATCCACCGCACTGTGTTCTAATCTCAGAAGATACAGGTCAGGGACCACCAGTTGTCAGCTGGTGCTACCATTGGTGCTGCCATTCCACATGTCTAACTGAGGCTTGAAGGCCGGATTTTCCCTTTGTCTGGTTTGAAGGATCCAGATATGTAAAGATTATATTCTAGATAAATCATGGGCTATCCTGAAAGAAATTCACCAGTGAATTGTTCCGTATGGATTAGAAGCCAGTTTCTCTGGCCTTCCTGGAGTATATCCAGCAAGGCGTCTCATTCATATCTAGAAAGCCAATATATCCTTTATTGCAACTTCAGCGTGGAGCGATGTATTGGTTTAAAGTACGATCAACACAATTTGGTCATTGTGAGTATGCCAGCTGGGTCCACTCTTTATTACACATATGTAACTCGAGAGATTCTTATGCCCAAGAGAGGAGATGTACTCTTGGGTCTCTAGGACGAGGGCAACATGTGTTGTTATTCAGGAGCTGGAAGCTGATGGTCTACACATCACTTGACCTTGTTTAAAACTTGTGTCTTTGGCTTGCTTCATTGGAGTGTTTTCTCTCTCCTGGGGCTGACATTGTGTGTTATGTATCACACAGGTGACATGTAGAAGTTTCAGAACCCAGAATCGTATAGATCAGTCAAAATGTATTTCTATAGTTTTGTTCAAAGTGTATGGAAAATAACACTGGGCATAATTCATATATTCCAGAATTAGTTGGACCCTCTGCTCATGAGATTCTTTTTATGGTATGTCACAGCAAATTTGGACTTCCATCCCCAATAATCTTTGGGGTTGGAGGACACAAAAAGCTCTTGCTCACACCTAAATTATGTCTGAAAGAAAAGGGTAAATATTATAAGCCCTTTCTAACCTCTCCAAGAGCAGAAATGATTTACAGCTGTGGCATTGAACCCTAATTCCTCGATCTCATTTGAGGAGAGTTCAGTAAGAAACAATGTCTTGATTTTTGTTTGTTTGGTTTCTTCCCTGTTTTCTCATCTTGCTTACCAACAATCCATTGTAATTCATGAGTTAGTATGGCAGCAGGCTGAGTGTTCCCTGGAGCTCATTAAATGATCTTTTTTACCTAAAATAACTTTTGTCTCCTTGTTTTCAGCCCCTCTTCTTTCCTCTGCCCTTTACTACAACCAGAGCTCAGCAAAAGCTGACTGGCTTTGTGCAGACCTTACTTAGGGTTAGTCTTTTCTTCATTATTTTATTCATGGCTCCTCCATTTCATTGTTTGCCTTCTCGAAATGTGTTGAAATCTTTCTGTGGTGGATGACTTCCAAAATGTCTTGGCTTTGATTGGTTGATTAAGTTTGGTATTTCTACAGTATTGTTTAAATATGGTTTCAGGAGGAACAGAAAGCGAATATGTTTCCTTGTCTGCCATCTTTTTTTTTTTTTTTACACAATTTTTTTTTATTAGTTTCTGCTTTATAACAAAGTGAATCAGTCATACACATACATCTGTTCCCACATCCCTTCCCTCATTCATCTCCCTCCCTCCCACCCTCCCCATCCCACCCCTCCAGGCGGTCACAAAGCACCGAGCTGATCTCCCTGTGCCATGCGGCCTCTTCCCACCATCTATCTACCCCACGTTTGATAGTGTATATATGTCCATGCCTCTCTTTCGCTTTGTCACAGCTTACCCTTCCCCCTCCCCATATCCTCGAGTCCATTCTCAAGTAGGTCTGTGTGTTTATTCCCGTTTTACCCCTAGGTACTTCATGCCATTTTTTTTTAAATTCCGTATATGTGTGTTAGCATATGGTATTTAGTGTTATCTTTGCTAGGTTCATGCATGCTGACACGTAAAGATCTGTCTGGTTCACGTACTTTCCTCGCTATGTAGGATTCCCATGTATGGAAATACAATAATTCATATGTGCTTTTTCCTGTTGATTGATATTTAAATTGTTTCCAATTTTCAGTATGATTTCTTCTAAAAACATGTTTATATACTTTTTAAAGGTTACTTTACATTTACAGTTATTACAAAATATTGGCTATATTCCCTGTGTTGTACAATACATCCTTGAGCCTATTGTGGACCTAGTAGTTTACATCTCTCACTTCCCGACCCCTGTATTGCCCCCTCCTCCCCCTCTGCGCTGGCAACCATTAGTTTGTTCTCTATATCTGTAACTCTCCTTCTGTTTTGTTATATTTGCTAGATAGTTGTATTTTTGAGATTCCATATATAGGTGATATCCTACAGTATTTGTTTCTGTTTGACTTATTTCACTTACCACAATGCCCTCCAAGGCCATCTATGTTGCTGCAAATGGCAAAATTTTGTTCTTTTGTAAGGCTGAGTAGTATGCCATTGGTTATATGTACCACATCTTCTTTATCTATTCATCTCTTGATGACACTTAGGTTGCTTCCATATCTTGGTAATTGTACACAAGGATGCTGCGAACATTGGGTTGCATGTATCTTTTCCAGTACATGTTATTGAGATCACGTGTTTCTGGTTTATTCAGATTTATACCTAAGAGTGGAGTTGCGAGGTCATATAGTAGTTCTCTTTTTAGGTTTTGGAGAACCCTCCATACTGTTTTCCACAGTGGCTGCACCAGTTTACATCCCTACCAACAGTGTACCAGGGTTCCCTTTTCTCTCAAAATTGTAAATTTTCTTCCTAGTGGTAATTGAGATGATAGTTCAATAATAACATGCGATCAGGTGAAGTCTAAAGAAATTTTAGAAAACCTGGATAAAGTAAGAACACATGTGTTCTCTGGCATCTGAATGTTGGAGAGACACCAAGACATGTGGGCCAAGTTGTGGAGAGAAGGGAAACACAGACGCAAGCTTGACATTTGCTGCAGCTTTTCTCCTTGGGGCATTTGCTGATTCAAACGTTACAGCCTAGGAGCTGAAAAGCCAAAGAGTTCAAAAGACTAACCACAGAAGCCAAAGAGCAAGAGCCGATTTACATGGATAAAAAGCATTTTAACTATGCCAAAGCAGAAAATGAAAAGAAAGAACTTTGCATTGCATTTAATAAAAGTTTAGGGAGATCTTTGTGGTATATTAGTGAACTTATTGGCGGAAATTTAGCCATGTACATTGTGTTGGAGAGGCACCAAGAGTTCAAGAATTCTCACATTTTGAGTACACAATTACCTTACATGTAGGCCTGGTGGCAGCCATTTACATAACAATGATTTGGAGGATGTGGTGTTAGTCAGCTCTTGCTGTGATAATGCTTTGGAAGAAATCGCCCCAAAACTCAGTTACATAAACAAGAATTTATTTTCCTTGGACCTATGGGCTAGTAGCTGCAGTGGCTCTCTTTTAGACCTCTAGATGGCTGGTTTTGCTCCGTGTTTTGGGTCAGTTTGAGGTGTGTCACACACATCTTCCTCTGGAGCCCGAGTGTGAGGCCGCAGCTCCCAGGCCCTGCCTTCTCACAAAGTTCAGTGAAACATAAGAGGTGCATGCAAATAGCAACCATAAGCATGCTGAAGTGGCTATACTAATACCAGAAAATATAGACTTTAAAACAAACAAAAGAGTTACTAGATATGAAAAGGGACATTTTATGATAAAAAAGGGAAGATACCAAAATTTTTAACATATTTGCCCTGAATAAGATAAAACCAAAGTACATGAAGAAGAAAATACCAACACCCATGAAGAATTGAAGGAAGAAATAGATAATTGCACAATATTAGGTAGAGGCTTCAGTACTCCACGGTCAATAATGGATAGAACAATTAGGCCGAAGATCAACAACGATATAGAAGACTTGGACAAGACTATGAATTAACAAGACCTACTAAATGTCTAGAGAATACTCAACCGAACAGTAAAATGCTCATCCTGCTCAACTACATGTGAAACGTTTCCCAGCATAGACGACATGCTAGGCTGTAAGAAAAGAGATTAAAAGCCACATACATTGCTGGTGGGAATGTAAAATGGCGTGGCCATTTTACAAAACAGCTTGAGAGTTCCTGCAAGTGTTAAACATCGAGTTACCCTATGACCCAGCAGTTCCATTACTAAATATATACCTAAGAGAAATGACAACTTATGTCTGCACAAAAGCTTGTACGTGAATGTTCAGGGAAACCTATTTCTAAAAACAAAAGGTGGAAATAATTCAAATGTCAATCTGATAAATGAAGAAACAAAATGTGGAATAGCCGTACAATAGAATAGCATTCAGCTCTAAAAAGGAATGAAATATTGATCCATGTTACAACATGAATGAACCATGAAAGCATTATGTAAAGTTAAAGCAGCCAATCACAAAAGATCACATATTGTATGGTGCCATTTATATGAAGTGCCCAGAATAGCCAATCTGTAGAGACAGGAAGTCGATTAGTGGTTGCCTAGGGCTGAGAGGGTTGAGGAGAATGAAAAAACCTTGTTAATGTGTAATGGGTTTTTTGTGAGGGGACAAAAATCTACAATTGGACTGTCGTGATGGTTCCACAAGTCTTTTAGTGGTTACACTAAGAACCACTGAATTGTATACATAAAAGAGTTGAAAATATGGTATGTAAATTACATCCCAATAAAGCTGTTAAAATTATGATAATTTTATAGTTATAAATTTGAAAATTCATCCAAAATTACACATTCTTAACAAATGCAACCTAACAAGACTAACCCAACAAAGAAAAAATATCTAAAACACCTGTATCTACTCAAAAAGTTGTTTGTATAGTTAAGTACCTTTACAGAAAATGATTTCCAGGGATAAATGGGTTTCCACGTAACTTCCTCCAAATATTTAGGGAAGAAGTATTGGTAATCTTACATAAAAATCTTCCAGGAAACAGAAAACTATATATTGCTCAAAGTATTTATAAGGCCAACATAAGCTTCAGATCAAAAGTAAAAAGAAGGGCTTCCCTGATGGTGCCGTGGTTAAGAATCCACCTCCCAATGCAGGGGACACGGGTTCGAGCCCTTGTGGGGGAAGATCCCACATGCCGTGGAGCAGCTACGCCCACGTGCCACAGCAGCTGAGCCTGCGCTCTGGAGCCTGCGAGCCACAACTGCTGAGCCCGTGTGCCGCAACTACTGAAGCCTGCATGCCTAGAACCCGTGCTCCACAACAAGACAGGCCACCGCAAGGAGAAGCCTACTCACCACAACAAAGAATAGCCCCCCGCTCACCACAACTACAGAAAGCTCGCGTGCAACAATGAAGACCCAATGCAGCCACAAATAAATAAATAAAAAAGATAGAATCTTAAAAACAAAACAAAACAAAATCTATAAAGAATATTACAAGAATAGAATCACAGGCCAGTTTCTCTTTTGAAAATGCATGCAAAATGTGTAAACAGAAGCACAAACTGTACCCATGGTATGTAAAACAATCATATATCAGAATCAAAGTAGCTTTATTTTGGTAATGCCAGGTTGCTTTAATGTTCAAACATGAACTCCATCCCAGGAATGAATTAGAGTGGGAAAAGAAGTCATTTTAAACGAAGCCGTGGGAATTCCCTGGTTTTCCAGTGGTTAGAACTTGGCGCTTTCACTGCTGGGGCCCTGGGGTCCAATCCCAGGTCAGGGAAATAAGATCCTCCAAGACATGAGGCAGGGCCCCGAAAAAAAAAATAATGAAGTCTTAACCAGGAGAAGCACAAGATCGAATAAACATAACAGATAACACCTTATGAAAAGTAGGTGAAGATTATGGAATATTCTAAAATTTAAAACAAAAAGAAACTTTTAAAGATTCAAAAGGATGTGACTAATATTGTACATAGGCAAAAAATAAAATGAAATAAAATATACAAATGATGGGAGCCCCAGAATCCAGAAGCCCAAGTCCTGTCTCTGAAGATTCTCATTCAGTGGGTTCTGGATTTCCTCTGTGTGTCAAAACCTACAGGTGATTCTGATACGACTCACAGACACAATGTAAAGCTTCTGCTTTGCAGGAGAGAATACCAGATTATTCTGTTATTTTATAGTTATACTAACAGGTTGTACTATTGACGGATAAGTCTGATGTCAAAATGCACTCCCCACTAGGGATAAAAAAGGAACTAGTAGTCTCTACTGCTACTTGGTGGCAGCATGCATGTATTGCAAGAGCAATTATTGTAGGAATCCAAATTAGTGGAACATTTTAGAATTGGAAAACTACATACAGATCATCTAGTCAAGCTTCCAACTGTTATAGTTGTAAAAACGAAGGCCCATATAAATGAAATGATTTATCTCCAAGGAGTGTTAGTGAAAGAGTATGAAATAAAAAATATCTCTGAACTTTTAATTTAGTGCTGTTTTTATTAATCTCAAGTACTAGCTTAAACTTCAGTGTGACAGATTTGGGATTGAATTCTTGCTCAGATTGACTGATTGTGTGCCTTTTAGTAAGTTACTAAAACACGCTTTATTTTGTAACAGGTTTATTTATTTATTTATTTTTGGCTGCATAGGCTCTTCATTGCTGTGTGCGGGCTTTCTCTAGTTGCAGTGAGCGGGGGCTACTCATTGTTGCAGTGCGCAGGCTTCTCATTGGGGTGGCTTCTCGTTGTTGCTGAGCATGGAGTGTAGGTGTGTGGGCTTCAGTAGTTTTGGATCACGGGCTCTAGAGCGCAGGCTTGGTAGTTGTGGCACACGGTCTTAGTTGCTCCGTGGCATGTGCAGTCTCATTTGCAGGTTCTGGGGAGGATTAAATGAGCTCATATGATATCCAATTGACTGAGGCAGAGTAGGCTTGGGATGAATCTTTGCTTGGTTTTCATTAGCTGCGGAGAAGAGGATGACAGCTTGGTGCCTCTCCAAATTTCACATGGGTGTGCCTCCCTTGGGGATCTTGTTAAATGCAGGCTGGTATTCAGTAGTTCTGGGTGGGGCCTGGATTCTGTCCTGCCAAGAAGCTCCTAGGTGACGGTGATGCTGAGGGCAAGGGTCCAGCTCCTGCATTTCTCCTTTTCCGGAAGAGCAGGACGTCTGCCCCCTGGGAGGAGAAAACATCCACAAAGTGATTACTAGGCCCTACCAGCTTCCCTTACAGGCAAGGGACCTTTACCACTGCTCCCAACCATTGTGTCTGAGGCGCAGCAAGCCAAAACACTGAGATGCTGAGGTTTGCAGCAAAGAGGAGGTTTATTCACAGGGCAGCCATGCGAGGAAGTGACGTGAAAATAGGTCTCCAATCCTCCTTCCCGAAAGCAAGGGGCTTGGGGTATCTGTGGGATAAAGAATAAAGAAGCAGGGCAGTATGGGTCATGGGGAGCTTGAGGCAAGGTGATTGGACAAAGATGTGCTCCTCGTTGTTCTGAGCTGCTGTAATAGGCTACAGGGCTCAGCACATTCTCAGGCTGGAGTGTTTGGCCCTCTGATGGCAGAAGGCCAAAAGGCACTTGCCCAGGTGGAAGATCGGTGGTCCTCTCCACTCTAAACCAGCTCCGCCTACCTAGGCACAGCTGATTCCAAGTTCCTGGACAATACCGGGGCAAACATCTTTTTGCTTATGCTACATGCTACTTGGAGGACGTGCAAGTGTTCAAGGTACCTTGATGAGTGAAGACAGGATTTCACTAATCATGACACATGGTTTCACTTCCAGGTGAGCAGAAGAGACCTGTAGGCTGAGTCTGGCTCCTGGCACCTGGCATTGGAGGCAGATGGTTTAAACACGGGCTCCCCCACCCTCTGTGTGATCTGAGGTAGATAGACTATTGATCCTTTTCTCCAATTAAAATGTGTGACTGGAAACACACTTAGTGGCATGTCTGACACACAGTAGTTATGCTACCGTAGGTCATTCTTGGAAACTGAAGCCGTGGTTTTGAGGGATCATCAAAACGAGTACAATGCTTGCCATGTTTCTCCTTGTTCATCCTGGTGACAAACCTGGTAGAGAGAGCTCCATCCTTTCCCACAGGACCACACCCCTAGTACTTAGAGTGAAGTGGTTATGTCTCACTTAAGGCACCTTTTCCTTTTCCTTCCTTCTTTTTTCTTCATTAATCTTCATCCAACTGGCCTTTCTAAATTTTACACAAAACAAAACCATTTCTCAATGGATTCAGATACTACCCCAAGTTAGTATTCCAACCAAGTTCTTGATCTTCCGGGTCTCATCATCAGAAATTTCTAAGCCTAAATCTTCTCTAGTTTCTAGAATCACTCATTGTCTCATTTCTCCCTTCTCCTTTGAGTTCAGAGTCTTGCCAATTTAGTCCTTCCCTAACCACAACTTATAATAAGGTGACACAGCAAAGTGATGAAAGTCTAGACGGTCTGGTTTTACTCCTGGGTTTTTGCCACCTACTTACTGTGTGGCATTAGGCAAGCTATTCAACGTCTCTGGGCCTCAGTTTCCCCCCAAAAGTGAATATTACGAATATGACCTGCCGGGCTTCCATAGTGGTGCAGTGGTTGGGAGTCCGCCTGCTGATGCAGGGGGCACGGGTTCATGCCCCGGTCCGGGAGGATCCCACATGCCGTGGAGCGGTTGGGCCCGTGAGCCATGGCCGCTGAGCCCGCACGTCCAGAGCCTGTGATCGGCAGCGGGAGAGGCCACGACAGTGAGAGGCCTGCGTTCCACAAAAAAAAAAGAACATTACCTGCCTATAGGGTTGCCATTATGAGGAATATGTGGGTTAATATTTGGTAAGAACTTAGAATAGTGCTTGTTATAGTCTAAGCACTACAGTTGTGCTTTTTAATAATAATAAATGAAATTGCAAATGTATACCTTACTCAACCTTCTGTCATAACTTTGAAGTGTTGGTCTATCTGTTGGGTCTTGTCAGCCTGTAAAGGAGGTGAGGCGTCCGTAGCTTTGCTGTGAGACGTGCTGCCTGCCGAAGCACCGATGCCCGTCAACGCCGTGACCGCCAAAGCCGTGAACGGGTGCTGGACAAAGCAGGAGCAGAATGGAAGATGACGGCGTGGGAAGGAGGTGTGGTGTCCATAGGTTCGGGGTCTGAGGTGCTGCCTGCTGAAGCACCGATGCCCGCCAAAGCCGTAAATGGGGTGCTGGAGAAAACAGGAGCAGAACGGAAGATGATGGCTTGGGAAGGAGGAGTGGTGTCCATAGGTTCGGGGTCAGACGTGCTGCCTGCTGAAGCACCGATGCCCGGCAAAGGCGTAAATGGGGTGCTGGGGAAAACAGGAGCAGAATGGTAGATGATGGCGTGGGAAGGAGGTGTGGTGTCCATGGGTTCCATATCAGAGCTGCTGCGTGCCTGATCTGAGAGCAGAGAGTGACAGTGGGAGAGCTTCTCACTCCTTTTATATCTGACGGCTCCGCCTGCCTCTGTGACATGTCCATTGTACGTGTCACAGAGAAAGGGCGGGCGGGGCAGGGGGTGAGTCAGGGGGCACATGCGAGCCCAGCTGGTGGAGAAACCCCAGCCCAAAGGCAAAAGGCGGGGCCCCTTGTGGACTTTCTAGTGGCTGGGTCTTCTCGCTGTGGGTGGCAGGTGTTTGGCACGGGATGGGCCACCATGCAGAGACTGTTGGGGACTGTGGAAGCCTTCTCCTTCAGAGCTCACCCTGCCTGGGCACCGGCTCTGCAGGCCCGTCAGCTGCGCGTATGTATCGGCCAGCCCTTCCCCACTACGGGGCCCAGAGGCCAGAGGCTGCTCAGAGCTGAGGGCAGGAGGCACCCAGAGCTTGCCAGGGTGTGGGCCACCTCCTCCGGGGACCTCCCCAGCTTCTCTGCGAGGCCTGGAGACAGGATCGCCTTCTCCAGGGCTGCTCAGCTGCCAGCATCACCGTGAGCCAGGTGGCGAAGGTTTCTGAGCAGGAGATGCAGAGCCCTGATCTGACTGCATGCTGCACCCCACGATGTCCCTTCCTGGCAGGTAGGTTCTTTCTTCACTTCTCTTTTGAAATTTGGTCAGACAACACTTAAACCTTGCACTGTTCTTCAGGGTATACAGATGGTAGTGGCTTAGCTGGGATTCGAAGCAAGCCTGTGTGATTCCAGAGCTCGTGTTCTGGACTGTGGTGCCCCCTTATCATATATGCTTCATGTGTTCCTTGTTTTTCATTTTTTCTTGTAGTCCTTATGGTACTTAGCCCTAAGTGCCATACCTGTAACGAACAGCTACACTGCCCTGTGGGAGGTCTTCTTCTGTTCAACACATGAATTGGTCATCCACCGCACTGTGTTCTAATCTCAGAAGATAGAGGTCAGGGACCACCGGTTGTCAGCTGGTGCTACCATTGGTGCTGCCATTCCACATGTCTAACTGAGGCTTGAAGGCCGGATTTTCCCTTTGTCTAGTTGGAAGGATCCAGATATGTAAAGATTATAGTCTAGATAAATCATGGGCTATCCTGAAAGAAATTCACCAGTGAATTGTTCCGTATGGATTAGAAGCCAGTTTCTCTGGCCTTCCTGGAGTATATCCAGCAAGGCGTCTCATTCATGTCTAGAAAGCCAATATATCCTTTATTGCAACTTCAGCGTGGAGCGATGTATTGGTTTAAAGTACGATCAACACAATTTGGTCATTGTGAGTATGCCAGCTGGGTCCACTCTTTATTACACATATGTAACTCGAGAGATTCTTATGCCCAAGAGAGGAGACGTACTCTTGGGTGTCTAGGATGAGGGCAACATGTGTTGTTATTCAGGAGCTGGAAGCTGATGGTCTACACATCACTTGACCTTGTTTAAAACTTGTGTCTTTGGCTTGCTTCATTGGAGTGTTTTCTCTCTCCTGGGGCTGACATTGTGTGTTATGTATCACACAGGTGACACGTAGAAGTTTCAGAACCTAGAATCGTATAGATCAGTCAAAATGTATTTCTATAGTTTTGTTCAAAGTGTATGGAAAATAACACTGGGCATAATTCATATATTCCAGAATTAGTTGGACCCTCTGCTCGTGAGATTCTTTTTATGGTATGTCACAGCAAATTTGGACTTCCATCCCCAATAAACTTTGGGGTTGGAGGACACAAAAAGCTTTTGCTCACACCTAAATTATGTCTGAAAGAAAAGGGTAAATATTATAAGCCCTTTCTAACCTCTCCAAGAGCAGAAATGATTTACAGCTGTGGCATTGAACCCTAATTCCTCGATCTCATTTGAGGAGAGTTCAGTAAGAAACAATGTCTTGATTTTTGTTTGTTTGGTTTCTTCCCTGTTTTCTCATCTTGCTTACCAACAATCCATTGTAATTCATGAGTTAGTATGGCAGCAGGCTGAGTGTTCCCTGGAGCTCATTAAATGATCTTTTTTTCCTAAAATAACTTTTGTCTCCTTGTTTTCAGCCCCTCTTCTTTCCTCTGCCCTTTACTACAACCAGAGCTCAGCCAAAGCTGACTGGCTTTGTGCAGACCTTACTTAGGGTTAGTCTTTTCTTCATTATTTTATTCATGGCTCCTCCATTTCATTGTTTGCCTTCTCGAAATGTGTTGAAATCTTTCTGTGGTGGATGACTTCCAAAATGTCTTGGCTTTGATTGGTTGATTAAGTTTGGTATTTCTACAGTATTGTTTAAATATGGTTTCAGGAGGAACAGAAAGTGAATATGTTTCCTTGTCTGCCATCTTGAGCTGAAAATCCCTGTGGATTTTAGCATCCAATGTTCCCATGGGAAAAAAACCCAACCTTGGCATTAATAGATGTGACACTCAAGATTTCAGCTTTTCGTGGGCAATCACTGAGGATTGGAATATGTGGTCATTTCTAAAGGGAAAATAATAACTACCTAATGGAGTAGATTTTAGGATTAAATTAGAGAATGAACATGAAAATGCTTTGTAAAGCTTAAAAATCTATAAAACTGTTTTTTGTTATTATTTGATTTGTTGCTATTTCAACTTTACTCGACAGTTGTTTATGACCTTACTTATGTGATAAAATGGCCCCTGGTTTATTGTTTTGAAAGCCAGAATATATTTTTCAATAGCTCGATGGAAATGGCATCATTTGTGAAGGTTAAGGGTGAAGGGATAAATGTTTCTTGACACCTATCACTTTACAGTGTTTTCAGGAACTAATTGACACTTGTATTCCTCTTCCAAATTTTGTTGAGCACCTCCTACGAGCCACATGCTTTACATCAGGTGTTGGAAAGCATTTTCTGGATTTTAAATATCTTAGGCTTTGTGGGCCATATACAGCTTCTGTAGCTTCTCCTCTTTCTTCTTCAACAAGCTTTCTAAACGTGAGAACCATTATTAGCTCACAGTCCCACAGATCCAGGCTGAGAGCCTGATTTGATTTGTGGCCATGATTTGCCGATTCCTGCTCTGCGTCCTCACTGAGGAGGGGGACCATGTTTGAGTAATCACGTCTTTGAATCAACTCTTGGTCTTCTGGGGCTTGTCCTTACTCTCCTACACTCTCTAATCAACATGGCATCCAGAGAGATCCTGTTAAAACATAAGTCAGATCATGTCACTGAAATCTCTTCAATGGCTTCTTCACAGAAGAATCAAAGTCCTCAAAGTGCCTCCAGAGCCCTAGAAATATGGACCTCTGTTTCGTGTCTGACTGTTTCCTTCTCCTCTCCACTTTGCTTGCTCTGTTTTCCACACACTGCCATCCTTTCTGCTCCTTGGGTACTCCAGCCTACTCTAGCCTCATTGACTTTCCATCGGACTGTTCCCTCTACCTGTACTATTCACTTCCCAGATATGCTCCTTGCTCCCTCTTAAATTTTATCTTCCCCAGAAAGTCCTCAGGGATCACTTAGTTTCAGCTAGCAGCCTCCTCCTAGCATCTAACCATCTCCATCTCCCTTCCCTGCTTGCTGTTTTTCTCCAGGACTTCCCTTATATATGCCCGCACTGTCGCGGCTCAGATTCAGCAAGTGATCATTGCCGCAGCATGGGCTCGGGGACCCTGGCTGCGGACACGATGTCCACACCTGCCTGGTGGCCCCTGCTCGCCTCACGGCCCCTCAGGTGCAGCATGCGCAGGACCCGCATTGCAGGCAGAAGACACAGGGCCACTGGCCCCAGCTAGGCAGGCCCCTCGATGCCGTGCTCATGTTGGCTCAGACCTCTTCGCTCTCCGTGCTGCGGTTCAAACCTGTGGGCAGCGCTGTGTGGGCGGGGATCGAAGACCTCCGCCCGCTCCTCAGTGTGTCAGCACGCAGCCCCGCCTCCCATGGGGACGCAGCCTGAGGAGCAGGGGCAGGAGATTCGAGACTAGGGTGGCGCGAAAGGTAGGAGGTGTGGAGAGTATGGGGTTTACAAAAAGTGTTTGCTGACTGATCCAAACAAAAGTGAGACATGGTTGTATCAACGCATTTAAAAAGTCATTAAACTGCCGCTAAGTGTCTGTGATCACCCCGCCTAGGAGAGAGCGTGCACTCCATGAGGGACACATGAAAGGCTGAGTGAACGTCTACCTGTGGTCCGTTACCTGGTGCACGGGTGTGTGAATTTTTGCGGAGAGCTCTTAATTTCTGTTGTCTCTGCTGACTTGACACGGTGGTTGGCAAACAGTGACGTGTTCAGTGTATTCAGGACATGATCATGGTTACTAATAATCACTTTGTTTTGCACTGACACCTCCACAGAGAATTTACTACTGAATGTCCACTTTACAGAAGAGAAACTGAGGCGTAGGAAGTGAAGTGACTGAGTAAGAGGAATGACTCAGACAATTGGTGTTAGTAAATTAACCCTGCAGGGGGCCGTTAGACTGTGGTGGCTCTAGTGATGTGGCCGCCTATGTAAAGCAAGGAAAATCTAAGCCCGTCAACGGCTCAGGGTGACGGACACCGCTGAGGACAGCCAGTCACAAACCACCAACTAGGCTTTAAAGCTATAGCAAATCAGTCATTTCCTTGCTTTGCTTCTGCTCTTTTAAAATAAACATCTCTGCAGCTCCTGTGGCTGGAGTGCTCCTCACCGCTTCCACTTTGGTGGTGCCTGAATTGAATCTAATTTTGCTCACATAAAGTCTTAAAATTTTAAATATGCCTCAGTTTGTCTTTTAGGGCTGGCCGTAGAAGTTGGATTTGTGTCCAGTTTCTAGAACAGTGGTTGTCCTCTGGTCAGGCCTTAGGCGTTCTGTGTACAACGTTCCTCTTCTACCACCACCTTCTGGATGCCTCCACCCTCTACCAGCTCCCGCGCATCAGATCCCCTAGATGCTCACATTATAACATCGCAGACACTCCTCTGTCTTCCAGCCAGCGTGTGAACTGAAACATTTCCATTCCTGTTGAAGAGTCTGGTGTGACCACTTTCCCAAACACAGCCACTCCCCAGCTGACCCTGGGTAACCACTCTTCTGAACTTGGTCTCCATCACTGACATGGACGTCTTTCTATTTATGCTACATTTTTAAGTATTCATAAACCGCATATAGTATTCTATATTTTGTCTTCTTACTTGCTTTATTTAGTGTTATCTTTGCTAGGTTCATGCATGCTGACACGTAAAGATCTGTCTGGTTCACGTACTTTCCTCGCTATGTAGGATTCCCATGTACGGAAATACAATAATTCATATGTGCTCTTTCCTGTTGATGGATATTTAAATTGTTTCCAATTTTCAGTATGATTTCTTTTAAAAACATGTTTATATACTTTTTAAAGGTTACTTTACATTTACAGTTATTACAAAATATTGCCTATATTCCCTGTGTTGTACAATACATCCTTGAGCCTATTGTGGACTTAGTAGTTTACGTCTCACACTTCCCGACCCCTGTATTGCCCCCTCCTCCCCCTCTGCGCTGGCAACCATTAGTTTGTTCTCTATATCTGTAACTCTCCTTCTGTTTTGTTATATTTGCTAGATAGTTGTATTTTTGAGATTCCATATATAGGTGATATCCTACAGTATTTGTTTCTGTTTGACTTATTTCACTTACCACAATGCCCTCCAAGGCCATCTATGTTGCTGCAAATGGCAAAATTTTGTTCTTTTGTAAGGCTGAGTAGTATGCCATTGGTTATATGTACCACATCTTCTTTATCTATTCATCTCTTGATGACACTTAGGTTGCTTCCATATCTTGGTAATTGTACACAAGGATGCTGCGAACATTGGGTTGCATGTATCTTTTCCAGTACATGTTATTGAGATCACGTGTTTCTGGTTTATTCAGATGTATACCTAAGAGTGGAGTTGCGAGGTCATATAGTAGTTCTCTTTTTAGGTTTTGGGGAACCCTCCATACTGTTTTCCACAGTGGCTGCACCAGTTTACATCCCTACCAACAGTGTACCAGGGTTCCCTTTTCTCTGAAAATTGTAAATTTTCTTCCTAGTGGTAATTGAGATGATAGTTCAATAATAACATGCGATCAGGTGAAGTCTAAAGAAATTTTAGAAAACCTGGATAAAGTAAGAACACATGTGTTCTCTGGCATCTGAATGTTGGAGAGACACCAAGACATGTGGGCCAAGTTGTGGAGAGAAGGGAAACACAGACGCAAGCTTGACATTTGCTGCAGCTTTTCTCCTTGGGGCATTTGCTGATTCAAACGTTACAGCCTAGGAGCTGAAAAGCCAAAGAGTTCAAAAGACTCTAACCACAGAAGCCAAAGAGCAAGAGCCGATTTACATGGATAAAAAGCATTTTAACTATGCCAAAGCAGAAAATGAAAAGAAAGAACTTTGCATTGCATTTAATAAAAGTTTAGGGAGATCTTTGTGGTATATTAGTGAACTTATTGGCGGAAATTGAGCCATGTACATTGTGTTGGAGAGGCACCAAGAGTTCAAGAATTCTCACATTTTGAGTACACAATTACCTTACATGTAGGCCTGGTGGCAGCCATTTACATAACAATGATTTGGAGGATGTGGTGTTAGTCAGCTCTTGCTGTGATAATGCTTTGGAAGAAATCGCCCCAAAACTCAGTTACATAAACAAGAATTTATTTTCCTTGGACCTATGGGCTAGTAGCTGCAGTGGCTCTCTTTTAGACCTCTAGATGGCTGGTTTTGCTCCGTGTTTTGGGTCAGTTTGAGGTGTGTCACACACATCTTCCTCTGGAGCCCGAGTGTGAGGCCGCAGCTCCCAGGCCCTGCCTTCTCACAAAGTTCAGTGAAACATAAGAGGTGCATGCAAATAGCAACCATAAGCATGCTGAAGTGGCTATACTAATACCAGAAAATATAGACTTTAAAACAAACAAAAGAGTTACTAGATATGAAAAGGGACATTTTATGATAAAAAAGGGAAGATACCAAAATTTTTAACATATTTGCCCTGAATAAGATAAAACCAAAGTACATGAAGAAGAAAATACCAACACCCATGAAGAATTGAAGGAAGAAATAGATAATTGCACAATATTAGGTAGAGGCTTCAGTACTCCACGGTCAATAATGGATAGAACAATTAGGCCGAAGATCAACAACGATATAGAAGACTTGGACAAGACTATGAATTAACAAGACCTACTAAATGTCTAGAGAATACTCAACCGAACAGTAAAATGCTCATCCTGCTCAACTACATGTGAAACGTTTCCCAGCATAGACGACATGCTAGGCTGTAAGAAAAGAGATTAAAAGCCACATACATTGCTGGTGGGAATGTAAAATGGCGCGGCCATTTTACAAAACAGCTTGAGAGTTCCTGCAAGTGTTAAACATCGAGTTACCCTATGACCCAGCAGTTCCATTACTAAATATATACCTAAGAGAAATGAAAACTTATGTCTGCACAAAAGCTTGTACGTGAATGTTCAGGGAAACCTATTTCTAAAAACAAAAGGTGGAAATAATTCAAATGTCAATCTGATAAATGAAGAAACAAAATGTGGAATAGCCGTACAATAGAATAGCATTCAGCTCTAAAAAGGAATGAAATATTGATCCATGTTACAACATGAATGAACCATGAAAGCATTATGTAAAGTTAAAGCAGCCAATCACAAAAGATCACATATTGTATGGTGCCATTTATATGAAGTGCCCAGAATAGCCACTCTGTAGAGACAGGAAGTCGATTAGTGGTTGCCTAGGGCTGAGAGGGTTGAGGAGAATGAAAAAACCTTGTTAATGTGTAATGGGTTTTTTTGTGAGGGGACAAAAATCTACAATTGGATTGTCGTGATGGTTCCACAAGTCTTTTAGTGGTTACACTAAGAACCACTGAATTGTATACATAAAAGAGTTGAAATTATGGTATGTAAATTACATCCCAATAAAGCTGTTAAAATTATGATAATTTTATAGTTATAAATTTGAAAATTCATCCAAAATTACACATTCTTAACGAATGCAACCTAACAAGACTAACCCAACAAAGAAAAAATATCTAAAACACCTGTATCTACTCAAAAAGTTGTTTGTATAGTTAAGTACCTTTACAGAAAATGATTTCCAGGGATAAATGGGTTTCCACGTAACTTCTTCCAAATATTTAGGGAAGAAGTATTGGTAATCTTACATAAAAATCTTCCAGGAAACAGAAAACTATATATTGCTCAAAGTATTTATAAGGCCAACCTAAGCTTCAGATCAAAAGTAAAAAGAAGGGCTTCCCTGATGGTGCAGTGGTTAAGAATCCACCTCCCAATGCAGGGGACACGGGTTCGAGCCCTTGTGGGGGAAGATCCCACATGCCGTGGAGCAGCTACGCCCACGTGCCACAACTGCTGAGCCTGCGCTCTGGAGCCTGTGAGCCACAGCTGCTGAGCCCGTGTGCCGCAACTACTGAAGCCTGCATGCCTAGAACCCGTGCTCCACAACAAGACAGGCCACCGCAAGGAGAAGCCTACTCACCACAACAAAGAATAGCCCCCCGCTCACCACAACTACAGAAAGCTCGCGTGCAACAATGAAGACCCAATGCAGCCACAAATAAATAAATAAAAAAGATAGAATCTTAAAAACAAAACAAAACAAAATCTATAAAGAATATTACAAGAATAGAATCACAGGCCAGTTTCTCTTTTGAAAATGCATGCAAAATGTGTAAACAGAAGCACAAACTGTACCCATGGTATGTAAAACAATCATATATCAGAATCAAAGTAGCTTTATTTTGGTAATGCCAGGTTGCTTTAATGTTCAAACATGAAATTCATCCCAGGAATGAATTAGAGTGGGAAAAGAAGTCATTTTAAACGAAGCCTTGGGAATTCCCTGGTTTTCCAGTGGTTAGAACTTGGCGCTTTCACTGCTGGGGCCCTGGGGTCCAATCCCAGGTCAGGGAAATAAGATCCTGCAGGACATGAGGCAGGGCCCCCCCAAAAAATAATAATGAAGTCTTAACCAGGAGAAGCACAAGATCGAATAAACATAACAGATAACACCTTATGAAAAGTAGGTGAAGATTATGGAATATTCTAAAATTTAAAACAAAAAGAAACTTTTAAAGATTCAAAAGGATGTGACTAATATTGTACATAGGCAAAAAATAAAATGAAATAAAATATACAAATGATGGGAGCCCCAGAATCCAGAAGCCCAAGTCCTGTCTCTGAAGATTCTCATTCAATGGGTTCTGGATTTCCTCTGTGTGTCAAAACCTACAGGTGATTCTGATACGACTCACAGACACAATGTAAAGCTTCTGCTTTGCAGGAGAGAATACCAGATTATTCTGTTATTTTATAGTTATACTAACAGGTTGTACTATTGACGGATAAGTCTGATGTCAAAATGCACTCCCCACTAGGGATAAAAAAGGAACTAGTAGTCTCTACTGCTACTTGGTGGCAGCATGCATGTATTGCAAGAGCAATTATTGTAGGAATCCAAATTAGTGGAACATTTTAGAATTGGAAAACTACATACAGATCATCTAGTCAAGCTTCCAACTGTTATAGTTGTAAAAACTAAGGCCCATATAAATGAAATGATTTATCTCCAAGGAGTGTTAGTGAAAGAGTATGAAATAAAAAATATCTCTGAACTTTTAATTTAGTGCTGTTTTTATTAATCTCAAGTACTAGCTTAAACTTCAGTGTGACAGATTTGGGATTGAATTCTTGCTCAGATTGACTGATTGTGTGCCTTTTAGTAAGTTACTAAAACATGGTTTATTTTGTAACAGGTTTATTTATTTATTTATTTTTGGCTGCATAGGCTCTTCATTGCTGTGTGCGGGCTTTCTCTAGTTGCAGTGAGCGGGGGCTACTCTTTGTTGCAGTGCGCAGGCTTCTCATTGGGGTGGCTTCTCGTTGTTGCTGAGCATGGAGTGTAGGTGTGTGGGCTTCAGTAGTTTTGGATCACGGGCTCTAGAGCGCAGGCTTGGTAGTTGTGGCACACGGTCTTAGTTGCTCCGTGGCATGTGCAGTCTCATTTGCAGGTTCTGGGGAGGATTAAATGAGCTCATATGATATCCAATTGACTGAGGCAGAGTAGGCTTGGGATGAATCTTTGCTTGGTTTTCATTAGCTGCGGAGAAGAGGATGACAGCTTGGTGCCTCTCCAAATTTCACATGGGTGTGCCTCCCTTGGGGATCTTGTTAAATGCAGGCTGGTATTCAGTAGTTCTGGGTGGGGCCTGGATTCTGTCCTGCCAAGAAGCTCCTAGGTGACGGTGATGCTGAGGGCAAGGGTCCAGCTCCTGCATTTCTCCCTTTCCGGAAGAGCAGGACGTCTGCCCCCCGGGAGGAGAAAACATCCACAATGTGACTACTAGGCCCTACCAGCTTCCCTTACAGGCAAGGGACCTTTACCACTGCTCCCAACCATTGTGTCTGAGGCGCAGCAAGCCAAAACACTGAGATGCTGAGGTTTGCAGCAAAGAGGAGGTTTATTCACAGGGCAGCCATGCGAGGAAGTGATGTGAAAATAGGTCTCCAATCCTCCTTCCCGAAAGCAAGGGACTTGGGGTATCTGTGGGATAAAGAATAAAGAAGCAGGGCAGTATGGGTCATGGGGAGCTTGAGGCAAGGTGATTGGACAAAGATGTGCTCCTCGTTGTTCTGAGCTGGTGTAATAGGCTACAGGGCTCAGCACATTCTCAGGCTGGAGTGTTTGGCCCTCTGATGGCAGAAGGCCAAAAGGCACTTGCCCAGGTGGAAGATCGGTGGTCCTCTCCACTCTAAACCAGCTCCGCCTACCTAGGCACAGCTGATTCCAAGTTCCTGGACAATACCGGGGCAAACATCTTTTTGCTTATGCTACATGCTACTTGGAGGACGTGCAAGTGTTCAAGGTACCTTGATGAGTGAAGACAGGATTTCACTAATCATGACACATGGTTTCACTTCCAGGTGAGCAGAAGAGACCTGTAGGCTGAGTCTGGCTCCTGGCACCTGGCATTGGAGGCAGATGGTTTAAACACGGGCTCCCCCACCCTCTGTGTGATCTGAGGTAGATAGACTATTGATCCTTTTCTCCAATTAAAATGTGTGACTGGAAACACACTTAGTGGCATGTCTGACACACAGTAGTTATGCTACCGTAGGTCATTCTTGGAAACTGAAGCCGTGGTTTTGAGGGATCATCAAAACGAGTACAATGCTTGCCATGTTTCTCCTTGTTCATCCTGGTGACAAACCTGGTAGAGAGAGCTCCATCCTTTCCCACAGGACCACACCCCTAGTACTTAGAGTGAAGTGGTTATGTCTCACTTAAGGCACCTTTTCCTTTTCCTTCCTTCTTTTTTCTTCATTAATCTTCATCCAACTGGCCTTTCTAAATTTTACACAAAACAAAACCATTTCTCAATGGATTCAGATACTACCCCAAGTTAGTATTCCAACCAAGTTCTTGATCTTCCGGGTCTCATCATCAGAAATTTCTAAGCCTAAATCTTCTCAAGTTTCTAGAATCACTCATTGTCTCATTTCTCCCTTCTCCTTTGAGTTCAGAGTCTTGCCAATTTAGTCCTTCCCTAACCACAACTTATAATAAGGTGACACAGCAAAGTGATGAAAGTCTAGACGGTCTGGTTTTACTCCTGGGTTTTTGCCACCTACTTACTGTGTGGCATTAGGCAAGCTATTCAACGTCTCTGGGCCTCAGTTTCCCCCCAAAAGTGAATATTACGAATATGACCTGCCGGGCTTCCATAGTGGTGCAGTGGTTGGGAGTCCGCCTGCTGATGCAGGGGGCACGGGTTCATGCCCCGGTCCGGGAGGATCCCACATGCCGTGGAGCGGTTGGGCCCGTGAGCCATGGCCGCTGAGCCCGCACGTCCAGAGCCTGTGATCGGTAGCGGGAGAGGCCACGACAGTGAGAGGCCTGCGTACCACAAAAAAAAAAGAACATTACCTGCCTATAGGGTTGCCATTATGAGGAATATGTGGGTTAATATTTGGTAAGAACTTAGAATAGTGCTTGTTATAGTCTAAGCACTACAGTTGTGCTTTTTAATAATAATAAATGAAATTGCAAATGTATACCTTACTCAACTTTCTGTCATAACTTTGAAGTGTTGGTCTATCTGTTGGGTCTTGTCAGCCTGTAAAGGAGGTGAGGCGTCCGTAGCTTTGCTGTGAGACGTGCTGCCTGCCGAAGCACCGATGCCCGTCAACGCCGTGACCGCCAAAGCCGTGAACGGGTGCTGGACAAAGCAGGAGCAGAATGGAAGATGACGGCGTGGGAAGGAGGTGTGGTGTCCATAGGTTCGGGGTCTGAGGTGCTGCCTGCTGAAGCACCGATGCCCGCCAAAGCCGTAAATGGGGTGCTGGAGAAAACAGGAGCAGAACGGAAGATGATGGCTTGGGAAGGAGGAGTGGTGTCCATAGGTTCGGGGTCAGACGTGCTGCCTGCTGAAGCACCGATGCCCGGCAAAGGCGTAAATGGGGTGCTGGGGAAAACAGGAGCAGAATGGTAGATGATGGCGTGGGAAGGAGGTGTGGTGTCCATGGGTTCCATATCAGAGCTGCTGCGTGCCTGATCTGAGAGCAGAGAGTGACAGTGGGAGAGCTTCTCACTCCTTTTATATCTGACGGCTCCGCCTGCCTCTGTGACATGTCCATTGTACGTGTCACAGAGAAAGGGCGGGCGGGGCAGGGGGTGAGTCAGGGGGCACATGCGAGCCCAGCTGGTGGAGAAACCCCAGCCCAAAGTCAAAAGGCGGGGCCCCTTGTGGACTTTCTAGTGGCTGGGTCTTCTCGCTGTGGGTGGCAGGTGTTTGGCACGGGATGGGCCACCATGCAGAGACTGTTGGGGACTGTGGAAGCCTTCTCCTTCAGAGCTCACCCTGCCTGGGCACCGGCTCTGCAGGCCCCTCAGCTGCGCGTATGTATCGGCCAGCCCTTCCCCACTACGGGGCCCAGAGGTAGAGGCTGCTCAGAGCTGAGGGCAGGAGGCACCCAGAGCTTGCCAGGGTGTGGGCCACCTCCTCCGGGGACCTCCCCAGCTTCTCTGCGAGGCCTGGAGACAGGATCGCCTTCTCCAGGGCTGCTCAGCTGCCAGCATCACCGTGAGCCAGGTGGCGAAGGTTTCTGAGCAGGAGATGCAGAGCCCTGATCCGACTGCATGCTGCACCCCACGATGTCCCTTCCTGGCAGGTAGGTTCTTTCTTCACTTCTCTTTTGAAATTTGGTCAGACAACATTTAAACCTTGCACTGTTCTTCAGGGTATACAGATGGTAGTGGCTTAGCTGGGATTCGAAGCAAGCCTGTGTGATTCCAGAGCTCGTGTTCAGGACTGTGGTGCCCCCTTATCATATATGCTTCATGTGTTCCTTGTTTTTCATTTTTTCTTGTAGTCCTTATGGTACTTAGCCCTAAGTGCCATACCTGTAACAAACAGCTACACTGCCCTGTGGGAGGTCTTCTTCTGTTCAACACATGAATTGGTCATCCACCGCACTGTGTTCTAATCTCAGAAGATAGAGGTCAGGGACCACCGGTTGTCAGCTGGTGCTACCATTGGTGCTGCCATTCCACATGTCTAACTGAGGCTTGAAGGCCGGATTTTCCCTTTGTCTAGTTGGAAGGATCCAGATATGTAAAGATTATAGTCTAGATAAATCATGGGCTATCCTGAAAGAAATTCACCAGTGAATTGTTCCGTATGGATTAGAAGCCAGTTTCTCTGGCCTTCCTGGAGTATATCCAGCAAGGCGTCTCATTCATGTCTAGAAAGCCAATATATCCTTTATTGCAACTTCAGCGTGGAGCGATGTATTGGTTTAAAGTACGATCAACACAATTTGGTCATTGTGAGTAGGCCAGCTGGGTCCACTCTTTATTACACATATGTAACTCAAGAGATTCTTATGCCCAAGAGAGGAGACGTACTCTTGGGTGTCTAGGACGAGGGCAACATGTGTTGTTATTCAGGAGCTGGAAGCTGATGGTCTACACATCACTTGACCTTGTTTAAAACTTGTGTCTTTGGCTTGCTTCATTGGAGTGTTTTCTCTCTCCTGGGGCTGACATTGTGTGTTATGTATCACACAGGTGACATGTAGAAGTTTCAGAACCCAGAATCGTATAGATCAGTCAAAATGTATTTCTATAGTTTTGTTCAAAGTGTATGGAAAATAACACTGGGCATAATTCATATATTCCAGAATTAGTTGGACCCTCTGCTCATGAGATTCTTTTTATGGTATGTCACAGCAAATTTGGACTTCCATCCCCAATAAACTTTGGGGTTGGAGGACACAAAAAGCTTTTGCTCACACCTAAATTATGTCTGAAAGAAAAGGGTAAATATTATAAGCCCTTTCTAACCTCTCCAAGAGCAGAAATGATTTACAGCTGTGGCATTGAACCCTAATTCCTCGATCTCATTTGAGGAGAGTTCAGTAAGAAACAATGTCTTGATTTTTGTTTGTTTGGTTTCTTCCCTGTTTTCTCATCTTGCTTACCAACAATCCATTGTAATTCATGAGTTAGTATGGCAGCAGGCTGAGTGTTCCCTGGAGCTCATTAAATGATCTTTTTTTCCTAAAATAACTTTTGTCTCCTTGTTTTCAGCCCCTCTTCTTTCCTCTGCCCTTTACTACAACCAGAGCTCAGCAAAAGCTGACTGGCTTTGTGCAGACCTTACTTAGGGTTAGTCTTTTCTTCATTATTTTATTCATGGCTCCTCCATTTCATTGTTTGCCTTCTCGAAACGTGTTGAAATCTTTCTGTGGTGGATGACTTCCAAAATGTCTTGGCTTTGATTGGTTGATTAAGTTTGGTATTTCTACAGTATTGTTTAAATATGGTTTCAGGAGGAACAGAAAGTGAATATGTTTCCTTGTCTGCCATCTTGAGCTGAAAATCCCTGTGGATTTTAGCATCCAATGTTCCCATGGGAAAAAAACCCAACCTTGGCATTAATTGATGTGACACTCAAGATTTCAGCTTTTCGTGGGCAATCACTGAGGATTGGAATATGTGGTCATTTCTAAAGGGAAAATAATAACTACCTCATGGAGTAGATTTTAGGATTAAATTAGAGAATGAACATGAAAATGCTTTGTAAGGCTTAAAAATCTATAAAAGTGTTTTTTGTTTTTATTTGATTTGTTGCTATTTCAACTTTACTCGACAGTTGCTTATGACCTTACTTATGTGATAAAATGGCCCCTGGTTTATTGTTTTGAAAGCCAGAATATATGTTTCAATAGCTCGATGGAAATGGCATCATTTTTGAAGGTTAAGGGTGAAGGGATAAATGTTTCTTGACACCTATCACTTTACAGTGTTTTCAGGAACTAATTGACACTTGTATTCCTCTTCCAAATTTTGTTGAGCACCTCCTACGAGCCACATGCTTTACATCAGGTGTTGGAAAGCATTTTCTGGATTTTAAATATCTTAGGCTTTGTGGGCCATATACAGCTTCTGTAGCTTCTCCTCTTTCTTCTTCAACAAGCTTTCTAAACGTGAGAACCATTATTAGCTCACAGTCCCACAGATCCAGGCTGAGAGCCTGATTTGATTTGTGGCCATGATTTGCCGATTCCTGCTCTGCGTCCTCACTGAGGAGGGGGACCATGTTTGAGTAATCACGTCTTTGAATCAACTCTTGGTCTTCTGGGGCTTGTCCTTACTCTCCTACACTCTCTAATCAACATGGCATCCAGAGAGATCCTGTTAAAACATAAGTCAGATCATGTCACTGAAATCTCTTCAATGGCTTCTTCACAGAAGAATCAAAGTCCTCAAAGTGCCTCCAGAGCCCTAGAAATGTGGACCTCTGTTTCGTGTCTGACTGTTTCCTTCTCCTCTCCACTTTGCTTGCTCTGTTTTCCACACACTGCCATCCTTTCTGCTCCTTGGGTACTCCAGCCTACTCTAGCCTCATTGACTTTCCATCGGACTGTTCCCTCTACCTGTACTATTCACTTCCCAGATATGCTCCTTGCTCCCTCTTAAATTTTATCTTCCCCAGAAAGTCCTCAGGGATCACTTAGTTTCAGCTAGCAGCCTCCTCCTAGCATCTAACCATCTCCATCTCCCTTCCCTGCTTGCTGTTTTTCTCCAGGACTTCCCTTATATATTCCCGCACTGTCGCGGCTCAGATTCAGCAAGTGATCATTGCCGCAGCATGGGCTCGGGAACCCTGGCTGCGGACACGATGTCCACACCTGCCTGGTGGCCCCTGCTCGCCTCACGGCCCCTCAGGTGCAGCATGCGCAGGACCCGCATTGCAGGCAGAAGACACAGGGCCACTGGCCCCAGCTAGGCAGGCCCCTCGATGCCGTGCTCATGTTGGCTCAGACCTCTTCGCTCTCCGCGCTGCGGTTCAAACCTGTGGGCAGCGCTGTGTGGGCGGGGATCGAAGACCTCCGCCCGCTCCTCAGTGTGTCAGCACGCAGCCCCGCCTCCCATGGGGACCCAGCCTGAGGAGCAGGGGCAGGAGATTCGAGACTAGGGTGGCGCGAAAGGTAGGAGGTGTGGAGAGTATGGGGTTTACAAAAAGTGTTTGCTGACTGATCCAAACAAAAGTGAGACATGGTTGTATCAACGCATTTAAAAAGTCATTAAACTGCCGCTAAGTGTCTGTGATCACCCCGCCTAGGAGAGAGCATGCACTCCGTGAGGGACACATGAAAGGCTGAGTGAACGTCTACCTGTGGTCCGTTACCTGGTGCACGGGTGTGTGAATTTTTGCGGAGAGCTCTTAATTTCTGTTGTCTCTGCTGACTTGACACGGTGGTTGGCAAACAGTGACGTGTTCAGTGTATTCAGGACATGATCATGGTTACTAATAATCACTTTGTTTTGCACTGACACCTCCACAGAGAATTTACTACTGAATGTCCACTTTACAGAAGAGAAACTGAGGCGTAGGAAGTGAAGTGACTGAGTAAGAGGAATGACTCAGACAATTGGTGTTAGTAAATTAACCCTGCAGAGGGCCGTTAGACTGTGGTGGCTCTAGTGATGCGGCCGCCTATGTAAAGCAAGGAAAATCTAAGCCCGTCAAAGGCTCAGGGTGACGGACACCGCTGAGGACAGCCAGTCACAAACCACCAACTAGGCTTTAAAGCTATAGCAAATCAGTCATTTCCTTGCTTTGCTTCTGCTCTTTTAAAATAAGCATCTCTGCAGCTCCTGTGGCTGGAGTGCTCCTCACCGCTTCCACTTTGGTGGTGCCTGAATTGAATCTAATTTTGCTCACATAAAGTCTTAAAATTTTAAATATGCCTCAGTTTGTCTTTTAGGGCTGGCCGTAGAAGTTGGATTTGTGTCCAGTTTCTAGAACAGTGGTTGTCCTCTGGTCAGGCCTTAGGCGTTCTGTGTACAACGTTCCTCTTCTACCACCACCTTCTGGATGCCTCCACCCTCTACCAGCTCCCGCGCATCAGATCCCCTAGATGCTCACATTATAACATCGCAGACACTCCTCTGTCTTCCAGCCAGCGTGTGAACTGAAACATTTCCATTCCTGTTGAAGAGTCTGGTGTGACCACTTTCCCAAACACAGCCACTCCCCAGCTGACCCTGGGTAACCACTCTTCTGAACTTGGTCTCCATCACTGACATGGACGTCTTTCTATTTATGCTACATTTTTAAGTATTCATAAACCGCATATAGTATTCTATATTTTGTCTTCTTACTTGCTTTATTTAGTGTTATCTTTGCTAGGTTCATGCATGCTGACACGTAAAGATCTGTCTGGTTCACGTACTTTCCTCGCTATGTAGGATTCCCATGTACGGAAATACAATAATTCATATGTGCTCTTTCCTGTTGATGGATATTTAAATTGTTTCCAATTTTCAGTATGATTTCTTTTAAAAACATGTTTATATACTTTTTAAAGGTTACTTTACATTTACAGTTATTACAAAATATTGGCTATATTCCCTGTGTTGTACAATACATCCTTGAGCCTATTGTGGACCTAGTAGTTTACATCTCTCACTTCCCGTCCCCTGTATTGCCCCCTCCTCCCCCTCTGCGCTGGCAACCATGAGTTTGTTCTCTATATCTGTAACTCTCCTTCTGTTTTGTTATATTTGCTAGATAGTTGTATTTTTGAGATTCCATATATAGGTGATATCCTACAGTATTTGTTTCTGTTTGACTTATTTCACTTACCACAATGCCCTCCAAGGCCATCTATGTTGCTGCAAATGGCAAAATTTTGTTCTTTTGTAAGGCTGAGTAGTATGCCATTGGTTATATGTACCACATCTTCTTTATCTGTTCATCTCTTGATGACACTTAGGTTGCTTCCATATCTTGGTAATTGTACACAAGGATGCTTCGAACATTGGGGTGCATGTATCTTTTCCAGTACATGTTATTGAGAACACGTGTTTTTGGTTTTTTCAGATTTATACCTAAGAGTGGAGATGCGAGGTCATATAGTAGTTCTCTTTTTAGGTTTTCGAGAACCCTCCATACTGTTTTCCACAGTGGCTGCACCAGTTTACATCCCTACCAACAGTGTACCAGGGTTCCCTTTTCTCTCAAAATTGTAAATTTTCTTCCTAGTGGTAATTGAGATGATAGTTCAATAATAACATAAGATCAGGTGAAGTCTAAAGAAATTTTAGAAAACCTGGATAAAGTAAGAACACATGTGTTCTCTGGCATCTGAATGTTGGAGAGACACCAAGACATGTGGGCCAAGTTGTGGAGAGAAGGGAAACACAGACGCAAGCTTGACATTTGCTGCAGCTTTTCTCCTTGGGGCATTTGCTGATTCAAACGTTACAGCCTAGGAGCTGAAAAGCCAAAGAGTTCAAAAGACTCTAACCACAGAAGCCAAAGAGCAAGAGCCGATTTACATGGATAAAAAGCATTTTAACTATGCCAAAGCAGAAAATGAAAAGAAAGAACTTTGCATTGCATTTAATAAAAGTTTAGGGAGATCTTTGTGGTATATTAGTGAACTTATTGGCGGAAATTTAGCCATGTACATTGTGTTGGAGAGGCACCAAGAGTTCAAGAATTCTCACATTTTGAGTACACAATTACCTTACATGTAGGCCTGGTGGCAGCCATTTACATAACAATGATTTGGAGGATGTGGTGTTAGTCAGCTCTTGCTGTGATAATGCTTTGGAAGAAATCGCCCCAAAACTCAGTTACATAAACAAGAATTTATTTTCCTTGGACCTATGGGCTAGTAGCTGCAGTGGCTCTCTTTTAGACCTCTAGATGGCTGGTTTTGCTCCGTGTTTTGGGTCAGTTTGAGGTGTGTCACACACATCTTCCTCTGGAGCCCGAGTGTGAGGCCGCAGCTCCCAGGCCCTGCCTTCTCACAAAGTTCAGTGAAACATAAGAGGTGCATGCAAATAGCAACCATAAGCATGCTGAAGTGGCTATACTAATACCAGAAAATATAGACTTTAAAACAAACAAAAGAGTTACTAGATATGAAAAGGGACATTTTATGATAAAAAGGGGAAGATACCAAAATTTTTAACATATTTGCCCTGAATAAGATAAAACCAAAGTACATGAAGAAGAAAATACCAACACCCATGAAGAATTGAAGGAAGAAATAGATAATTGCACAATATTAGGTAGAGGCTTCAGTACTCCACGGTCAATAATGGATAGAACAATTAGGCAGAAGATCAACAACGATATAGAAGACTTGGACAAGACTATGAATTAACAAGACCTACTAAATGTCTAGAGAATACTCAACCGAACAGTAAAATGCTCATCCTGCTCAACTACATGTGAAACGTTTCCCAGCATAGACGACATGCTAGGCTGTAAGAAAAGAGATTAAAAGCCACATACATTGCTGGTGGGAATGTAAAATGGCGCGGCCATTTTACAAAAGAGCTTGAGAGTTCCTGCAAGTGTTAAACATCGAGTTACCCTATGACCCAGCAGTTCCATTACTAAATATATACCTAAGAGAAATGAAAACTTATGTCTGCACAAAAGCTTGTACATGAATGTTCAGGGAAACCTATTTCTAAAAACAAAAGGTGGAAATAATTCAAATGTCAATCTGATAAATGAAGAAACAAAATGTGGAATAGCCGTACAATAGAATAGCATTCAGCTCTAAAAAGGAATGAAATATTGATCCATGTTACAACATGAATGAACCATGAAAGCATTATGTAAAGTTAAAGCAGCCAATCACAAAAGATCACATATTGTATGGTGCCATTTATATGAAGTGCCCAGAATAGCCAATCTGTAGAGACAGGAAGTCGATTAGTGGTTGCCTAGGGCTGAGAGGGTTGAGGAGAATGAAAAACCTTGTTAATGTGTAATGGGTTTTTTGTGAGGGGACAAAAATCTACAATTGGACTGTGGTGATGGTTCCACAAGTCTTTTAGTGGTTACACTAAGAACCACTGAATTGTATACATAAAAGAGTTGAAAATATGGTATGTAAATTACAACCCAATAAAGCTGTTAAAATTATGATAATTTTATAGTTATAAATTTGAAAATTCATCCAAAATTACACATTCTTAACAAATGCAACCTAACAAGACTAACCCAACAAAGAAAAAATACCTTAAACACCTGTATCTACTCAAAAAGTTGTTTGTATATTTAAGTACCTTTACAGAAAATGATTTCCAGGGATAAATGGGTTTCCACGTAACTTCCTCCGAATATTTAGGGAAGAAGTATTGGTAATCTTACATAAAAATCTTCCAGGAAACAGAAAACTATATATTGCTCAAAGTATTTATAAGGCCAACCTAAGCTTCAGATCAAAAGTAAAAAGAAGGGCTTCCCTGATGGTGCAGTGGTTAAGAATCCACCTCCCAATGCAGGGGACACGGGTTCGAGCCCTTGTGGGGGAAGATCCCACATGCCGTGGAGCAGCTACGCCCACGTGCCACAGCAGCTGAGCCTGCGCTCTGGAGCCTGCGAGCCACAACTGCTGAGCCCGTGTGCCGCAACTACTGAAGCCTGCATGCCTAGAAACCGTGCTCCACAACAAGACAGGCCACCGCAAGGAGAAGCCTACTCACCACAACAAAGAATAGCCCCCCGCTCACCACAACTACAGAAAGCTCGCGTGCAACAATGAAGACCCAATGCAGCCACAAATAAATAAATAAAAAAGATAGAATCTTAAAAACAAAACAAAACAAAATCTATAAAGAATATTACAAGAATAGAATCACAGGCCAGTTTCTCTTTTGAAAATGCATGCAAAATGTGTAAACAGAAGCACAAACTGTACCCATGGTATGTAAAACAATCATATATCAGAATCAAAGTAGCTTTATTTTGGTAATGCCAGGTTGCTTTAATGTTCAAACATGAACTCCATCCCAGGAATGAATTAGAGTGGGAAAAGAAGTCATTTTAAACGAAGCCTTGGGAATTCCCTGGTTTTCCAGTGGTTAGAACTTGGCGCTTTCACTGCTGGGGCCCTGGGGTCCAATCCCAGGTCAGGGAAATAAGATCCTCCAAGACATGAGGCAGGGCCCCGAAAAAAAAAAATAATGAAGTCTTAACCAGGAGAAGCACAAGATCGAATAAACATAACAGATAACACCTTATGAAATGTAGTTGAAGATTATGGAATATTCTAAAATTTAAAACAAAAAGAAACTTTTAAAGATTCAAAAGGATGTGACCAATATTGTACATAGGCAAAAAATAAAATGAAATAAAATATACAAATGATGGGAGCCCCAGAATCCAGAAGCCCAAGTCCTGTCTCTGAAGATTCTCATTCAGTGGGTTCTGGATTTCCTCTGTGTGTCAAAACCTACAGGTGATTCTGATACGACTCACAGACACAATGTAAAGCTTCTGCTTTGCAGGAGAGAATACCAGATTATTCTGTTATTTTATAGTTATACTAACAGGTTGTACTATTGATGGATAAGTCTGATGTCAAAATGCACTCCCCACTAGGGATAAAAAAGGAACTAGTAGTCTCTACTGCTACTTGGTGGCAGCATGCATGTATTGCAAGAGCAATTATTGTAGGAATCCAAATTAGTGGAACATTTTAGAATTGGAAAACTACATACAGATCACCTAGTCAAGCTTCCAACTGTTATAGTTGTAAAAACGAAGGCCCATATATATGAAATGACTTATCTCCAAGGAGTGTTAGTGAAAGAGTATGAAATAAAAAATATCTCTGAACTTTTAATTTAGTGCTGTTTTTATTAATCTCAAGTACTAGCTTAAATTTCAGTGTGACAGATTTGGGATTGAATTCTTGCTCAGATTGACTGATTGTGTGCCTTTTAGTAAGTTACTAAAACACGCTTTATTTTTTAACAGGTTTATTTATTTATTTATTTTTGGCTACATAGGCTCTTCATTGCTGTGTGCGGGCTTTCTCTAGTTGCAGTGAGCGGGGGATACTCTTTGTTGCAGTGCGCAGGCTTCTCATTGGGGTGGCTTCTCGTTGTTGCTGAGCATGGAGTGTAGGTGTGTGGGCTTCAGTAGTTTTGGATCACGGGCTCTAGAGTGCAGGCTCGGTAGTTGTGGTGCACGGTCTTAGTTGCTCCGTGGCATGTGCAGTCTCATTTGCAGGTTCTGGGGAGGATTAAATGAGCTCATATGATATCCAATTGACTGAGGCAGAGTAGGCTTGGGATGAATCTTTGCTTGGTTTTCATTAGCTGCGGAGAAGAGGATGACAGCTTGGTGCCTCTCCAAATTTCACATGGGTGTGCCTCCCTTGGGGATCTTGTTAAATGCAGGCTGGTATTCAGTAGTTCTGGGTGGGGCCTGGATTCTGTCCTGCTAAGAAGCTCCTAGGTGACGGTGATGCTGAGGGCAAGGGTCCAGCTCCTGCATTTCTCCCTTTCCGGAAGAGCAGGACGTCTGCCCCCCGGGAGGAGAAAACATCCACAAAGTGACTACTAGGCCCTACCAGCTTCCCTTACAGGCAAGGGACCTTTACCACTGCTCCCAACCATTGTGTCTGAGGCGCAGCAAGCCAAAACACTGAGATGCTGAGGTTTGCAGCAAAGAGGAGGTTTATTCACAGGGCAGCCATGCGAGGAAGTGACATGAAAATAGGTCTCCAATCCTCCTTCCCGAAAGCAAGGGGCTTGGGGTATCTGTGGGATAAAGAATAAAGAAGCAGGGCAGTATGGGTCATGGGGAGCTTGAGGCAAGGTGATTGGACAAAGATGTGCTCCTCGTTGTTCTGAGCTGGTGTAATAGGCTACAGGGCTCAGCACATTCTCAGGCTGGAGTTTTTGGCCCTCTGATGGCAGAAGGCCAAAAGGCACTTGCCCAGGTGGAAGATCGGTGGTCCTCTCCACTCTAAACCAGCTCCGCCTACCTAGGCACAGCTGATTCCAAGTTCCTGGACAATACCGGGGCAAACATCGTTTTGCTTATGCTACATGCTACTTGGAGGACGTGCAAGTGTTCAAGGTACCTTGATGAGTGAAGACAGGATTTCACTAATCATGACACATGGTTTCACTTCCAGGTGAGCAGAAGAGACCTGTAGGCTGAGTCTGGCTCCTGGCACCTGGAATTGGAGGCAGATGGTTTAAAAACGGGCTCCCCCACCCTCTGTGTGATCTGAGGTAGATAGACTATTGATCCTTTTCTCCAATTAAAATGTGTGACTGGAAACACACTTAGTGGCATGTCTGACACACAGTAGTTATGCTACCGTAGGTCATTCTTGGAAACTGAAGCCGTGGTTTTGAGGGATCATCAAAACGAGTACAATGCTTGCCATGTTTCTCCTTGTTCATCCTGGTGACAAACCTGGTAGAGAGAGCTCCATCCTTTCCCACAGGACCACACCCCTAGTACTTAGAGTGAAGTGGTTATGTCTCACTTAAGGCACCTTTTCCTTTTCCTTCCTTCTTTTTTCTTCATTAATCTTCATCCAACTGGCCTTTCTAAATTTTACACAAAACAAAACCATTTCTCAATGGATTCAGATACTACCCCAAGTTAGTATTCCAACCAAGTTCTTGATCTTCCGGGTCTCATCATCAGAAATTTCTGAGCCTAAATCTTCTCTAGTTTCTAGGATCACTCATTGTCTCATTTCTCCCTTCTCCTTTGAGTTCAGAGTCTTGCCAATTTAGTCCCTTCCCTAACCACAACTTATAATAAGGTGACACAGCAAAGTGATGAAAGTGTAGACGGTCTGGTTTTACTCCTGGGTTTTTGCCACCTACTTACTGTGTGGCATTAGGCAAGCTATTCAACGTCTCTGGGCCTCAGTTTCCCCCCAAAAGTGAATATTACGAATATGACCTGCCGGGCTTCCATAGTGGTGCAGTGGTTGGGAGTCCGCCTGCTGATGCAGGGGGCACGGGTTCATGCCCCGGTCCGGGAGGATCCCACATGCCGTGGAGCGGTTGGGCCCGTGAGCCATGGCCGCTGAGCCCGCGCGTCCAGAGCCTGTGATCGGTAGCGGGAGAGGCCACGACAGTGAGAGGCCTGCGTACCACAAAAAAAAAGAACATTACCTGCCTATAGGGTTGCCATTATGAGGAATATGTGGGTTAATATTTGGTAAGAACTTAGAATAGTACTTGTTATAGTCTAAGCACTACAGTTGTGCTTTTTAATAATAATAAATGAAATTGCAAATGTATACCTTACTCAACTTTCTGTCATAACTTTGAAGTGTTGGTCTATCTGTTGGGTCTTGTCAGCCTGTAAAGGAGGTGAGGTGTCCGTAGCTTTGGTGTGAGACGTGCTGCCTGCCGAAGCACCGATGCCCGTCAATGCCGTGACCGCCAAAGCCGTGAACGGGTGCTGGAGAAAGCAGGAGCAGAATGGAAGATGACGGCGTGGGAAGGAGGTGTGGTGTCCATAGGTTCGGGGTCTGAGGTGCTGCCTGCTGAAGCACCGATGCCCGCCAAAGCCGTAAATGGGGTGCTGGAGAAAACAGGAGCAGAACGGAAGATGACGGCGTGGGAAGGAGGCGTGGTGTCCATAGGTTCGGGGTCAGACGTGCTGCCTGCTGAAGCACCGATGCCCGGCAAAGGCATAAATGGGGTGCTGGGGAAAACAGGAGCAGAATGGTAGATGATGGCGTGGGAAGGAGGTGTGGTGTCCATGGGTTCCATATCAGAGCTGCTGCGTGCCTGATCTGAGAGCAGAGAGTGACAGTGGGAGAGCTTCTCACTCCTTTTATATCTGACGGCTCCGCCTGCCTCTGTGACATGTCCATTGTACGTGTCACAGAGAAAGGGCGGGCGGGGCAGGGGGTGAGTCAGGGGGCACATGCGAGCCCAGCTGGTGGAGAAACCCCAGCCCAAAGTCAAAAGGCGGGGCCCCTTGTGGACTTTCTAGTGGCTGGGTCTTCTCGCTGTGGGTGGCAGGTGTTTGGCACGGGATGGGCCACCATGCAGAGACTGTTGGGGACTGTGGAAGCCTTCTAGTTCAGAGCTCACCCTGCCTGGGCACCGGCTCTGCAGGCCCCTCAGCTGCGCGTATGTATCGGCCAGCCCTTCCCCACTACGTGGCCCAGAGGCCAGAGGCTGCTCAGAGCTGAGGGCAGGAGGCACCCAGAGCTTGCCAGGGTGTGGGCCACCTCCTCCGGGGACCTCCCCAGCTTCTCTTCGAGTCCTGGAGACAGGATCGCCTTCTCCAGGGCTGCTCAGCTGCCAGCATCACCGTGAGCCAGGTGGCGAAGGTTTCTGAGCAGGAGATGCAGAGCCCTGATCTGACTGCATGCTGCACCCCACGATGTCCCTTCCTGGCAGGTAGGTTCTTTCTTCACTTCTCTTTTGAAATTTGGTCAGACAACATTTAAACCTTGCACTGTTCTTCAGGGTATACAGATGGTAGTGGCTTAGCCGGGATTCGAAGCAAGCCTGTGTGATTCCAGAGCTCGTGTTCTGGACTTATCATATATGCTTCATGTGTTCCTTGTTTTTCATTTTTTCTTGTAGTCCTTATGGTACTTAGCCCTAAGTGCCATACCTGTAACGAACAGCTACACTGCCCTGTGGGAGGTCTTCTTCTGTTCAACACATGAATTGGTCATCCACCGCACTGTGTTCTAATCTCAGAAGATACAGGTCAGGGACCACCGGTTGTCAGCTGGTGCTACCATTGGTGCTGCCATTCCACATGTCTAACTGAGGCTTGAAGGCCGGATTTTCCCTTTGTCTAGTTGGAAGGATCCAGATATGTAAAGATTATAGTCTAGATAAATCATGGGCTATCCTGAAAGAAATTCACCAGTGAATTGTTCCGTATGGATTAGAAGCCAGTTTCTCTGGCCTTCCTGGAGTATATCCAGCAAGGCGTCTCATTCATGTCTAGAAAGCCAATATATCCTTTATTGCAACTTCAGCGTGGAGCGATGTATTGGTTTAAAGTACGATCAACACAATTTGGTCATTGTGAGTAGGCCAGCTGGGTCCACTCTTTATTACACATATGTAACTCGAGAGATTCTTATGCCCAAGAGAGGAGACGTACTCTTGGGTGTCTAGGACGAGGGCAACATGTGTTGTTATTCAGGAGCTGGAAGCTGATGGTCTACACATCACTTGACCTTGTTTAAAACTTGTGTCTTTGGCTTGCTTCATTGGAGTGTTTTCTCTCTCCTGGGGCTGACATTGTGTGTTATGTATCACACAGGTGACATGTAGAAGTTTCAGAACCCAGAATCGTATAGATCAGTCAAAATGTATTTCTATAGTTTTGTTCAAAGTGTATGGAAAATAACACTGGGCATAATTCATATATTCCAGAATTAGTTGGACCCTCTGCTTGTGAGATTCTTTTTATGGTATGTCACAGCAAATTTGGACTTCCATCCCCAATAAACTTTGGGGTTGGAGGACACAAAAAGCTTTTGCTCACACCTAAATTATGTCTGAAAGAAAAGGGTAAATATTATAAGCCCTTTCTAACCTCTCCAAGAGCAGAAATGATTTACAGCTGTGGCATTGAACCCTAATTCCTCGATCTCATTTGAGGAGAGTTCAGTAAGAAACAATGTCTTGATTTTTGTTTGTTTGGTTTCTTCCCTGTTTTCTCATCTTGCTTACCAACAATCCATTGTAATTCATGAGTTAGTATGGCAGCAGGCTGAGTGTTCCCTGGAGCTCATTAAATGATCTTTTTTTCCTAAAATAACTTTTGTCTCCTTGTTTTCAGCCCCTCTTCTTTCCTCTGCCCTTTACTACAACCAGAGCTCAGCAAAAGCTGACTGGCTTTGTGCAGACCTTACGTAGGGTTAGTCTTTTCTTCATTATTTTATTCATGGCTCCTCCATTTCATTGTTTGCCTTCTCGAAATGTGTTGAAATCTTTCTGTGGTGGATGACTTCCAAAATGTCTTGGCTTTGATTGGTTGATTAAGTTTGGTATTTCTACAGTATTGTTTAAATATGGTTTCAGGAGGAACAGAAAGTGAATATGTTTCCTTGTCTGCCATCTTGAGCTGAAAATCCCTGTGGATTTTAGCATCCAATGTTCCCATGGGAAAAAAACCCAACCTTGGCATTAATAGATGTGACACTCAAGATTTCAACTTTTCGTGGGCAATCACTGAGGATTGGAATATGTGGTCATTTCTAAAGGGAAAATAATAACTACCTCATGGAGTAGATTTGAGGATTAAATTAGAGAATGAACATGAAAATGCTTTGTAAGGCTTAAAAATCTATAAATCTGTTTTTTGTTATTATTTGATTTGTTGCTATTTCAACTTTACTCGACAGTTGTTTATGACCTTACTTATGTGATAAAATGGCCCCTGGTTTATTGTTTTGAAAGCCAGAATATATTTTTCAATAGCTCGATGGAAATGGCATCATTTGTGAAGGTTAAGGGTGAAGGGATAAATGTTTCTTGAGACCTATCACTTTACAGTGTTTTCAGGAACTAATTGACACTTGTATTCCTCTTCCAAATTTTGTTGAGCACCTCCTACGAGCCACATGCTTTACATCAGGTGTTGGAAAGCATTTTCTGGATTTTAAATATCTTAGGCTTTGTGGGCCATATACAGCTTCTGTAGCTTCTCCTCTTTCTTCTTCAACAAGCTTTCTAAACGTGAGAACCATTATTAGCTCACAGTCCCACAGATCCAGGCTGAGAGCCTGATTTGATTTGTGGCCATGATTTGCCGATTCCTGCTCTGCGTCCTCACTGAGGAGGGGGACCATGTTTGAGTAATCACTTCTTTGAATCAACTCTTGGTCTTCTGGGGCTTGTCCTTACTCTCCTACACTCTCTAATCAACATGGCATCCAGAGAGATCCTGTTAAAACATAAGTCAGATCATGTCACTGAAATCTCTTCAATGGCTTCTTCACAGAAGAATCAAAGTCCTCAAAGTGCCTCCAGAGCCCTAGAAATGTGGACCTCTGTTTCGTGTCTGACTGTTTCCTTCTCCTCTCCACTTTGCTTGCTCTGTTTTCCACACACTGCCATCCTTTCTGCTCCTTGGGTACTCCAGCCTACTCTAGCCTCATTGACTTTCCATCGGACTGTTCCCTCTACCTGTACTATTCACTTCCCAGATATGCTCCTTGCTCCCTCTTAAATTTTATCTTCCCCAGAAAGTCCTCAGGGATCACTTAGTTTCAGCTAGCAGCCTCCTCCTAGCATCTAACCATCTCCATCTCCCTTCCCTGCTTGCTGTTTTTCTCCAGCACTTCCCTTATATATTCCCGCACTGTCGCGGCTCAGATTCAGCAAGTGATCATTGCCGCAGCATGGCCTCGGGGACCCTGGCTGCGGACACAATGTCCACACCTGCCTGGTGGCCCCTGCTCGCCTCACGGCCCCTCAGGTGCAGCATGCGCAGGACCCGCATTGCAGGCAGAAGACACAGGGCCACTGGCCCCAGCTAGGCAGGCCCCTCGATGCCGTGCTCATGTTGGCTCAGACCTCTTCGCTCTCCGCGCTGCGGTTCAAACCTGTGGGCAGCGCTGTGTGGGCGGGGATCGAAGACCTCCGCCCGCTCCTCAGTGTGTCAGCACGCAGCCCCGCCTCCCATGGGGACCCAGCCTGAGGAGTAGGGGCAGGAGATTCGAGACTAGGGTGGCGCGAAAGGTAGGAGGTGTGGAGAGTATGGGGTTTACAAAAAGTGTTTGCTGACTGATCCAAACAAAAGTGAGACATGGTTGTATCAACGCATTTAAAAAGTCATTAAACTGCCGCTAAGTGTCTGTGATCACCCCGCCTAGGAGAGAGCGTGCACTCCGTGAGGGACACATGAAAGGCTGAGTGAACGTCTACCTGTGGTCCGTTACCTGGTGCACGGGTGTGTGAATTTTTGCGGAGAGCTCTTAATTTCTGTTGTCTCTGCTGACTTGACACGGTGGTTGGCAAACAGTGACGTGTTCAGTGTATTCAGGACATGATCATGGTTACTAATAATCACTTTGTTTTGCACTGACACCTCCACAGAGAATTTACTACTGAATGTCCATTTTACAGAAGAGAAACTGAGGCGTAGGAAGTGAAGTGACTGAGTAAGAGGAATGACTCAGACAATTGGTGTTAGTAAATTAACCCTGCAGGGGGCCGTTAGACTGTGGTGGCTCTAGTGATGTGGCCGCCTATGTAAAGCAAGGAAAATCTAAGCCTGTCAATGTCTCAGGGTGACGGACACCGCTGAGGACAGCCAGTCACAAACCACCAACTAGGCTTTAAAGCTATAGCAAATCAGTCATTTCCTTGCTTTGCTTCTGCTCTTTTAAAATAAGCATCTCTGCAGCTCCTGTGGCTGGAGTGCTCCTCACCGCTTCCACTTTGGTGGTGCCTGAATTGAATCTAATTTTGCTCACATAAAGTCTTAAAATTTTAAATATGCCTCAGTTTGTCTTTTAGGGCTGGCCGTAGAAGTTGGATTTGTGTCCAGTTTCTAGAACAGTGGTTGTCCTCTGGTCAGGCCTTAGGCGTTCTGTGTACAACGTTCCTCTTCTACCACCACCTTCTGGATGCCTCCACCCTCTACCAGCTCCCGCGCATCAGATCCCCTAGATGCTCACATTATAACATCGCAGACACTCCTCTGTCTTCCAGCCAGCGTGTGAACTGAAACATTTCCATTCCTGTTGAAGAGTCTGGTGTGACCACTTTCCCAAACACAGCCACTCCCCAGCTGACCCTGGGTAACCACTCTTCTGAACTTGGTCTCCATCACTGACATGGACGTCTTTCTATTTATGCTACATTTTTAAGTATTCATAAACCGCATATAGTATTCTATATTTTGTCTTCTTACTTGCTTTATTTAGTGTTATCTTTGCTAGGTTCATCCATGCGGACACGTAAAGATCTGTCTAGTTCACGTACTTTCCTCGCTATGTAGGATTCCCATGTACGGAAATACAATAATTCATATGTGCTTTTTCCTGTTGATGGATATTTAAATTGTTTCCAATTTTCAGTATGATTTCTTTTAAAAACATGTTTATATACTTTTTAAAGGTTACTTTACATTTACAGTTATTACAAAATATTGGCTATATTCCCTGTGTTGTACAATACATCCTTGAGCCTATTGTGGACCTAGTAGTTTACATCTCTCACTTCCCGACCCCTGTATTGCCCCCTCCTCCCCCTCAATGCTGAAAACCATTACTTTGTTCTCTATATCTGTAACTCTCCTTCTGTTTTGTTATATTTGCTAGATAGTTGTATTTTTGAGATTCCATATATAGGTGATATCCTACAGTATTTGTTTCTGTTTGACTTATTTCACTTACCACAATGCCCTCGAAGGCCATCTATGTTGCTGCAAATGGCAAAATTTTGTTCTTTTGTAAGGCTGAGTAGTATGCCATTGGTTATATGTACCACATCTTCTTTATCTATTCATCTCTTGATGACACTTAGGTTGCTTCCATATCTTGGTAATTGTACACAAGGATGCTGCGAACATTGGGTTGCATGTATCTTTCCCAGTACATGCTATTGAGATCACGTGTTTCTGGTTTATTCAGATTTATACCTAAGAGTGGAGTTGCGAGGTCATATAGTAGTTCTCTTTTTAGGTTTTGGAGAACCCTCCATACTGTTTTCCACAGTGGCTGCACCAGTTTACATCCCTACCAACAGTGTACCAGGGTTCCCTTTTCTCTCAAAATTGTAAATTTTCTTCCTAGTGGTAATTGAGATGATAGTTCAATAATAACATAAGATCAGGTGAAGTCTAAAGAAATTTTAGAAAACCTGGATAAAGTAAGAACACATGTGTTCTCTGGCATCTGAATGTTGGAGAGACACCAAGACATGTGGGCCAAGTTGTGGAGAGAAGGGAAACACAGACGCAAGCTTGACATTTGCTGCAGCTTTTCTCCTTGGGGCATTTGCTGATTCAAACGTTACAGCCTAGGAGCTGAAAAGCCAAAGAGTTCAAAAGACTCTAACCACAGAAGCCAAAGAGCAAGAGCCGATTTACATGGATAAAAAGCATTTTAACTATGCCAAAGCAGAAAATGAAAAGAAAGAACTTTGCATTGCATTTAATAAAAGTTTAGGGAGATCTTTGTGGTATATTAGTGAACTTATTGGCGGAAATTTAGCCATGTACATTGTGTTGGAGAGGCACCAAGAGTTCAAGAATTCTCACATTTTGAGTACACAATTACCTTACATGTAGGCCTGGTGGCAGCCATTTACATAACAATGATTTGGAGGATGTGGTGTTAGTCAGCTCTTGCTGTGATAATGCTTTGGAAGAAATCGCCCCCAAACTCAGTTACATAAACAAGAATTTATTTTCCTTGTACCTATGGGCTAGTAGCTGCAGTGGCTCTCTTTTAGACCTCTAGATGGCTGGTTTTGCTCCGTGTTTTGGGTCAGTTTGAGGTGTGTCACACACATCTTCCTCTGGAGCCCGAGTGTGAGGCCGCAGCTCCCAGGCCCTGCCTTCTCACAAAGTTCAGTGAAACATAAGAGGTGCATGCAAATAGCAACCATAAGCATGCTGAAGTGGCTATACTAATACCAGAAAATATAGACTTTAAAACAAACAAAAGAGTTACTAGATATGAAAAGGGACATTTTATGATAAAAAAGGGAAGATACCAAAATTTTTAACATATTTGCCCTGAATAAGATAAAACCAAAGTACATGAAGAAGAAAATACCAACACCCATGAAGAATTGAAGGAAGAAATAGATAATTGCACAATATTAGGTAGAGGCTTCAGTACTCCACGGTCAATAATGGATAGAACAATTAGGCCGAAGATCAACAACGATATAGAAGACTTGGACAAGACTATGAATTAACAAGACCTACTAAATGTCTAGAGAATACTCAACCGAACAGTAAAATGCTCATCCTGCTCAACTACATGTGAAACGTTTCCCAGCATAGACGACATGCTAGGCTGTAAGAAAAGAGATTAAAAGCCACATACATTGCTGGTGGGAATGTAAAATGGCGCGGCCATTTTACAAAACAGCTTGAGAGTTCCTGCAAGTGTTAAACATCGAGTTACCCTATGACCCAGCAGTTCCATTACTAAATATATACCTAAGAGAAATGACAACTTATGTCTGCACAAAAGCTTGTACGTGAATGTTCAGGGAAACCTATTTCTAAAAACAAAAGGTGGAAATAATTCAAATGTCAATCTGAGAAATGAAGAAACAAAATGTGGAATAGCCGTACAATAGAATAGCATTCAGCTCTAAAAAGGCATGAAATATTGATCCATGTTACAACATGAATGAACCATGAAAGCATTATGTAAAGTTAAAGCAGCCAATCACAAAAGATCACATATTGTATGGTGCCATTTATATGAAGTGCCCAGAATAGCCAATCTGTAGAGACAGGAAGTCGATTAGTGGTTGCCTAGGGCTGAGAGGGTTGAGGAGAATGAAAAAACCTTGTTAATGTGTAATGGGTTTTTTGTGAGGGGACAAAAATCTACAATTCGATTGTCGTGATGGTTCCACAAGTCTTTTAGTGGTTACACTAAGAACCACTGAATTGTATACATAAAAGAGTTGAAATTATGGTATGTAAATTACATCCCAATAAAGCTGTTAAAATTATGATAATTTTATAGTTATAAATTTGAAAATTCATCCAAAATTACACATTCTTAACAAATGCAACCTAACAAGACTAACCCAACAAAGAAAAAATATCTAAAACACCTGTATCTACTCAAAAAGTTGTTTGTATAGTTAAGTACCTTTATAGAAAATGATTTCCAGGGATAAATGGGTTTCCACGTAACTTCTTCCAAATATTTAGGGAAGAAGTATTGGTAATCTTACATAAAAATCTTCCAGGAAACAGAAAACTATATATTGCTCAAAGTATTTATAAGGCCAACATAAGCTTCAGATCAAAAGTAAAATGAAGGGCTTCCCTGATGGTGCAGTGGTTAAGAATCCACCTCCCAATGCAGGGGACACGGGTTCGAGCCCTTGTGGGGGAAGATCCCACATGCCGTGGAGCAGCTACGCCCACGTGCCACAACTGCTTAGCCTGCGCTCTGGAGCCTGTGAGCCATAGCTGCTGAGCCCGTGTGCCGCAACTACTGAAGCCTGCATGCCTAGAACCCATGCTCCACAACAAGACAGGCCACCGCAAGGAGAAGCCTACTCACCACAACAAAGAATAGCCCCCCGCTCACCACAACTACAGAAAGCTCGCGTGCAACAATGAAGACCCAATGCAGCCACAAATAAATAAATAAAAAATATAGAATCTTAAAAACAAAACAAAACAAAATCTATAAAGAATATTCCAAGAATAGAATCACAGGCCAGTTTCTCTTTTGAAAATGCATGCAAAATGTGTAAACAGAAGCACAAACTGTACCCATGGTATGTAAAACAATCATATATCAGAATCAAAGTAGCTTTATTTTGGTAATGCCAGGTTGCTTTAAGTTCAAACATGAAATCCATCCCAGGAATGAATTAGAGTGGGAAAAGAAGTCATTTTAAACGAAGCCTTGGGAATTCCCTGGTTTTCCAGTGGTTAGAACTTGGCGCTTTCACTGCTGGGGCCCTGGGGTCCAATCCCAGGTCAGGGAAATAAGATCCTCCAAGACATGAGGCAGGGCCCCGAAAAAAAAAAAATAATGAAGTCTTAACCAGGAGAAGCACAAGATCGAATAAACATAACAGATAACACCTTATGAAAAGTAGGTGAAGATTATGGAATATTCTAAAATTTAAAACAAAAAGAAACTTTTAAAGATTCAAAAGGATGTGACTAATATTGTACATAGGCAAAAAATAAAATGAAATAAAATATACAAATGATGGGAGCCCCAGAATCCAGAAGCCCAAGTCCTGTCTCTGAAGATTCTCATTCAGTGGGTTCTGGATTTCCTCTGTGTGTCAAAACCTACAGGTGATTCTGATACGACTCACAGACACAATGTAAAGCTTCTGCTTTGCAGGAGAGAATACCAGATTATTCTGTTATTTTATAGTTATACTAACAGGTTGTACTATTGACGGATAAGTCTGATGTCAAAATGCACTCCCCACTAGGGATAAAAAAGGAACTAGTAGTCTCTACTGCTACTTGGTGGCAGCATGCATGTATTGCAAGAGCAATTATTGTAGGAATCCAAATTAGTGGAACATTTTAGAATTGGAAAACTACATACAGATCATCTAGTCAAGCTTCCAACTGTTATAGTTGTAAAAACGAAGGCCCATATAAATGAAATGACTTATCTCCAAGGAGTGTTAGTGAAAGAGTATGAAATAAAAAATATCTCTGAACTTTTAATTTAGTGCTGTTTTTATTAATCTCAAGTACTAGCTTAAATTTCAGTGTGACAGATTTGGGATTGAATTCTTGCTCAGATTGACTGATTGTGTGCCTTTTAGTAAGTTACTAAAACACGCTTTATTTTTTAACAGGTTTATTTATTTATTTATTTCTGGCTGCATAGGCTCTTCATTGCTGTGTGCGGGCTTTCTCTAGTTGCAGTGAGCGGGGGCTACTCTTTGTTGCAGTGCGCAGGCTTCTCATTGGGGTGGCTTCTCGTTGTTGCTGAGCATGGAGTGTAGGTGTGTGGGCTTCGGTAGTTTTGTATCACGGGCTCTAGAGCGCAGGCTCGGTAGTTGTGGCACACGGTCTTAGTTGCTCCGTGGCATGTGCAGTCTCATTTGCAGGTTCTGGGGAGGATTAAATGAGCTCATATGATATCCAATTGACTGAGGCAGAGTAGGCTTGGGATGAATCTTTGCTTGGTTTTCATTAGCTGCGGAGAAGAGGATGACAGCTTGGTGCCTCTCCAAATTTCACATGGGTGTGCCTCCCTTGGGGATCTTGTTAAATGCAGGCTGGTATTCAGTAGTTCTGGGTGGGGCCTGGATTCTGTCCTGCCAAGAAGCTCCTAGGTGACGGTGATGCTGAGGGCAAGGGTCCAGCTCCTGCATTTCTCCCTTTCCGGAAGAGCAGGACGTCTGCCCCCCGGGAGGAGAAAACATCCACAAAGTGACTACTAGGCCCTACCAGCTTCCCTTACAGGCAAGGGACCTTTACCACTGCTCCCAACCATTGTGTCTGAGGCGCAGCAAGCCAAAACACTGAGATGCTGAGGTTTGCAGCAAAGAGGAGGTTTATTCACAGGGCAGCCATGCGAGGAAGTGACGTGAAAATAGGTCTCCAATCCTCCTTCCCGAAAGCAAGGGGCTTGGGGTATCTGTGGGATAAAGAATAAAGAAGCAGGGCAGTATGGGTCATGGGGAGCTTGAGGCAAGGTGATTGGACAAAGATGTGCTCCTCGTTATTCTGAGCTGGTGTAATAGGCTACAGGGCTCAGCACATTCTCAGGCTGGAGTTTTTGGCCCTCTGATGGCAGAAGGCCAAAAGGCACTTGCCCAGGTGGAAGATCGGTGGTCCTCTCCACTCTAAACCAGCTCCGCCTACCTAGGCACAGCTGATTCCAAGTTCCTGGACAATACCGGGGCAAACATCTTTTTGCTTATGCTACGTGCTACTTGGAGGACGTGCAAGTGTTCAAGGTACCTTGATGAGTGAAGACAGGATTTCACTAATCATGACACATGGTTTCACTTCCAGGTGAGCAGAAGAGACCTGTAGGCTGAGTCTGGCTCCTGGCACCTGGAATTGGAGGCAGATGGTTTAAAAACGGGCTCCCCCACCCTCTGTGTGATCTGAGGTAGATAGACTATTGATCCTTTTCTCCAATTAAAATGTGTGACTGGAAACACACTTAGTGGCATGTCTGACACACAGTAGTTATGCTACCGTAGGTCATTCTTGGAAACTGAAGCCGTGGTTTTGAGGGATCATCAAAACGAGTACAATGCTTGCCATGTTTCTCCTTGTTCATCCTGGTGACAAACCTGGTAGAGAGAGCTCCATCCTTTCCCACAGGACCACACCCCTAGTACTTAGAGTGAAGTGGTTATGTCTCACTTAAGGCACCTTTTCCTTTTCCTTCCTTCTTTTTTCTTCATTAATCTTCATCCAACTGGCCTTTCTAAATTTTACACAAAACAAAACCATTTCTCAATGGATTCAGATACTACCCCAAGTTAGTATTCCAACCAAGTTCTTGATCTTCCGGGTCTCATCATCAGAAATTTCTGAGCCTAAATCTTCTCTAGTTTCTAGGATCACTCATTGTCTCATTTCTCCCTTCTCCTTTGAGTTCAGAGTCTTGCCAATTTAGTCCCTTCCCTAACCACAACTTATAATAAGGTGACACAGCAAAGGGATGAAAGTCTAGACGGTCTGGTTTTACTCCTGGGTTTTTGCCACCTACTTACTGTGTGGCATTAGGCAAGCTATTCAACGTCTCTGGGCCTCAGTTTCCCCCCAAAAGTGAATATTACGAATATGACCTGCCGGTCTTCCATAGTGGTGCAGTGGTTGGGAGTCCGCCTGCTGATGCAGGGGGCACGGGTTCATGCCCCGGTCCGGGAGGATCCCACATGCCGTGGAGCGGTTGGGCCCGTGAGCCATGGCCGCTGAGCCCGCACGTCCAGAGCCTGTGATCGGCAGCGGTAGAGGCCACGACAGTGAGAGGCCTGCGTACCACAAAAAAAAAAGAACATTACCTGCCTATAGGGTTGCCATTATGAGGAATATGTGGGTTAATATTTGGTAAGAACTTAGAATAGTGCTTGTTATAGTCTAAGCACTACAGTTGTGCTTTTTAATAATAATAAATGAAATTGCAAATGTATACCTTACTCAACTTTCTGTCATAACTTTGAAGTGTTGGTCTATCTGTTGGGTCTTGTCAGCCTGTAAAGGAGGTGAGGTGTCCGTAGCTTTGGTGTGAGACGTGCTGCCTGCCGAAGCACCGATGCCCGTCAATGCCGTGACCGCCAAAGCCGTGAACGGGTGCTGGAGAAAGCAGGAGCAGAATGGAAGATGACGGCGTGGGAAGGAGGTGTGGTGTCCATAGGTTCGGGGTCTGAGGTGCTGCCTGCTGAAGCACCGATGCCCGCCAAAGCCGTAAATGGGGTGCTGGAGAAAACAGGAGCAGAACGGAAGATGACGGCGTGGGAAGGAGGCGTGGTGTCCATAGGTTTGGGGTCAGACGTGCTGCCTGCTGAAGCACCGATGCCCGGCAAAGGCGTAAATGGGGTGCTGGGGAAAACAGGAGCAGAATGGTAGATGATGGCGTGGGAAGGAGGTGTGGTGTCCATGGGTTCCATATCAGAGCTGCTGCGTGCCTGATCTGAGAGCAGAGAGTGACAGTGGGAGAGCTTCTCACTCCTTTTATATCTGACGGCTCCGCCTGCCTCTGTGACATGTCCATTGTACGTGTCACAGAGAAAGGGCGGGCGGGGCAGGGGGTGAGTCAGGGGGCACATGCGAGCCCAGCTGGTGGAGAAACCCCAGCCCACAGGCAAAAGGCGGGGCCCCTTCTGGACGTTCTAGTGGCTGGGTCTTCTCGCTGTGGGTGGCAGGTGTTTGGCACGGGATGGGCCACCATGCAGAGACTGTTGGGGACTGTGGAAGCCTTCTCCTTCAGAGCTCACCCTGCCTGGGCACCGGCTCTGCAGGCCCCTCAGCTGCGCGTATGTATCGGCCAGCCCTTCCCCACTACGGGGCCCAGAGGCCAGAGGCTGCTCAGAGCTGAGGGCAGGAGGCACCCAGAGCTTGCCAGGGTGTGGGCCACCTCCTCCGGGGACCTCCCCAGCTTCTCTGCGAGGCCTGGAGACAGGATCGCCTTCTCCAGGGCTGCTCAGCTGCCAGCATCACCGTGAGCCAGGTGGCGAAGGTTTCTGAGCAGGAGATGCAGAGCCCTGATCCGACTGCATGCTGCACCCCACGATGTCCCTTCCTGGCAGGTAGGTTCTTTCTTCACTTGTTTTTTGAAATTTGGTCAGACAACATTTAAACCTTGCACTGTTCTTCAGGGTATACAGATGGTAGTGGCTTAGCCGGGATTCGAAGCAAGCCTGTGTGATTCCAGAGCTCGTGTTCTGGACTTATCATATATGCTTCATGTGTTCCTTGTTTTTCATTTTTTCTTGTAGTCCTTATGGTACTTAGCCCTAAGTGCCATACCTGTAATGAACAGCTACACTGCCCTGTGGGAGGTCTTCTTCTGTTCAACACATGAATTGGTCATCCACCGCACTGTGTTCTAATCTCAGAAGATACAGGTCAGGGACCACCAGTTGTCAGCTGGTGCTACCATTGGTGCTGCCCTTCCACATGTCTAACTGAGGCTTGAAGGCCGGATTTTCCCTTTGTCTAGTTGAAAGGATCCAGATATGTAAAGATTATAGTCTAGATAAATCATGGGCTATCCTGAAAGAAATTCACCAGTGAATTGTTCCGTATGGATTAGAAGCCAGTTTCTCTGGCCTTCCTGGAGTATATCCAGCAAGGCGTCTCATTCATGTCTAGAAAGCCAATATATCCTTTATTGCAACTTCAGCGTGGAGCGATGTATTGGTTTAAAGTACGATCAACACAATTTGGTCATTGTGAGTAGGCCAGCTGGGTCCACTCTTTATTACACATATGTAACTCGAGAGATTCTTATGACCAAGAGAGGAGACGTACTCTTGGGTGTCTAGGACGAGGGCAACATGTGTTGTTATTCAGGAGCTGGAAGCTGATGGTCTACACATCACTTGACCTTGTTTAAAACTTGTGTCTTTGGCTTGCTTCATTGGAGTGTTTTCTCTCTCCTGGGGCTGACATTGTGTGTTATGTATCACACAGGTGACATGTAGAAGTTTCAGAACCCAGAATCGTATAGATCAGTCAAAATGTATTTCTATAGTTTTGTTCAAAGTGTATGGAAAATAACACTGGGCATAATTCATATATTCCAGAATTAGTTGGACCCTCTGCTCATGAGATTCTTTTTATGGTATGTCACAGCAAATTTGGACTTCCATCCCCAATAAACTTTGGGGTTGGAGGACACAAAAAGCTTTTGCTCACACCTAAATTATGTCTGAAAGAAAAGGGTAAATATTATAAGCCCTTTCTAACCTCTCCAAGAGCAGAAATGATTTACAGCTGTGGCATTGAACCCTAATTCCTCGATCTCATTTGAGGAGAGTTCAGTAAGAAACAATGTCTTGATTTTTGTTTGTTTGGTTTCTTCCCTGTTTTCTCATCTTGCTTACCAACAATCCATTGTAATTCATGAGTTAGTATGGCAGCAGGCTGAGTGTTCCCTGGAGCTCATTAAATGATCTTTTTTTCCTAAAATAACTTTTGTCTCCTTGTTTTCAGCCCCTCTTCTTTCCTCTGCCCTTTACTACAACCAGAGCTCAGCAAAAGCTGACTGGCTTTGTGCAGACCTTACTTAGGGTTAGTCTTTTCTTCATTATTTTATTCATGGCTCCTCCATTTCATTGTTTGCCTTCTCGAAATGTGTTGAAATCTTTCTGTGGTGGATGACTTCCAAAATGTCTTGGCTTTGATTGGTTGATTAAGTTTGGTATTTCTACAGTATTGTTTAAATATGGTTTCAGGAGGAACAGAAAGTGAATATGTTTCCTTGTCTGCCATCTTGAGCTGAAAATCCCTGTGGATTTTAGCATCCAATGTTCCCATGGGAAAAAAACCCAACCTTGGCATTAATAGATGTGACACTCAAGATTTCAGCGTTTCGTGGGCAATCACTGAGGATTGGAATATGTGGTCATTTCTAAAGGGAAAATAATAACTACCTCATGGAGTAGATTTGAGGATTAAATTAGAGAATGAACATGAAAATGCTTTGTAAGGCTTAAAAATCTATAAAAATGTTTTTTGTTATTATTTGATTTGTTGCTATTTCAACTTTACTCGACAGTTGTTTATGACCTTACTTATATGATAAAATGGCCCCTGGTTTATTGTTTTGAAAGCCAGAATATATTTTTCAATAGCTGGATGGAAATGGCATCATTTGTGAAGGTTAAGGGTGAAGGGATAAATGTTTCTTGACACCTATCACTTTACAGTGTTTTCAGGAACTAATTGACACTTGTATTCCTCTTCCAAATTTTGTTGAGCACCTCCTACGAGCCACATGCTTTACATCAGGTGTTGGAAAACATTTTCTGGATTTTAAATATCTTAGGCTTTGTGGGCCATACACAGCTTCTGTAGCTTCTCCTCTTTCTTCTTCAACAAGCTTTCTAAACGTGAGAACCATTATTAGCTCACAGTCCCACAGATCCAGGCTGAGAGCCTGATTTGATTTGTGGCCATGATTTGCCGATTCCTGCTCTGCGTCCTCACTGAGGAGGGGGACCATGTTTGAGTAATCACTTCTTTGAATCAACTCTTGGTCTTCTGGGGCTTGTCCTTACTCTCCTACACTCTCTAATCAACATGGCATCCAGAGAGATCCTGTTAAAACATAAGTCAGATCATGTCACTGAAATCTCTTCAATGGCTTCTTCACAGAAGAATCAAAGTCCTCAAAGTGCCTCCAGAGCCCTAGAAATGTGGACCTCTGTTTCGTGTCTGACTGTTTCCTTCTCCTCTCCACTTTGCTTGCTCTGTTTTCCACACACTGCCATCCTTTCTGCTCCTTGGGTACTCCAGCCTACTCTAGCCTCATTGACTTTCCATCGGACTGTTCCCTCTACCTGTACTATTCACTTCCCAGATATGCTCCTTGCTCCCTCTTAAATTTTATCTTCCCCAGAAAGTCCTCAGGGATCACTTAGTTTCAGCTAGCAGCCTCCTCCTAGCATCTAACCATCTCCATCTCCCTTCCCTGCTTGCTGTTTTTCTCCAGCACTTCCCTTATATATTCCCGCACTGTCGCGGCTCAGATTCAGCAAGTGATCATTGCCGCAGCATGGCCTCGGGGACCCTGGCTGCGGACACGATGTCCACACCTGCCTGGTGGCCCCTGCTCGCCTCACGGCCCCTCAGGTGCAGCATGCGCAGGACCCGCATTGCAGGCAGAAGACACAGGGCCACTGGCCCCAGCTAGGCAGGCCCCTCGATGCCGTGCTCATGTTGGCTCAGACCTCTTCGCTCTCCGCGCTGCGGTTCAAACCTGTGGGCAGCGCTGTGTGGGCGGGGATCGAAGACCTCCGCCCGCTCCTCAGTGTGTCAGCACGCAGCCCCGCCTCCCATGGGGACCCAGCCTGAGGAGTAGGGGCAGGAGATTCGAGACTAGGGTGGCGCGAAAGGTAGGAGGTGTGGAGAGTATGGGGTTTACAAAAAGTGTTTGCTGACTGATCCAAACAAAAGTGAGACATGGTTGTATCAACGCATTTAAAAAGTCATTAAACTGCCGCTAAGTGTCTGTGATCACCCCGCCTAGGAGAGAGCGTGCACTCCGTGAGGGACACATGAAAGGCTGAGTGAACGTCTACCTGTGGTCCGTTACCTGGTGCACGGGTGTGTGAATTTTTGCGGAGAGCTCTTAATTTCTGTTGTCTCTGCTGACTTGACACGGTGGTTGGCAAACAGTGACGTGTTCAGTGTATTCAGGACATGATCATGGTTACTAATAATCACTTTGTTTTGCACTGACACCTCCACAGAGAATTTACTACTGAATGTCCACTTTACAGAAGAGAAACTGAGGCGTAGGAAGTGAAGTGACTGAGTAAGAGGAATGACTCAGACAATTGGTGTTAGTAAATTAACCCTGCAGGGGGCCGTTAGACTGTGGTGGCTCTAGTGATGCGGCCGCCTATGTAAAGCAAGGAAAATCTAAGCCTGTCAATGTCTCAGGGTGACGGACACCGCTGAGGACAGCCAGTCACAAACCACCAACTAGGCTTTAAAGCTATAGCAAATCAGTCATTTCCTTGCTTTGCTTCTGCTCTTTTAAAATAAGCATCTCTGCAGCTCCTGTGGCTGGAGTGCTCCTCACTGCTTCCACTTTGGTGGTGCCTGAATTGAATCTAATTTTGCTCACATAAAGTCTTAAAATTTTAAATATGCCTCAGTTTGTCTTTTAGGGCTGGCCGTAGAAGTTGGATTTGTGTCCAGTTTCTAGAACAGTGGTTGTCCTCTGGTCAGGCCTTAGGCGTTCTGTGTACAACGTTCCTCTTCTACCACCACCTTCTGGATGCCTCCACCCTCTACCAGCTCCCGCGCATCAGATCCCCTAGATGCTCACATTATAACATCGCAGACACTCCTCTGTCTTCCAGCCAGCGTGTGAACTGAAACATTTCCATTCCTGTTGAAGAGTCTGGTGTGACCACTTTCCCAAACACAGCCACTCCCCAGCTGACCCTGGGTAACCACTCTTCTGAACTTGGTCTCCATCACAGACATGGACATCTTTCTATTTATGCTACATTTTTAAGTATTCATAAACCGCATATAGTATTCTATATTTTGTCTTCTTACTTGCTTTATTTAGTGTTATCTTTGCTAGGTTCATCCAAGCTGACACGTAAAGATCTGTCTAGTTCACGTACTTTCCTCGCTATGTAGGATTCCCATGTACGGAAATACAATAATTTATATGTGCTTTTTCCTGTTGATGGATATTTAAATTGTTTCCAATTTTCAGTATGATTTCTTTTAAAAACATGTTTATATACTTTTTAAAGGTTACTTTACATTTACAGTTATTACAAAATATTGCCTATATTCCCTGTGTTGTACAATACATCCTTGAGCCTATTGTGGACCTAGTAGTTTACATCTCTCACTTCCCGACCCCTGTATTGCCCCCTCCTCCCCCTCTGCGCTGGCAACCATTAGTTTGTTCTCTATATCTGTAACTCTCCTTCTGTTTTGTTATATTTGCTAGATAGTTGTATTTTTGAGATTCCATATATAGGTGATATCCTACAGTATTTGTTTCTGTTTGACTTATTTCACTTACCACAATGCCCTCCAAGGCCATCTATGTTGCTGCAAATGGCAAAATTTTGTTCTTTTGTAAGGCTGAGTAGTATGCCATTGGTTATATGTACCACATCTTCTTTATCTATTCATCTCTTGATGACACTTAGGTTGCTTCCATATCTTGGTAATTGTACACAAGGATGCTGTGAACATTGGGGTGCATGTATCCTTTCCAGTACATGTTATTGAGAACACGTGTTTTTTGTTTTTTCAGATTTATACCTAAGAGTGGAGTTGCGAGGTCATATAGTAGTTCTCTTTTTAGGTTTTGGAGAACCCTCCATACTGTTTTCCACAGTGGCTGCACCAGTTTACATCCCTACCAACAGTGTACCAGGGTTCCCTTTTCTCTCAAACATTGTAAATTTTCTTCCTAGTGGTAATTGAGATGATAGTTCAATAATAACATAAGATCAGGTGAAGTCTAAAGAAAGTTTAGAAAACCTGGATAAAGTAAGAACACATGTGTTCTCTGGCATCTGAATGTTGGAGAGACACCAAGACATGTGGGCCAAGTTGTGGAGAGAAGGGAAACACAGACGCAAGCTTGACATTTGCTGCAGCTTTTCTCCTTGGGGCATTTGCTGATTCAAACGTTACAGCCTAGGAGCTGAAAAGCCAAAGAGTTCAAAAGACTCTAACCACAGAAGCCAAAGAGCAAGAGCCGATTTACATGGATAAAAAGCATTTTAACTATGCCAAAGCAGAAAATGAAAAGAAAGAACTTTGCATTGCATTTAATAAAAGTTTAGGGAGATCTTTTTTTGTTTTGTTTTTTTTTTTTTTTGCTGTACGCGGGCCTCTCATTGCTGTGCCCTCTCCCGTTGCGGAGCACAGGCTCCGGACACACAGGCTCCGCGGCCATGGCTCGCGGGCCCAGCCGCTCCGCGGCATGTGGGATCTTCCGGGATCGGGGCACGAACCCGTGTCCCCTGCATCGGCAGGCGGACTCTCAACCACTGCGCCACCAGGGAAGCCCTTAGGGAGATCTTTGTGGTATATTAGTGAACTTACTGGCGGAAATTTAGCCATGTACATTGTGTTGGAGAGGCACCAAGAGTTTAAGAATTCTCACATTTTGAGTACACAATTACCTTACATGTAGGCCTGGTGGCAGCCATTTACATAACAATGATTTGGAGGATGTGGTGTTAGTCAGCTCTTGCTGTGATAATGCTTTGGAAGAAATCGCCCCAAAACTCAGTTACATAAACAAGAATTTATTTTCCTTGGACCTATGGGCTAGTAGCTGCAGTGGCTCTCTTTTAGACCTCTAGATGGCTGGTTTTGCTCCGTGTTTTGGGTCAGTTTGAGGTGTGTCACACACATCTTCCTCTGGAGCCCGAGTGTGAGGCCGCAGCTCCCAGGCCCTGCCTTCTCACAAAGTTCAGTGAAACATAAGAGGTGCATGCAAATAGCAACCATAAGCATGCTGAAGTGGCTATACTAATACCAGAAAATATAGACTTTAAAACAAACAAAAGAGTTACTAGATATGAAAAGGGACATTTTATGATAAAAAAGGGAAGATACCAAAATTTTTAACATATTTGCCCTGAATAAGATAAAACCAAAGTACATGAAGAAGAAAATACCAACACCCATGAAGAATTGAAGGAAGAAATCGATAATTGCACAATATTAGGTAGAGGCTTCAGTACTCCACGGTCAATAATGGATAGAACAATTAGGCAGAAGGTCAACAACGATATAGAAGACTTGGACAAGACTATGAATTAACAAGACCTACTAAATGTCTAGAGAATACTCAACCGAACAGTAAAATGCTCATCCTGCTCAACTACATGTGAAACGTTTCCCAGCATAGACGACATGCTAGGCTGTAAGAAAAGAGATTAAAAGCCACATACATTGCTGGTGGGAATGTAAAATGGCGCGGCCATTTTACAAAACAGCTTGAGAGTTCCTGCAAGTGTTAAACATCGAGTTACCCTATGACCCAGCAGTTCCATTACTAAATATATACCTAAGAGAAATGAAAACTTATGTCTGCACAAAAGCTTGTACGTGAATGTTCAGGGAAACCTATTTCTAAAAACAAAAGGTGGAAATAATTCAAATGTCAATCTGATAAATGAAGAAACAAAATGTGGAATAGCCGTACAATAGAATAGCATTCAGCTCTAAAAATGAATGAAATATTGATCCATGTTACAACATGAATGAACCATAAAAGCATTATGTAAAGTTAAAGCAGCCAATCACAAAAGATCACATATTGTATGGTGCCATTTATATGAAGTGCCCAGAATAGCCACTCTGTAGAGACAGGAAGTCGATTAGTGGTTGCCTAGGGCTGAGAGGGTTGAGGAGAATGAAAAAACCTTGTTAATGTGTAATGGGTTTTTTGTGAGGGGACAAAAATCTACAATTGGACTGTCGTGATGGTTCCACAAGTCTTTTAGTGGTTACACTAAGAACCACTGAATTGTATACATAAAAGTGTTGAAATTAGGGTATGTAAATGACATCCCAATAAAGCTGTTAAAATTATGATAATTTTATAGTTATAAATTTGAAAATTCATCCCAAATTACACATTCTTAACAAATGCAACCTAACAAGACTAACCCAACAAAGAAAAAATATCTAAAACACCTGTATCTACTCAAAAAGTTGTTTGTATAGTTAAGTACCTTTACAGAAAATGATTTCCAGGGATAAATGGGTTTCCACGTAACTTCTTCCAAATATTTAGGGAAGAAGTATTGGTAATCTTACATAAAAATCTTCCAGGAAACAGAAAACTATATATTGCTCAAAGTATTTATAAGGCCAACATAAGCTTCAGATCAAAAGTAAAAAGAAGGGCTTCCCTGATGGTGCAGTGGTTAAGAATCCACCTCCCAATGCAGGGGACACGGGTTCGAGCCCTTGTGGGGGAAGATCCCACATGCCATGGAGCAGCTACGCCCATGTGCCACAACTGCTGAGCCTGCGCTCTGGAGCCTGCGAGCCACAACTGCTGAGCCCGTGTGCCGCAACTACTGAAGCCTTCATGCCTAGAACCCGTGCTCCACAACAAGACAGGCCACCGCAAGGAGAAGCCTACTCACCACAACAAAGAATAGCCCCCCGCTCACCACAACTACAGAAAGCTCGCGTGCAACAATGAAGACCCAATGCAGCCACAAATAAATAAATAAATAATAAAGTATAGAATCTTAAAAACAAAACAAAACAAAATCTATAAAGAATATTCCAAGAATAGAATCACAGGCCAGTTTCTCTTTTGAAAATGCATGCAAAATGTGTAAACAGAAGCACAAACTGTACCCATGGTATGTAAAACAATCATATATCAGAATCAAAGTAGCTTTATTTTGGTAATGCCAGGTTGCTTTAATGTTCAAACATGAAATTCATCCCAGGAATGAATTAGAGTGGGAAAAGAAGTCATTTTAAACGAAGCCTTGGGAATTCCCTGGTTTTCCATTGGTTAGAACTTGGCGCTTTCACTGCTGGGGCCCTGGGGTCCAATCCCAGGTCAGGGAAATAAGATCCACCAAGACATGAGGCAGGGCCCCGAAAAAAAAAAATAATGAAGTCTTAACCAGGAGAAGCACAAGATCGAATAAACATAACAGATAACACCTTATGAAAAGTAGGTGAAGATTATGGAATATTCTAAAATTTAAAACAAAAAGAAACTTTTAAAGATTCAGAAGGATGTGACTAATATTGTACATAGGCAAAAAATAAAATGAAATAAAATATACAAATGATGGGAGCCCCAGAATCCAGAAGCCCAAGTCCTGTCTCTGAAGATTCTCATTCAGTGGGTTCTGGATTTCCTCTGTGTGTCAAAACCTACAGGTGATTCTGATACGACTCACAGACATAATGTAAAGCTTCTGCTTTGCAGGAGAGAATACCAGATTATTCTGTTATTTTATAGTTACACTAACAGGTTGTACTATTGACGGATAAGTCTGATGTCAAAATGCACTCCCCACTAGGGATAAAAAAGGAACTAGTAGTCTCTACTGCTACTTGGTGGCAGCATGCATGTATTGCAAGAGCAATTATTCTAGGAATCCAAATTAGTGGAACATTTTAGAATTGGAAAACTACATACAGATCATCTAGTCAAGCTTCCAACTGTTATAGTTGTAAAAACGAAGGCCCATATAAATGAAATGATTTATCTCCAAAGAGTGTTAGTGAAAGAGTATGAAATAAAAAATATCTCTGAACTTTTAATTTAGTGCTGTTTTTATTAATCTCAAGTACTAGCTTAAACTTCAGTGTGACATATTTGGGATTGAATTCTTGCTCAGATTGACTGATTGTGTGCCTTTTAGTAAGTTACTAAAACACGGTTTATTTTGTAACAGGTTTATTTATTTATTTATTTTTGGCTGCATAGGCTCTTCATTGCTGTGTGCGGGCTTTCTCTAGTTGCAGTGAGCGGGGGCTACTCTTTGTTGGAGTGTGCAGGCTTCTCATTGGGGTGGCTTCTCGTTGTTGCTGAGCATGGAGTGTAGGTGTGTGGGCTTCAGTAGTTTTGGATCACGGACTCTAGAGCGCAGGCTTGGTAGTTGTGGCACACGGTCTTAGTTGCTCCATGGCATGTGCAGTCTCATTTGCAGGTTCTGGGGAGGATTAAATGAGCTCATATGATATCCAATTGACTGAGGCAGAGTAGGCTTGGGATGAATCTTTGCTTGGTTTTCATTAGCTGTGGAGAAGAGGATGACAGCTTGGTGCCTCTCCAAATTTCACATGGGTGTGCCTCCCTTGGGGATCTTGTTAAATGCAGGCTGGTATTCAGTAGTTCTGGGTGGGGCCTGGATTCTGTCCTGCTAAGAAGCTCCTAGGTGACGGTGATGCTGAGGGCAAGCGTCCAGCTCCTGCATTTCTCCCTTTCCGGAAGAGCAGGACATCTGCCCCCCGGGAGGAGAAAACATCCACAAAGTGACTACTAGGCCCTACCAGCTTCCCTTACAGGCAAGGGACCTTTACCACTGCTCCCAACCATTGTGTCTGAGGCGCAGCAAGCCAAAACACTGAGATGCTGAGGTTTGCAGCAAAGAGGAGGTTTATTCACAGGGCAGCCATGCGAGGAAGTGACGTGAAAATAGGTCTCCAATCCTCCTTCCCGAAAGCAAGGGGCTTGGGGTATCTGTGGGATAAAGAATAAAGAAGCAGGGCAGTATGGGTCATGGGGAGCTTGAGGCAAGGTGATTGGACAAAGATGTGCTCCTCATTGTTCTGAGCTGGTGTAATAGGCTACAGGGCTCAGCACATTCTCAGGCTGGAGTTTTTGGCCCTCTGATGGCAGAAGGCCAAAAGGCACTTGCCCAGGTGGAAGTTCGGTGGTCCTCTCCACTCTAAACCAGCTCCGCCTACCTAGGCACAGCTGATTCCAAGTTCCTGGACAATACCGGGGCAAACATCTTTTTGCTTATGCTACATGCTACTTGGAGGACGTGCAAGTGTTCAAGGTACCTTGATGAGTGAAGACAGGATTTCACTAATCATGATGCATGGTTTCACTTCCAGGTGAGCAGAAGAGACCTGTAGGCTGAGTCTGGCTCCTGGCACCTGGAATTGGAGGCAGATGGTTTAAAAACGGGCTCCCCCACCCTCTGTGTGATCTGAGGTAGATAGACTATTGATCCTTTTCTCCAATTAAAATGTGTGACTGGAAACACACTTAGTGGCATGTCTGACACACAGTAGATATGCTACCGTAGGTCATTCTTGGAAACTGAAGCCGTGGTTTTGAGGGATCATCAAAACGAGTACAATGCTTGCCATGTTTCTCCTTGTTCATCCTGGTGACAAACCTGGTAGAGAGAGCTCCATCCTTTCCCACAGGACCACACCCCTAGTACTTAGAGTGAAGTGGTTATGTCTCACTTAAGGCACCTTTTCCTTTTCCTTCCTTCTTTTTTCTTCATTAATCTTCATCCAACTGGCCTTTCTAAATTTTACACAAAACAAAACCATTTCTCAATGGATTCAGATACTACCCCAAGTTAGTATTCCAACCAAGTTCTTGATCTTCCGGGTCTCATCATCAGAAATTTCTGAGCCTAAATCTTCTCTAGTTTATAGGATCACTCATTGTCTCATTTCTCCCTTCTCCTTTGAGTTCAGAGTCTTGCCAATTTAGTCCCTTCCCTAACCACAACTTATAATAAGGTGACACAGCAAAGGGATGAAAGTCTAGACGGTCTGGTTTTACTCCTGGGTTTTTGCCACCTACTTACTGTGTGGCATTAGGCAAGCTATTCAACGTCTCTGGGCCTCAGTTTCCCCCCAAAAGTGAATATTACGAATATGACCTGCCGGGCTTCCATAGTGGTGCAGTGGTTGGGAGTCCGCCTGCTGATGCAGGGGGCACGGGTTCATGCCCCGGTCCGGGAGGATCCCACATGCCGTGGAGCGGTTGGGCCCGTGAGCCATGGCCGCTGAGCCCGCGCGTCCAGAGCCTGTGATCGGCAGCGGGAGAGGCCACGACAGTGAGAGGCCTGCGTACCACAAAAAAAAAAGAACATTACCTGCCTATAGGGTGGCCATTATGAGGAATATGTGGGTTAATATTTGGTAAGAATTTAAAATAGTACTTGTTATAGTCTAAGCACTACAGTTGTGCTATTTAATAATAATAAATGAAATTCCAAATGTATACCTTACTCAACTTTCTGCCATAACTTTGAAGTGTTGGTCTATCTGTTGGGTCTTGTCAGCCTGTAAAGGAGGTGAGGTGTCCGTAGCTTTGGTGTGAGACGTGCTGCCTGCCGAAGCACTGATGCCCGTCAAGGCCGTGACCGCCAAAGCCGTGAACGGGTGCTGGAGAAAGCAGGAGCAGAATGGAAGATGACGGCGTGGGAAGGAGGCGTGGTGTCCATAGGTTCGGGTTCAGACGTGCTGCCTGCTGAAGCACCGATGCCCGGCAAAGGCGTAAATGGGGTGCTGGGGAAAACAGGAGCAGAATGGTAGATGATGGCGTGGGAAGGAGGTGTGGTGTCCATGGGTTCCATATCAGAGCTGCTGCGTGCCTGATCTGAGAGCAGAGAGTGACAGTGGGAGAGCTTCTCACTCCTTTTATATCTGATGGCTCCGCCTGCCTCTGTGACATGTCCATTGTACGTGTCACAGAGAAAGGTCGGGCGGGGCAGGGGGTGAGTCAGGGGGCACGTGCGAGCCCAGCTGGTGGAGAAACCCCAGCCCAGAGGCAAAAGGCGGGGCCCCTTCTGGACTTTCTAGTGGCTAGGTCTTCTCGCTGTGAGTGGCAGTTGTTTGGCACGGGATGGGCCACCATGCAGAGACTGTTGGGGACTGTGGAAGCCTTCTCCTTCAGAGCTCACCCTGCCTCGGCACCGGCTCTGCAGGCCCCTCAGCTGCGCGTATGTATCGGCCAGCCCTTCCCCACTACGGGGCCCAGAGGCCAGAGGCTGCTCAGAGCTGAGGGCAGGAGGCACCCAGAGCTTGCCAGGGTGTGGGCCACCTCCTCCGGGGACCTCCCCAGCTTCTCTGCGAGGCCTGGAGACAGGATCGCCTTCTCCAGGGCTGCTCAGCTGCCAGCATCACCGTGAGCCAGGAGGCGAAGGTTTCTGAGCAGGAGATGCAGAGCCCTGATCCGACTGCTTGCTGCACCCCACGATGTCCCTTCCTGGCAGGTAGGTTCTTTCTTCACTTCTCTTTTGAAATTTGGTCAGACAACATTTAAAGCTTGCACTGTTCTTCAGGGTATACAGATGGTAGTGTCTTAGCTGGGATTCGAAGCAAGCCTGTGTGATTCCAGAGCTCGTGTTCTGGACTGTGGTGCCCCCTTATCATATATGCTTCATGTGTTCCTTGTTTTTCATTTTTTCTTGTAGTCCTTATGGTACTTAGCCCTAAGTGCCATACCTGTAACGAACAGCTACACTGCCCTGTGGGAGGTCTTCTTCTGTTCAACACATGAATTGGTCATCCACCGCACTGTGTTCTAATCTCAGAAGATACAGGTCAGGGACCACCAGTTGTCAGCTGGTGCTACCATTGGTGCTGCCATTCCACATGTCTAACTGAGGCTTGAAGGCCGGATTTTCCCTTTGTCTAGTTGGAAGGATCCAGATATGTAAAGATTATAGTCTAGATAAATCATGGGCTATCCTGAAAGAAATTCACCAGTGAATTGTTCCGTATGGATTAGAAGCCAGTTTCTCTGGCCTTCCTGGAGTATATCCAGCAAGGCGTCTCATTCATGTCTAGAAAGCCAATATATCCTTTATTGCAACTTCAGCGTGGAGCGATGTATTGGTTTAAAGTACGATCAACACAATTTGGTCATTATGAGTATGCCAGCTGGGTCCACACTTTGTTACACATATGTAACTCGAGAGATACTTATGCCCAAGAGAGGAGACGTACTCTTGGGTGTCTAGGACGAGGGAAACATGTGTTGTTATTCAGGAGCTGGAAGCTGATGGCCTACACATCACTTGAACTTGTTTAAAACTTGTGTCTTTGGCTTGCTTCATTGGAGTGTTTTCTCTCTCCTGGGGCTGACATTGTGTGTTATGTATCACACAGGTGACATGTAGAAGTTTCAGAACCCAGAATCGTATAGATCAGTCAAAATGTATTTCTATAGTTTTGTTCAAAGTGTATGGAAAATAACACTGGGCATAATTCATATATTCCAGAATTAGTTGGACCCTCTGCTCGTGAGATTCTTTTTATGGTATGTCACAGCAAATTTGGACTTCCATCCCCAATAAACTTTGGGGTTGGAGGACACAAAAAGCTTTTGCTCACACCTAAATTATGTCTGAAAGAAAAGGGTAAATATTATAAGCCCTTTCTAACCTCTCCAAGAGCAGAAATGATTTACAGCTGTGGCATTGAACCCTAATTCCTCGATCTCATTTGAGGAGAGTTCAGTAAGAAACAATGTCTTGATTTTTGTTTGTTTGGTTTCTTCCCTGTTTTCTCATCTTGCTTACCAACAATCCATTGTAATTCATGAGTTAGTATGGCAGCAGGCTGAGTGTTCCCTGGAGCTCATTAAATGATCTTTTTTTCCTAAAATAACTTTTGTCTCCTTGTTTTCAGCCCCTCTTCTTTCCTCTGCCCTTTACTACAACCAGAGCTCAGCAAAAGCTGACTGGCTTTGTGCAGACCTTACTTAGGGTTAGTCTTTTCTTCATTATTTTATTCATGGCTCCTCCATTTCATTGTTTGCCTTCTCGAAATGTGTTGAAATCTTTCTGTGGTGGATGACTTCCAAAATGTCTTGGCTTTGATTGGTTGATTAAGTTTGGTATTTCTACAGTATTGTTTAAATATGGTTTCAGGAGGAACAGAAAGTGAATATGTTTCCTTGTCTGCCATCTTGAGCTGAAAATCCCTGTGGATTTTAGCATCCAATGTTCCCATGGGAAAAAAACCCAACCTTGGCATTAATAGATGTGACACTCAAGATTTCAGCGTTTCGTGGGCAATCACTGAGGATTGGAATATGTGGTCATTTCTAAAGGGAAAATAATAACTACCTCATGGAGTAGATTTGAGGATTAAATTAGAGAATGAACATGAAAATGCTTTGTAAGGCTTAAAAATCTATAAAAATGTTTTTTGTTATTATTTGATTTGTTGCTATTTCAACTTTACTCGACAGTTGTTTATGACCTTACTTATATGATAAAATGGCCCCTGGTTTATTGTTTTGAAAGCCAGAATATATTTTTCAATAGCTGGATGGAAATGGCATCATTTGTGAAGGTTAAGGGTGAAGGGATAAATGTTTCTTGACACCTATCACTTTACAGTGTTTTCAGGAACTAATTGACACTTGTATTCCTCTTCCAAATTTTGTTGAGCACCTCCTACGAGCCACATGCTTTACATCAGGTGTTGGAAAACATTTTCTGGATTTTAAATATCTTAGGCTTTGTGGGCCATACACAGCTTCTGTAGCTTCTCCTCTTTCTTCTTCAACAAGCTTTCTAAACGTGAGAACCATTATTAGCTCACAGTCCCACAGATCCAGGCTGAGAGCCTGATTTGATTTGTGGCCATGATTTGCCGATTCCTGCTCTGCGTCCTCACTGAGGAGGGGGACCATGTTTGAGTAATCACTTCTTTGAATCAACTCTTGGTCTTCTGGGGCTTGTCCTTACTCTCCTACACTCTCTAATCAACATGGCATCCAGAGAGATCCTGTTAAAACATAAGTCAGATCATGTCACTGAAATCTCTTCAATGGCTTCTTCACAGAAGAATCAAAGTCCTCAAAGTGCCTCCAGAGCCCTAGAAATGTGGACCTCTGTTTCGTGTCTGACTGTTTCCTTCTCCTCTCCACTTTGCTTGCTCTGTTTTCCACACACTGCCATCCTTTCTGCTCCTTGGGTACTCCAGCCTACTCTAGCCTCATTGACTTTCCATCGGACTGTTCCCTCTACCTGTACTATTCACTTCCCAGATATGCTCCTTGCTCCCTCTTAAATTTTATCTTCCCCAGAAAGTCCTCAGGGATCACTTAGTTTCAGCTAGCAGCCTCCTCCTAGCATCTAACCATCTCCATCTCCCTTCCCTGCTTGCTGTTTTTCTCCAGCACTTCCCTTATATATTCCCGCACTGTCGCGGCTCAGATTCAGCAAGTGATCATTGCCGCAGCATGGCCTCGGGGACCCTGGCTGCGGACACGATGTCCACACCTGCCTGGTGGCCCCTGCTCGCCTCACGGCCCCTCAGGTGCAGCATGCGCAGGACCCGCATTGCAGGCAGAAGACACAGGGCCACTGGCCCCAGCTAGGCAGGCCCCTCGATGCCGTGCTCATGTTGGCTCAGACCTCTTCGCTCTCCGCGCTGCGGTTCAAACCTGTGGGCAGCGCTGTGTGGGCGGGGATCGAAGACCTCCGCCCGCTCCTCAGTGTGTCAGCACGCAGCCCCGCCTCCCATGGGGACCCAGCCTGAGGAGTAGGGGCAGGAGATTCGAGACTAGGGTGGCGCGAAAGGTAGGAGGTGTGGAGAGTATGGGGTTTACAAAAAGTGTTTGCTGACTGATCCAAACAAAAGTGAGACATGGTTGTATCAACGCATTTAAAAAGTCATTAAACTGCCGCTAAGTGTCTGTGATCACCCCGCCTAGGAGAGAGCGTGCACTCCGTGAGGGACACATGAAAGGCTGAGTGAACGTCTACCTGTGGTCCGTTACCTGGTGCACGGGTGTGTGAATTTTTGCGGAGAGCTCTTAATTTCTGTTGTCTCTGCTGACTTGACACGGTGGTTGGCAAACAGTGACGTGTTCAGTGTATTCAGGACATGATCATGGTTACTAATAATCACTTTGTTTTGCACTGACACCTCCACAGAGAATTTACTACTGAATGTCCACTTTACAGAAGAGAAACTGAGGCGTAGGAAGTGAAGTGACTGAGTAAGAGGAATGACTCAGACAATTGGTGTTAGTAAATTAACCCTGCAGGGGGCCGTTAGACTGTGGTGGCTCTAGTGATGCGGCCGCCTATGTAAAGCAAGGAAAATCTAAGCCTGTCAATGTCTCAGGGTGACGGACACCGCTGAGGACAGCCAGTCACAAACCACCAACTAGGCTTTAAAGCTATAGCAAATCAGTCATTTCCTTGCTTTGCTTCTGCTCTTTTAAAATAAGCATCTCTGCAGCTCCTGTGGCTGGAGTGCTCCTCACTGCTTCCACTTTGGTGGTGCCTGAATTGAATCTAATTTTGCTCACATAAAGTCTTAAAATTTTAAATATGCCTCAGTTTGTCTTTTAGGGCTGGCCGTAGAAGTTGGATTTGTGTCCAGTTTCTAGAACAGTGGTTGTCCTCTGGTCAGGCCTTAGGCGTTCTGTGTACAACGTTCCTCTTCTACCACCACCTTCTGGATGCCTCCACCCTCTACCAGCTCCCGCGCATCAGATCCCCTAGATGCTCACATTATAACATCGCAGACACTCCTCTGTCTTCCAGCCAGCGTGTGAACTGAAACATTTCCATTCCTGTTGAAGAGTCTGGTGTGACCACTTTCCCAAACACAGCCACTCCCCAGCTGACCCTGGGTAACCACTCTTCTGAACTTGGTCTCCATCACAGACATGGACATCTTTCTATTTATGCTACATTTTTAAGTATTCATAAACCGCATATAGTATTCTATATTTTGTCTTCTTACTTGCTTTATTTAGTGTTATCTTTGCTAGGTTCATCCAAGCTGACACGTAAAGATCTGTCTAGTTCACGTACTTTCCTCGCTATGTAGGATTCCCATGTACGGAAATACAATAATTTATATGTGCTTTTTCCTGTTGATGGATATTTAAATTGTTTCCAATTTTCAGTATGATTTCTTTTAAAAACATGTTTATATACTTTTTAAAGGTTACTTTACATTTACAGTTATTACAAAATATTGCCTATATTCCCTGTGTTGTACAATACATCCTTGAGCCTATTGTGGACCTAGTAGTTTACATCTCTCACTTCCCGACCCCTGTATTGCCCCCTCCTCCCCCTCTGCGCTGGCAACCATTAGTTTGTTCTCTATATCTGTAACTCTCCTTCTGTTTTGTTATATTTGCTAGATAGTTGTATTTTTGAGATTCCATATATAGGTGATATCCTACAGTATTTGTTTCTGTTTGACTTATTTCACTTACCACAATGCCCTCCAAGGCCATCTATGTTGCTGCAAATGGCAAAATTTTGTTCTTTTGTAAGGCTGAGTAGTATGCCATTGGTTATATGTACCACATCTTCTTTATCTATTCATCTCTTGATGACACTTAGGTTGCTTCCATATCTTGGTAATTGTACACAAGGATGCTGTGAACATTGGGGTGCATGTATCCTTTCCAGTACATGTTATTGAGAACACGTGTTTTTTGTTTTTTCAGATTTATACCTAAGAGTGGAGTTGCGAGGTCATATAGTAGTTCTCTTTTTAGGTTTTGGAGAACCCTCCATACTGTTTTCCACAGTGGCTGCACCAGTTTACATCCCTACCAACAGTGTACCAGGGTTCCCTTTTCTCTCAAACATTGTAAATTTTCTTCCTAGTGGTAATTGAGATGATAGTTCAATAATAACATAAGATCAGGTGAAGTCTAAAGAAAGTTTAGAAAACCTGGATAAAGTAAGAACACATGTGTTCTCTGGCATCTGAATGTTGGAGAGACACCAAGACATGTGGGCCAAGTTGTGGAGAGAAGGGAAACACAGACGCAAGCTTGACATTTGCTGCAGCTTTTCTCCTTGGGGCATTTGCTGATTCAAACGTTACAGCCTAGGAGCTGAAAAGCCAAAGAGTTCAAAAGACTCTAACCACAGAAGCCAAAGAGCAAGAGCCGATTTACATGGATAAAAAGCATTTTAACTATGCCAAAGCAGAAAATGAAAAGAAAGAACTTTGCATTGCATTTAATAAAAGTTTAGGGAGATCTTTTTTTGTTTTGTTTTTTTTTTTTTTTGCTGTACGCGGGCCTCTCATTGCTGTGCCCTCTCCCGTTGCGGAGCACAGGCTCCGGACACACAGGCTCCGCGGCCATGGCTCGCGGGCCCAGCCGCTCCGCGGCATGTGGGATCTTCCGGGATCGGGGCACGAACCCGTGTCCCCTGCATCGGCAGGCGGACTCTCAACCACTGCGCCACCAGGGAAGCCCTTAGGGAGATCTTTGTGGTATATTAGTGAACTTACTGGCGGAAATTTAGCCATGTACATTGTGTTGGAGAGGCACCAAGAGTTTAAGAATTCTCACATTTTGAGTACACAATTACCTTACATGTAGGCCTGGTGGCAGCCATTTACATAACAATGATTTGGAGGATGTGGTGTTAGTCAGCTCTTGCTGTGATAATGCTTTGGAAGAAATCGCCCCAAAACTCAGTTACATAAACAAGAATTTATTTTCCTTGGACCTATGGGCTAGTAGCTGCAGTGGCTCTCTTTTAGACCTCTAGATGGCTGGTTTTGCTCCGTGTTTTGGGTCAGTTTGAGGTGTGTCACACACATCTTCCTCTGGAGCCCGAGTGTGAGGCCGCAGCTCCCAGGCCCTGCCTTCTCACAAAGTTCAGTGAAACATAAGAGGTGCATGCAAATAGCAACCATAAGCATGCTGAAGTGGCTATACTAATACCAGAAAATATAGACTTTAAAACAAACAAAAGAGTTACTAGATATGAAAAGGGACATTTTATGATAAAAAAGGGAAGATACCAAAATTTTTAACATATTTGCCCTGAATAAGATAAAACCAAAGTACATGAAGAAGAAAATACCAACACCCATGAAGAATTGAAGGAAGAAATCGATAATTGCACAATATTAGGTAGAGGCTTCAGTACTCCACGGTCAATAATGGATAGAACAATTAGGCAGAAGGTCAACAACGATATAGAAGACTTGGACAAGACTATGAATTAACAAGACCTACTAAATGTCTAGAGAATACTCAACCGAACAGTAAAATGCTCATCCTGCTCAACTACATGTGAAACGTTTCCCAGCATAGACGACATGCTAGGCTGTAAGAAAAGAGATTAAAAGCCACATACATTGCTGGTGGGAATGTAAAATGGCGCGGCCATTTTACAAAACAGCTTGAGAGTTCCTGCAAGTGTTAAACATCGAGTTACCCTATGACCCAGCAGTTCCATTACTAAATATATACCTAAGAGAAATGAAAACTTATGTCTGCACAAAAGCTTGTACGTGAATGTTCAGGGAAACCTATTTCTAAAAACAAAAGGTGGAAATAATTCAAATGTCAATCTGATAAATGAAGAAACAAAATGTGGAATAGCCGTACAATAGAATAGCATTCAGCTCTAAAAATGAATGAAATATTGATCCATGTTACAACATGAATGAACCATAAAAGCATTATGTAAAGTTAAAGCAGCCAATCACAAAAGATCACATATTGTATGGTGCCATTTATATGAAGTGCCCAGAATAGCCACTCTGTAGAGACAGGAAGTCGATTAGTGGTTGCCTAGGGCTGAGAGGGTTGAGGAGAATGAAAAAACCTTGTTAATGTGTAATGGGTTTTTTGTGAGGGGACAAAAATCTACAATTGGACTGTCGTGATGGTTCCACAAGTCTTTTAGTGGTTACACTAAGAACCACTGAATTGTATACATAAAAGTGTTGAAATTAGGGTATGTAAATGACATCCCAATAAAGCTGTTAAAATTATGATAATTTTATAGTTATAAATTTGAAAATTCATCCCAAATTACACATTCTTAACAAATGCAACCTAACAAGACTAACCCAACAAAGAAAAAATATCTAAAACACCTGTATCTACTCAAAAAGTTGTTTGTATAGTTAAGTACCTTTACAGAAAATGATTTCCAGGGATAAATGGGTTTCCACGTAACTTCTTCCAAATATTTAGGGAAGAAGTATTGGTAATCTTACATAAAAATCTTCCAGGAAACAGAAAACTATATATTGCTCAAAGTATTTATAAGGCCAACATAAGCTTCAGATCAAAAGTAAAAAGAAGGGCTTCCCTGATGGTGCAGTGGTTAAGAATCCACCTCCCAATGCAGGGGACACGGGTTCGAGCCCTTGTGGGGGAAGATCCCACATGCCATGGAGCAGCTACGCCCATGTGCCACAACTGCTGAGCCTGCGCTCTGGAGCCTGCGAGCCACAACTGCTGAGCCCGTGTGCCGCAACTACTGAAGCCTTCATGCCTAGAACCCGTGCTCCACAACAAGACAGGCCACCGCAAGGAGAAGCCTACTCACCACAACAAAGAATAGCCCCCCGCTCACCACAACTACAGAAAGCTCGCGTGCAACAATGAAGACCCAATGCAGCCACAAATAAATAAATAAATAATAAAGTATAGAATCTTAAAAACAAAACAAAACAAAATCTATAAAGAATATTCCAAGAATAGAATCACAGGCCAGTTTCTCTTTTGAAAATGCATGCAAAATGTGTAAACAGAAGCACAAACTGTACCCATGGTATGTAAAACAATCATATATCAGAATCAAAGTAGCTTTATTTTGGTAATGCCAGGTTGCTTTAATGTTCAAACATGAAATTCATCCCAGGAATGAATTAGAGTGGGAAAAGAAGTCATTTTAAACGAAGCCTTGGGAATTCCCTGGTTTTCCATTGGTTAGAACTTGGCGCTTTCACTGCTGGGGCCCTGGGGTCCAATCCCAGGTCAGGGAAATAAGATCCACCAAGACATGAGGCAGGGCCCCGAAAAAAAAAAATAATGAAGTCTTAACCAGGAGAAGCACAAGATCGAATAAACATAACAGATAACACCTTATGAAAAGTAGGTGAAGATTATGGAATATTCTAAAATTTAAAACAAAAAGAAACTTTTAAAGATTCAGAAGGATGTGACTAATATTGTACATAGGCAAAAAATAAAATGAAATAAAATATACAAATGATGGGAGCCCCAGAATCCAGAAGCCCAAGTCCTGTCTCTGAAGATTCTCATTCAGTGGGTTCTGGATTTCCTCTGTGTGTCAAAACCTACAGGTGATTCTGATACGACTCACAGACATAATGTAAAGCTTCTGCTTTGCAGGAGAGAATACCAGATTATTCTGTTATTTTATAGTTACACTAACAGGTTGTACTATTGACGGATAAGTCTGATGTCAAAATGCACTCCCCACTAGGGATAAAAAAGGAACTAGTAGTCTCTACTGCTACTTGGTGGCAGCATGCATGTATTGCAAGAGCAATTATTCTAGGAATCCAAATTAGTGGAACATTTTAGAATTGGAAAACTACATACAGATCATCTAGTCAAGCTTCCAACTGTTATAGTTGTAAAAACGAAGGCCCATATAAATGAAATGATTTATCTCCAAAGAGTGTTAGTGAAAGAGTATGAAATAAAAAATATCTCTGAACTTTTAATTTAGTGCTGTTTTTATTAATCTCAAGTACTAGCTTAAACTTCAGTGTGACATATTTGGGATTGAATTCTTGCTCAGATTGACTGATTGTGTGCCTTTTAGTAAGTTACTAAAACACGGTTTATTTTGTAACAGGTTTATTTATTTATTTATTTTTGGCTGCATAGGCTCTTCATTGCTGTGTGCGGGCTTTCTCTAGTTGCAGTGAGCGGGGGCTACTCTTTGTTGGAGTGTGCAGGCTTCTCATTGGGGTGGCTTCTCGTTGTTGCTGAGCATGGAGTGTAGGTGTGTGGGCTTCAGTAGTTTTGGATCACGGACTCTAGAGCGCAGGCTTGGTAGTTGTGGCACACGGTCTTAGTTGCTCCATGGCATGTGCAGTCTCATTTGCAGGTTCTGGGGAGGATTAAATGAGCTCATATGATATCCAATTGACTGAGGCAGAGTAGGCTTGGGATGAATCTTTGCTTGGTTTTCATTAGCTGTGGAGAAGAGGATGACAGCTTGGTGCCTCTCCAAATTTCACATGGGTGTGCCTCCCTTGGGGATCTTGTTAAATGCAGGCTGGTATTCAGTAGTTCTGGGTGGGGCCTGGATTCTGTCCTGCTAAGAAGCTCCTAGGTGACGGTGATGCTGAGGGCAAGCGTCCAGCTCCTGCATTTCTCCCTTTCCGGAAGAGCAGGACATCTGCCCCCCGGGAGGAGAAAACATCCACAAAGTGACTACTAGGCCCTACCAGCTTCCCTTACAGGCAAGGGACCTTTACCACTGCTCCCAACCATTGTGTCTGAGGCGCAGCAAGCCAAAACACTGAGATGCTGAGGTTTGCAGCAAAGAGGAGGTTTATTCACAGGGCAGCCATGCGAGGAAGTGACGTGAAAATAGGTCTCCAATCCTCCTTCCCGAAAGCAAGGGGCTTGGGGTATCTGTGGGATAAAGAATAAAGAAGCAGGGCAGTATGGGTCATGGGGAGCTTGAGGCAAGGTGATTGGACAAAGATGTGCTCCTCATTGTTCTGAGCTGGTGTAATAGGCTACAGGGCTCAGCACATTCTCAGGCTGGAGTTTTTGGCCCTCTGATGGCAGAAGGCCAAAAGGCACTTGCCCAGGTGGAAGTTCGGTGGTCCTCTCCACTCTAAACCAGCTCCGCCTACCTAGGCACAGCTGATTCCAAGTTCCTGGACAATACCGGGGCAAACATCTTTTTGCTTATGCTACATGCTACTTGGAGGACGTGCAAGTGTTCAAGGTACCTTGATGAGTGAAGACAGGATTTCACTAATCATGATGCATGGTTTCACTTCCAGGTGAGCAGAAGAGACCTGTAGGCTGAGTCTGGCTCCTGGCACCTGGAATTGGAGGCAGATGGTTTAAAAACGGGCTCCCCCACCCTCTGTGTGATCTGAGGTAGATAGACTATTGATCCTTTTCTCCAATTAAAATGTGTGACTGGAAACACACTTAGTGGCATGTCTGACACACAGTAGATATGCTACCGTAGGTCATTCTTGGAAACTGAAGCCGTGGTTTTGAGGGATCATCAAAACGAGTACAATGCTTGCCATGTTTCTCCTTGTTCATCCTGGTGACAAACCTGGTAGAGAGAGCTCCATCCTTTCCCACAGGACCACACCCCTAGTACTTAGAGTGAAGTGGTTATGTCTCACTTAAGGCACCTTTTCCTTTTCCTTCCTTCTTTTTTCTTCATTAATCTTCATCCAACTGGCCTTTCTAAATTTTACACAAAACAAAACCATTTCTCAATGGATTCAGATACTACCCCAAGTTAGTATTCCAACCAAGTTCTTGATCTTCCGGGTCTCATCATCAGAAATTTCTGAGCCTAAATCTTCTCTAGTTTATAGGATCACTCATTGTCTCATTTCTCCCTTCTCCTTTGAGTTCAGAGTCTTGCCAATTTAGTCCCTTCCCTAACCACAACTTATAATAAGGTGACACAGCAAAGGGATGAAAGTCTAGACGGTCTGGTTTTACTCCTGGGTTTTTGCCACCTACTTACTGTGTGGCATTAGGCAAGCTATTCAACGTCTCTGGGCCTCAGTTTCCCCCCAAAAGTGAATATTACGAATATGACCTGCCGGGCTTCCATAGTGGTGCAGTGGTTGGGAGTCCGCCTGCTGATGCAGGGGGCACGGGTTCATGCCCCGGTCCGGGAGGATCCCACATGCCGTGGAGCGGTTGGGCCCGTGAGCCATGGCCGCTGAGCCCGCGCGTCCAGAGCCTGTGATCGGCAGCGGGAGAGGCCACGACAGTGAGAGGCCTGCGTACCACAAAAAAAAAAGAACATTACCTGCCTATAGGGTGGCCATTATGAGGAATATGTGGGTTAATATTTGGTAAGAATTTAAAATAGTACTTGTTATAGTCTAAGCACTACAGTTGTGCTATTTAATAATAATAAATGAAATTCCAAATGTATACCTTACTCAACTTTCTGCCATAACTTTGAAGTGTTGGTCTATCTGTTGGGTCTTGTCAGCCTGTAAAGGAGGTGAGGTGTCCGTAGCTTTGGTGTGAGACGTGCTGCCTGCCGAAGCACTGATGCCCGTCAAGGCCGTGACCGCCAAAGCCGTGAACGGGTGCTGGAGAAAGCAGGAGCAGAATGGAAGATGACGGCGTGGGAAGGAGGCGTGGTGTCCATAGGTTCGGGTTCAGACGTGCTGCCTGCTGAAGCACCGATGCCCGGCAAAGGCGTAAATGGGGTGCTGGGGAAAACAGGAGCAGAATGGTAGATGATGGCGTGGGAAGGAGGTGTGGTGTCCATGGGTTCCATATCAGAGCTGCTGCGTGCCTGATCTGAGAGCAGAGAGTGACAGTGGGAGAGCTTCTCACTCCTTTTATATCTGATGGCTCCGCCTGCCTCTGTGACATGTCCATTGTACGTGTCACAGAGAAAGGTCGGGCGGGGCAGGGGGTGAGTCAGGGGGCACGTGCGAGCCCAGCTGGTGGAGAAACCCCAGCCCAGAGGCAAAAGGCGGGGCCCCTTCTGGACTTTCTAGTGGCTAGGTCTTCTCGCTGTGAGTGGCAGTTGTTTGGCACGGGATGGGCCACCATGCAGAGACTGTTGGGGACTGTGGAAGCCTTCTCCTTCAGAGCTCACCCTGCCTCGGCACCGGCTCTGCAGGCCCCTCAGCTGCGCGTATGTATCGGCCAGCCCTTCCCCACTACGGGGCCCAGAGGCCAGAGGCTGCTCAGAGCTGAGGGCAGGAGGCACCCAGAGCTTGCCAGGGTGTGGGCCACCTCCTCCGGGGACCTCCCCAGCTTCTCTGCGAGGCCTGGAGACAGGATCGCCTTCTCCAGGGCTGCTCAGCTGCCAGCATCACCGTGAGCCAGGAGGCGAAGGTTTCTGAGCAGGAGATGCAGAGCCCTGATCCGACTGCTTGCTGCACCCCACGATGTCCCTTCCTGGCAGGTAGGTTCTTTCTTCACTTCTCTTTTGAAATTTGGTCAGACAACATTTAAAGCTTGCACTGTTCTTCAGGGTATACAGATGGTAGTGTCTTAGCTGGGATTCGAAGCAAGCCTGTGTGATTCCAGAGCTCGTGTTCTGGACTGTGGTGCCCCCTTATCATATATGCTTCATGTGTTCCTTGTTTTTCATTTTTTCTTGTAGTCCTTATGGTACTTAGCCCTAAGTGCCATACCTGTAACGAACAGCTACACTGCCCTGTGGGAGGTCTTCTTCTGTTCAACACATGAATTGGTCATCCACCGCACTGTGTTCTAATCTCAGAAGATACAGGTCAGGGACCACCAGTTGTCAGCTGGTGCTACCATTGGTGCTGCCATTCCACATGTCTAACTGAGGCTTGAAGGCCGGATTTTCCCTTTGTCTAGTTGGAAGGATCCAGATATGTAAAGATTATAGTCTAGATAAATCATGGGCTATCCTGAAAGAAATTCACCAGTGAATTGTTCCGTATGGATTAGAAGCCAGTTTCTCTGGCCTTCCTGGAGTATATCCAGCAAGGCGTCTCATTCATGTCTAGAAAGCCAATATATCCTTTATTGCAACTTCAGCGTGGAGCGATGTATTGGTTTAAAGTACGATCAACACAATTTGGTCATTATGAGTATGCCAGCTGGGTCCACACTTTGTTACACATATGTAACTCGAGAGATACTTATGCCCAAGAGAGGAGACGTACTCTTGGGTGTCTAGGACGAGGGAAACATGTGTTGTTATTCAGGAGCTGGAAGCTGATGGCCTACACATCACTTGAACTTGTTTAAAACTTGTGTCTTTGGCTTGCTTCATTGGAGTGTTTTCTCTCTCCTGGGGCTGACATTGTGTGTTATGTATCACACAGGTGACATGTAGAAGTTTCAGAACCCAGAATCGTATAGATCAGTCAAAATGTATTTCTATAGTTTTGTTCAAAGTGTATGGAAAATAACACTGGGCATAATTCATATATTCCAGAATTAGTTGGACCCTCTGCTCGTGAGATTCTTTTTATGGTATGTCACAGCAAATTTGGACTTCCATCCCCAATAAACTTTGGGGTTGGAGGACACAAAAAGCTTTTGCTCACACCTAAATTATGTCTGAAAGAAAAGGGTAAATATTATAAGCCCTTTCTAACCTCTCCAAGAGCAGAAATGATTTACAGCTGTGGCATTGAACCCTAATTCCTCGATCTCATTTGAGGAGAGTTCAGTAAGAAACAATGTCTTGATTTTTGTTTGTTTGGTTTCTTCCCTGTTTTCTCATCTTGCTTACCAACAATCCATTGTAATTCATGAGTTAGTATGGCAGCAGGCTGAGTGTTCCCTGGAGCTCATTAAATGATCTTTTTTTCCTAAAATAACTTTTGTCTCCTTGTTTTCAGCCCCTCTTCTTTCCTCTGCCCTTTACTACAACCAGAGCTCAGCAAAAGCTGACTGGCTTTGTGCAGACCTTACTTAGGGTTAGTCTTTTCTTCATTATTTTATTCATGGCTCCTCCATTTCATTGTTTGCCTTCTCGAAATGTGTTGAAATCTTTCTGTGGTGGATGACTTCCAAAATGTCTTGGCTTTGATTGGTTGATTAAGTTTGGTATTTCTACAGTATTGTTTAAATATGGTTTCAGGAGGAACAGAAAGTGAATATGTTTCCTTGTCTGCCATCTTGAGCTGAAAATCCCTGTGGATTTTAGCATCCAATGTTCCCATGGGAAAAAAACCCAACCTTGGCATTAATAGATGTGACACTCAAGATTTCAGCGTTTCGTGGGCAATCACTGAGGATTGGAATATGTGGTCATTTCTAAAGGGAAAATAATAACTACCTCATGGAGTAGATTTGAGGATTAAATTAGAGAATGAACATGAAAATGCTTTGTAAGGCTTAAAAATCTATAAAAATGTTTTTTGTTATTATTTGATTTGTTGCTATTTCAACTTTACTCGACAGTTGTTTATGACCTTACTTATATGATAAAATGGCCCCTGGTTTATTGTTTTGAAAGCCAGAATATATTTTTCAATAGCTGGATGGAAATGGCATCATTTGTGAAGGTTAAGGGTGAAGGGATAAATGTTTCTTGACACCTATCACTTTACAGTGTTTTCAGGAACTAATTGACACTTGTATTCCTCTTCCAAATTTTGTTGAGCACCTCCTACGAGCCACATGCTTTACATCAGGTGTTGGAAAACATTTTCTGGATTTTAAATATCTTAGGCTTTGTGGGCCATACACAGCTTCTGTAGCTTCTCCTCTTTCTTCTTCAACAAGCTTTCTAAACGTGAGAACCATTATTAGCTCACAGTCCCACAGATCCAGGCTGAGAGCCTGATTTGATTTGTGGCCATGATTTGCCGATTCCTGCTCTGCGTCCTCACTGAGGAGGGGGACCATGTTTGAGTAATCACTTCTTTGAATCAACTCTTGGTCTTCTGGGGCTTGTCCTTACTCTCCTACACTCTCTAATCAACATGGCATCCAGAGAGATCCTGTTAAAACATAAGTCAGATCATGTCACTGAAATCTCTTCAATGGCTTCTTCACAGAAGAATCAAAGTCCTCAAAGTGCCTCCAGAGCCCTAGAAATGTGGACCTCTGTTTCGTGTCTGACTGTTTCCTTCTCCTCTCCACTTTGCTTGCTCTGTTTTCCACACACTGCCATCCTTTCTGCTCCTTGGGTACTCCAGCCTACTCTAGCCTCATTGACTTTCCATCGGACTGTTCCCTCTACCTGTACTATTCACTTCCCAGATATGCTCCTTGCTCCCTCTTAAATTTTATCTTCCCCAGAAAGTCCTCAGGGATCACTTAGTTTCAGCTAGCAGCCTCCTCCTAGCATCTAACCATCTCCATCTCCCTTCCCTGCTTGCTGTTTTTCTCCAGCACTTCCCTTATATATTCCCGCACTGTCGCGGCTCAGATTCAGCAAGTGATCATTGCCGCAGCATGGCCTCGGGGACCCTGGCTGCGGACACGATGTCCACACCTGCCTGGTGGCCCCTGCTCGCCTCACGGCCCCTCAGGTGCAGCATGCGCAGGACCCGCATTGCAGGCAGAAGACACAGGGCCACTGGCCCCAGCTAGGCAGGCCCCTCGATGCCGTGCTCATGTTGGCTCAGACCTCTTCGCTCTCCGCGCTGCGGTTCAAACCTGTGGGCAGCGCTGTGTGGGCGGGGATCGAAGACCTCCGCCCGCTCCTCAGTGTGTCAGCACGCAGCCCCGCCTCCCATGGGGACCCAGCCTGAGGAGTAGGGGCAGGAGATTCGAGACTAGGGTGGCGCGAAAGGTAGGAGGTGTGGAGAGTATGGGGTTTACAAAAAGTGTTTGCTGACTGATCCAAACAAAAGTGAGACATGGTTGTATCAACGCATTTAAAAAGTCATTAAACTGCCGCTAAGTGTCTGTGATCACCCCGCCTAGGAGAGAGCGTGCACTCCGTGAGGGACACATGAAAGGCTGAGTGAACGTCTACCTGTGGTCCGTTACCTGGTGCACGGGTGTGTGAATTTTTGCGGAGAGCTCTTAATTTCTGTTGTCTCTGCTGACTTGACACGGTGGTTGGCAAACAGTGACGTGTTCAGTGTATTCAGGACATGATCATGGTTACTAATAATCACTTTGTTTTGCACTGACACCTCCACAGAGAATTTACTACTGAATGTCCACTTTACAGAAGAGAAACTGAGGCGTAGGAAGTGAAGTGACTGAGTAAGAGGAATGACTCAGACAATTGGTGTTAGTAAATTAACCCTGCAGGGGGCCGTTAGACTGTGGTGGCTCTAGTGATGCGGCCGCCTATGTAAAGCAAGGAAAATCTAAGCCTGTCAATGTCTCAGGGTGACGGACACCGCTGAGGACAGCCAGTCACAAACCACCAACTAGGCTTTAAAGCTATAGCAAATCAGTCATTTCCTTGCTTTGCTTCTGCTCTTTTAAAATAAGCATCTCTGCAGCTCCTGTGGCTGGAGTGCTCCTCACCGCTTCCACTTTGGTGGTGCCTGAATTGAATCTAATTTTGCTCACATAAAGTCTTAAAATTTTAAATATGCCTCAGTTTGTCTTTTAGGGCTGGCCGTAGAAGTTGGATTTGTGTCCAGTTTCTAGAACAGTGGTTGTCCTCTGGTCAGGCCTTAGGCGTTCTGTGTACAACGTTCCTCTTCTACCACCACCTTCTGGATGCCTCCACCCTCTACCATCTCCCGCGCATCAGATCCCCTAGATGCTCACATTATAACATCGCAGACACTCCTCTGTCTTCCAGCCAGCGTGTGAACTGAAACATTTCCATTCCTGTTGAAGAGTCTGGTGTGACCACTTTCCCAAACACAGCCACTCCCCAGCTGACCCTGGGTAACCACTCTTCTGAACTTGGTCTCCATCACAGACATGGACATCTTTCTATTTATGCTACATTTTTAAGTATTCATAAACCGCATATAGTATTCTATATTTTGTCTTCTTACTTGCTTTATTTAGTGTTATCTTTGCTAGGTTCATCCAAGCTGACACGTAAAGATCTGTCTAGTTCACGTACTTTCCTCGCTATGTAGGATTCCCATGTACGGAAATACAATAATTCATATGTGCTTTTTCCTGTTGATGGATATTTAAATTGTTTCCAATTTTCAGTATGATTTCTTTTAAAAACATGTTTATATACTTTTTAAAGGTTACTTTACATTTACAGTTATTACAAAATATTGCCTATATTCCCTGTGTTGTACAATACATCCTTGAGCCTATTGTGGACCTAGTAGTTTACATCTCTCACTTCCCGACCCCTGTATTGCCCCCTCCTCCCCCTCTGCGCTGGCAACCATTAGTTTGTTCTCTATATCTGTAACTCTCCTTCTGTTTTGTTATATTTGCTAGATAGTTGTATTTTTGAGATTCCATATATAGGTGATATCCTACAGTATTTGTTTCTGTTTGACTTATTTCACTTACCACAATGCCCTCGAAGGCCATCTATGTTGCTGCAAATGGCAAAATTTTGTTCTTTTGTAAGGCTGAGTAGTATGCCATTGGTTATATGTACCACATCTTCTTTATCTATTCATCTCTTGATGACACTTAGGTTGCTTCCATATCTTGGTAATTGTACACAAGGATGCTGCGAACATTGGGGTGCATGTATCTTTTCCAGTACATGTTATTGAGAACACGTGTTTTTGCTTTTTTCAGATTTATACCTAAGAGTGGAGTTGCGAGGTCATATAGTAGTTCTCTTTTTAGGTTTTGGAGAACCCTCCATACTGTTTTCCACAGTGGCTGCACCAGTTTACATCCCTACCAACAGTGTACCAGGGTTCCCTTTTCTCTCAAACATTGTAAATTTTCTTCCTAGTGGTAATTGAGATGATAGTTCAATAATAACATAAGATCAGGTGAAGTCTAAAGAAAGTTTAGAAAACCTGGATAAAGTAAGAACACATGTGTTCTCTGGCATCTGAATGTTGGAGAGACACCAAGACATGTGGGCCAAGTTGTGGAGAGAAGGGAAACACAGACGCAAGCTTGACATTTGCTGCAGCTTTTCTCCTTGGGGCATTTGCTGATTCAAACGTTACAGCCTAGGAGCTGAAAAGCCAAAGAGTTCAAAAGACTCTAACCACAGAAGCCAAAGAGCAAGAGCCGATTTACATGGATAAAAAGCATTTTAACTATGCCAAAGCAGAAAATGAAAAGAAAGAACTTTGCATTGCATTTAATAAAAGTTTAGGGAGATCTTTGTGGTATATTAGTGAACTTATTGGCGGAAATTTAGCCATGTACATTGTGTTGGAGAGGCACCAAGAGTTCAAGAATTCTCACATTTTGAGTACACAATTACCTTACATGTAGGCCTGGTGGCAGCCATTTACATAACAATGATTTGGAGGATGTGGTGTTAGTCAGCTCTTGCTGTGATAATGCTTTGGAAGAAATCGCCCCAAAACTCAGTTACATAAACAAGAATTTATTTTCCTTGGACCTATGGGCTAGTAGCTGCAGTGGCTCTCTTTTAGACCTCTAGATGGCTGGTTTTGCTCCGTGTTTTGGGTCAGTTTGAGGTGTGTCACACACATCTTCCTCTGGAGCCCGAGTGTGAGGCCGCAGCTCCCAGGCCCTGCCTTCTCACAAAGTTCAGTGAAACATAAGAGGTGCATGCAAATAGCAACCATAAGCATGCTGAAGTGGCTATACTAATACCAGAAAGTATAGACTTTAAAACAAACAAAAGAGTTACTAGATATGAAAAGGGACATTTTATGATAAAAAAGGGAAGATACCAAAATTTTTAACATATTTGCCCTGAATAAGATAAAACCAAAGTACATGAAGAAGAAAATACCAACACCCATGAAGAATTGAGGGAAGAAATAGATAATTGCACAATATTAGGTAGAGGCTTCAGTACTCCACGGTCAATAATGGATAGAACAATTAGGCCGAAGATCAACAACGATATAGAAGACTTGGACAAGACTATGAATTAACAAGACCTACTAAATGTCTAGAGAATACTCAACCGAACAGTAAAATGCTCATCCTGCTCAACTACATGTGAAACGTTTCCCAGCATAGACGACATGCTAGGCTGTAAGAAAAGAGATTAAAAGCCACATACATTGCTGGTGGGAATGTAAAATGGCGCGGCCATTTTAAAAAACAGCTTGAGAGTTCCTGCAAGTGTTAAACATCGAGTTACCCTATGACCCAGCAGTTCCATTACTAAATATATACCTAAGAGAAATGACAACTTATGTCTGCACAAAAGCTTGTACGTGAATGTTCAGGGAAACCTATTTCTAAAAACAAAAGGTGGAAATAATTCAAATGTCAATCTGATAAATGAAGAAACAAAATGTGGAATAGCCGTACAATAGAATAGCATTCAGCTCTAAAAAGGAATGAAATATTGATCCATGTTACAACATGAATGAACCATGAAAGCATTATGTAAAGTTAAAGCAGCCAATCACAAAAGATCACATATTGTATGGTGCCATTTATATGAAGTGCCCAGAATAGCCAATCTGTAGAGACAGGAAGTCGATTAGTGGTTGCCTAGGGCTGAGAGGGTTGAGGAGAATGAAAAAACCTTGTTAATGTGTAATGGGTTTTTTGTGAGGGGACAAAAATCTACAATTGGACTGTCGTGATGGTTCCACAAGTCTTTTAGTGGTTACACTAAGAACCACTGAATTGTATACATAAAAGAGTTGAAATTAGGGTATGTAAATTACATCCCAATAAAGCTGTTAAAATTATGATAATTTTATAGTTATAAATTTGAAAATTCATTCCAAATTACACATTCTTAACAAATGCAACCTAACAAGACTAACCCAACAAAGAAAAAATATCTAAAACACCTGTATCTACTCAAAAAGTTGTTTGTATAGTTAAGTACCTTTACAGAAAATGATTTCCAGTGATAAATGGCTTTCCACGTAACTTCTTCCAAATATTTAGGGAAGAAGTATTGGTAATCTTACATAAAAATCTTCCAGGAAACAGAAAACTATATATTGCTCAAAGTATTTATAAGGCCAACCTAAGCTTCAGATCAAAAGTAAAAAGAAGGGCTTCCCTGATGGTGCAGTGGTTAAGAATCCACCTCCCAATGCAGGGGACACGGGTTCGAGCCCTTGTGGGGGAAGATCCCACGTGCCGTGGAGCAGCTACGCCCACGTGCCACAACTGCTGAGCCTGCGCTCTGGAGCCTGCGGGCCACAACTGCTGAGACCGTGTGCCGCAACTACTGAAGCCTGCATGCCTAGAACCCGTGCTCCACAACAAGACAGGCCACCGCAAGGAGAAGCCTACTCACCACAACAAAGAATAGCCCCCCGCTCACCACAACTACAGAAAGCTCGCGTGCAACAATGAAGACCCAATGCAGCCACAAATAAATAAATAAAAAATAAAGTATAGAATCTTAAAAACAAAACAAAACAAAATCTATAAAGAATATTACAAGAATAGAATCACAGGCCAGTTTCTCTTTTGAAAATGCATGCAAAATGTGTAAACAGAAGCACAAACTGTACCCATGGTATGTAAAACAATCATATATCAGAATCAAAGTAGCTTTATTTTGGTAATGCCAGGTTGCTTTAATGTTCAAACATGAAATTCATCCCAGGAATGAATTAGAGTGGGAAAAGAAGTCATTTTAAACGAAGCCTTGGGAATTCCCTGGTTTTCCAGTGGTTAGAACTTGGCGCTTTCACTGCTGGGGCCCTGGGGTCCAATCCCAGGTCAGGGAAATAAGATCCTCCAAGACATGAGGCAGGGCCCCGAAAAAAAAATAATGAAGTCTTAACCAGGAGAAGCACAAGATCGAATAAACATAACAGATAACACCTTATGAAAAGTAGGTGAAGATTATGGAATATTCTAAAATTTAAAACAAAAAGAAACTTTTAAAGATTCCAAAGGATGTGACTAATATTGTACATAGGCAAAAAATAAAATGAAATAAAATATACAAATGATGGGAGCCCCAGAATCCAGAAGCCCAAGTCCTGTCTCTGAAGATTCTCATTCAGTGGGTTCTGGATTTCCTCTGTGTGTCAAAACCTACAGGTGATTCTGATACGACTCACAGACACAATGTAAAGCTTCTGCTTTGCAGGAGAGAATACCAGATTATTCTGTTATTTTATAGTTAAACTAAGAGGTTGTACTATTGACGGATAAGTCTGATGTCAAAATGCACTCCCCACTAGGGATAAAAAAGGAACTAGTAGTCTCTACTGCTAGTTGGTGGCAGCATGCATGTATTGCAAGAGTAATTATTGTAGGAATCCAAATTAGTGGAACATTTTAGAATTGGAAAACTACATACAGATCATCTAGTCAAGCTTCCAACTGTTATAGTTGTAAAAACGAAGGCCCATATAAATGAAATGATTTATCTCCAAAGAGTGATAGTGAAAGAGTATGAAATAAAAAGTATCTCTGAACTTTTAATTTAGTGCTGTTTTTATTAATCTCAAGTACTAGCTTAAACTTCAGTGTGACAGATTTGGGATTGAATTCTTGCTCAGATTTACTGATTGTGTGCCTTTTAGTAAGTTACTAAAACACGCTTTATGTTTTAACAGGTTTATTTATTTATTTATTTTTGGCTGCATAGGCTCTTCATTGCTGTGTGCGGGCTTTCTCTAGTTGCAGTGAGCGGGGGCTACACTTTGTTGCAGTGCGCAGGCTTCTCATTGGGGTGGCTTCTCGTTGTTGCTGAGCATGGAGTGTAGGTGTGTGGGCTTCAGTAGTTTTGGATCACGGGCTCTAGAGCGCAGGCTCGGTAGTTGTAGCGCACGGTCTTAGTTGCTCCGTGGCATGTGCAGTCTCATTTGCAGGTTCTGGGGAGGATTAAATGAGCTCATATGATATCCAATTGACTGAGGCAGAGTAGGCTTGGGATGAATCTTTGCTTGGTTTTCATTAGCTGCGGAGAAGAGGATGACAGCTTGGTGCCTCTCCAAATTTCACATGGGTGTGCCTCCCTTGGGGATCTTGTTAAATGCAGGCTGGTATTCAGTAGTTCTGGGTGGGGCCTGGATTCTGTCCTGCTAAGAAGCTCCTAGGTGACGGTGATGCTGAGGGCAAGGGTCCAGCTCCTGCATTTCTCCCTTTCCGGAAGAGCAGGACGTCTGCCCCCCGGGAGGAGAAAACATCCACAAAGTGACTACTAGGCACCAGCTTCCCTTACAGGCAAGGGACCTTTACCACTGCTCCCAACCATTGTGTCTGAGGCGCAGCAAGCCAAAACACTGAGATGCTGAGGTTTGCAGCAAAGAGGAGGTTTATTCACAGGGCAGCCATGCGAGGAAGTGACGTGAAAATAGGTCTCCAATCCTCCTTCCCGAAAGCAAGGGGCTTGGGGTATCTGTGGGATAAAGAATAAAGAAGCAGGGCAGTATGGGTCATGGGGAGCTTGAGGCAAGGTGATTGGACAAAGATGTGCTCCTCGTTGTTCTGAGCTGGTGTAATAGGCTACAGGGCTCAGCACATTCTCAGGCTGGAGTGTTTGGCCCTCTGATGGCAGAAGGCCAAAAGGCACTTGCCCAGGTGGAAGATCGGTGGTCCTCTCCACTCTAAACCAGCTCCGCCTACCTAGGCACAGCTGATTCCAAGTTCCTGGACAATACCGGGGCAAACATCTTTTTGCTTATGCTACGTGCTACTTGGAGGACGTGCAAGTGTTCAAGGTACCTTGATGAGTGAAGACAGGATTTCACTAATCATGACGCATGGTTTCACTTCCAGGTGAGCAGAAGAGACCTGTAGGCTGAGTCTGGCTCCTGGCACCTGGAATTGGAGGCAGATGGTTTAAAAACGGGCTCCCCCACCCTCTGTGTGATCTGAGGTAGATAGACTATTGATCCTTTTCTCCAATTAAAATGTGTGACTGGAAACACACTTAGTGGCATGTCTGACACACAGTAGTTATGCTACCGTAGGTCATTCTTGGAAACTGAAGCCGTGGTTTTGAGGGATCATCAAAACGAGTACAATGCTTGCCATGTTTCTCCTTGTTCATCCTGGTGACAAACCTGGTAGAGAGAGCTCCATCCTTTCCCACAGGACCACACCCCTAGTACTTAGAGTGAAGTGGTTATGTCTCACTTAAGGCACCTTTTCCTTTTCCTTCCTTCTTTTTTCTTCATTAATCTTCATCCAACTGGCCTTTCTAAATTTTACACAAAACAAAACCATTTCTCAATGGATTCAGATACTACCCCAAGTTAGTATTCCAACCAAGTTCTTGATCTTCCGGGTCTCATCATCAGAAATTTCTGAGCCTAAATCTTCTCTAGTTTCTAGGATCACTCATTGTCTCATTTCTCCCTTCTCCTTTGAGTTCAGAGTCTTGCCAATTTAGTCCCTTCCCTAACCACAACTTATAATAAGGTGACACAGCAAAGTGATGAAAGTCTAGACGGTCTGGTTTTACTCCTGGGTTTTTGCCACCTACTTACTGTGTGGCATTAGGCAAGCTATTCAACGTCTCTGGGCCTCAGTTTCCCCCAAAAAGTGAATATTACGAATATGACCTGCCGGGCTTCCATAGTGGTGCAGTGGTTGGGAGTCCGCCTGCTGATGCAGGGGGCACGGGTTCATGCCCCGGTCCGGGAGGATCCCACATGCCGTAGAGCGGTTGGGCCCGTGAGCCATGGCCGCTGAGCCCGCGCGTCCAGAGCTTGTGATCGGCAGCGGGAGAGGCCACGACAGTGATAGGCCTGCGTACCACAAAAAAAAAAGAACATTACCTGCCTATAGGGTTGCCATTATGAGGAATATGAGGGTTAATATTTGGTAAGAACTTAGAATAGTGCTTGTTATAGTCTAAGCACTACAGTTGTGCTTTTTAATAATAATAAATGAAATTGCAAATGTATACCTTACTCAACTTTCTGTCATAACTTTGAAGTGTTGGTCTATCTGTTGGGTCTTGTCAGCCTGTAAAGGAGGTGAGGTGTCCGTAGCTTTGGTGTGAGACGTGCTGCCTGCCGAAGCACCGATGCCCGTCAACCCCACGACCGCCAAGCCATGAACGGGTGCTGGAGAAAGCAGGAGCAGAATGGAAGATGACAGCGTGGGAAGGAGGTGTGGTGTCCATAGGTTCGGGGTCTGAGGTGCTGCCTGCTGAAGCACCGATGCCCGCCAAAGCCGTAAATGGGGTGCTGGAGAAAACAGGAGCAGAACGGAAGATGACGGCATGGGAAGGAGTCGTGGTTTCCATAGGTTCGGGGTCAGACATGCTGCCTGCTGAAGCACCGATGCCCGGCAAAGGCGTAAATGGGGTGCTGGGGAAAACAGGAGCAGAATGGTAGATGATGGCGTGGGAAGGAGGTGTGGTGACCATGGGTTCCATATCAGAGCTGCTGCGTGCCTGATCTGAGAGCAGAGAGTGACAGCGGGAGAGCTTCTCACTCCTTTTATATCTGACGGCTCCGCCTGCCTCTGTGACATGTCCATTGTACGTGTCAGAGAGAAAGGTCGGGCGGGGCAGGGGGTGAGTCAGGGGGCACATGCGAGCCCAGCTGGTGGAGAAACCCCAGCCCAGAGGCAAAAGGCGGGGCCCCTTCTGGACTTTCTAGTGGCTGGGTCTTCTCGCTGTGGGTGGCAGGTGTTTGGCACGGGATGGGCCACCATGCAGAGACTGTTGGGGACTGTGGAGGCCTTCTCCTTCAGAGCTCACCCTGCCTGGGCACCGGCTCTGCAGGCCCCTCAGCTGCGCGTATGTATCGGCCAGCCCTTCCCCACTACGGGGCCCAGAGGCCAGAGGATGCTCAGAGCTGTGGGCAGGAGGCACCCAGAGCTTGCCAGGGTGTGGGTCACCTCCTCCGGGGTACTCCCCAGCTTCTCTGCGAGGCCTGGAGACAGGATCGCCTTCTCCACTGCTGCTCAGCTGCCAGCATCACCGTGAGCCAAGTGGCGAAGGTTTCTGAGCAGGAGATGCAGAGCCCTGATCTGACTGCTTGCTGCACCCCACGATGTCCCTTCCTGGCAGGTAGGTTCTTTCTTCACTTCTTTTTTGAAATTTGGTCAGACAACATTTAAACCTTGCAGTGTTCTTCAGGGTATACAGATGGTAGTGGCTTAGCCGGGATTCGAAGCAAGCCTGTGTGATTCCAGAGCTCGTGTTCTGGACTGTGGTGCCCCCTTATCATATATGCTTCATGTGTTCCTTATTTTTCATTTTTTCTTGTAGTCCTTATGGTACTTAGCCCTAAGTGCCATACCTGTAACGAACAGCTACACTGCCCTGTGGGAAGTCGTCTTCTGTTCAACACATGAATTGGTCATCCACCGCACTGTGTTCTAATCTCAGAAGATACAGGTCAGGGACCACCGGTTGTCAGCTGGTGCTACCATTGGTGCTGCCATTCCACATGTCTAACTGAGGCTTGAAGGCCGGATTTTCCCTTTGTCTAGTTGGAAGGATCCAGATATGTAAAGATTATAGTCCAGATAAATCATGGGCTATCCTGAAAGAAATTCACCAGTGAATTGTTCCGTATGGATTAGAAGCCAGTTTCTCTGGCCTTCCTGGAGTATATCCAGCAAGGCGTCTCATTCATGTCTAGAAAGCCAATATATCCTATATTGCAACTTCAGCGTGGAGCGATGTACTGGTTTAAAGTACGATCAACACAATTTGGTCATTGTGAGTATGCCAGCTGGGTCCACTCTTTATTACACATATGTAACTCGAGAGATTCTTATGCCCAAGAGAGGAGACGTACTCTTGGGTGTCTAGGACGAGGGCAACATGTGTTGTTATTCAGGAGCTGGAAGCTGATGGTCTACACACCACTCGACCTTGTTTAAAACTTGTGTCTTTGGCTTGCTTCATTGGAGTGTTTTCCCTCTCCTGGGGCTGACATTGTGTGTTATGTATCACACAGGTGACATGTAGAAGTTTCAGAACCCAGAATCGTATAGATCAGTCAAAATGTATTTCTATAGTTTTGTTCAAAGTGTATGGAAAATAACACTGGGCATAATTCATATATTCCAGAATTAGTTGGACCCTCTGCTCGTGAGATTCTTTTTATGGTATGTCACAGCATATTTGGACTTCCATCCCCAATAAACTTTGGGGTTGGAGGACACAAAAAGCTTTTGCTCACACCTAAATTATGTCTGAAAGAAAAGGGTAAATATTATAAGCCCTTTCTAACCTCTCCAAGAGCAGAAATGATTTACAGCTGTGGCATTGAACCCTAATTCCTCGATCTCATTTGAGGAGAGTTCAGTAAGAGACAATGTCTTGATTTTTGTTTGTTTGGTTTCTTCCCTGTTTTCTCATCTTGCTTACCAACAATCCATTGTAATTCATGAGTTAGTATGGCAGCAGGCTGAGTGTTCCCTGGAGCTCATTAAATGATCTTTTTTTCCTAAAATAACTTTTGTCTCCTTGTTTTCAGCCCCTCTTCTTTCCTCTGCCCTTTACTACAACCAGAGCTCAGCAAAAGCTGACTGGCTTTGTGCAGACCTTACTTAGGGTTAGTCTTTTCTTCATTATTTTATTCATGGCTCCTCGATTTCATTGTTTGCCTTCTCGAAATGTGTTGAAATCTTTCTGTGGTGGATGACTTCCAAAATGTCTTGGCTTTGATTGGTTGATTAAGTTTGGTATTTCTACAGTATTGTCTAAATATGGTTTCAGGAGGAACAGAAAGTGAATATGTTTCCTTGTCTGCCATCTTGAGCTGAAAATCCCTGTGGATTTTAGCATCCAATGTTCCCATGGGAAAAAAACCCAACCTTGGCATTAATAGATGTGACACTCAAGATTTCAGCTTTTCGTGGGCAATCACTGAGGATTGGAATATGTGGTCATTTCTAAAGGGAAAATAATAACTACCTCATGGAGTAGATTTGAGGATTAAATTAGAGAATGAACATGAAAATGCTTTGTATGGCTTTAAAGTCTATAAAAATGTTTTTTTGTTTTTATTTGATTTGTTGCTATTTCAACTTTACTCGACAGTTGCTTATGACCTTACTTATGTGATAAAATGGCCCCTGGTTTATTGTTTTGAAAGCCAGAATATATTTTTCAATAGCTCGATGGAAATGGCATCATTTGTGAAGGTTAAGGGTGAAGGGATAAATGTTTCTTGACACCTATCACTTTACAGTGTTTTCAGGAACTAATTGACACTTGTATTCCTCTTCCAAATTTTGTTGAGCACCTCCTACGAGCCACATGCTTTACATCAGGTGTTGGAAAGCATTTTCTGGATTTTAAATATCTTAGGCTTTGTGGGCCATATACAGCTTCTGTAGCTTCTCCTCTTTCTTCTTCAACAAGCTTTCTAAACGTGAGACCCATTATTTGCTCACAGTCCCACAGATCCAGGCTGAGAGCCTGATTTGATTTGTGGCCATGATTTGCCGATTCCTGCTCTGCGTCCTCACTGAGGAGGGGGACCATGTTTGAGTAATCACATCTTTGAATCAACTCTTGGTCTTCTGGGGCTTGTCCTTACTCTCCTACACTCTCTAATCAACATGGCATCCAGAGAGATCCTGTTAAAACATAAGTCAGATCATGTCACTGAAATCTCTTCAATGGCTTCTTCACAGAAGAATCAAAGTCCTCAAAGTGCCTCCAGAGCCCTAGAAATGTGGACCTCTGTTTCGTGTCTGACTGTTTCCTTCTCCTCTCCACTTTGCTTGCTCTGTTTTCCACACACTGCCATCCTTTCTGCTCCTTGGGTACTCCAGCCTACTCTAGCCTCATTGACTTTACATCAGACTGTTCCCTCTACCTGTACTATTCACTTCCCAGATATGCTCCTTGCTCCCTCTTAAATTTTATCTTCCCCAGAAAGTCCTCAGGGATCACTTAGTTTCAGCTAGCAGCCTCCTCCTAGCATCTAACCATCTCCATCTCCCTTCCCTGCTTGCTGTTTTTCTCCAGCACTTCCCTTATATATTCCCGCACTGTCGCGGCTCAGATTCAGCAAGTGATCATTGCCGCAGCATGGCCTCGGGGACCCTGGCTGCGGACACGATGTCCACACCTGCCTGGTGGCCCCTGCTCGCCTCACGGCCCCTCAGGTGCAGCATGCGCAGGACCTGCATTGCAGGCAGAAGACACAGGGCCACTGGCCCCAGCTAGGCAGGCCGCTCGATGCTGTGCTCATGTTGGCTCAGACCTCTTCGCTCTCCGCGCTGCGGTTCAAACCTGTGGGCAGCGCTGTGTGGGCGGGGATCGAAGACCTCCGCCCGCTCCTCAGTGTGTCAGCACGCAGCCCCGCCTCCCATGGGGACCCAGCCTGAGGAGCAGGGGCAGGAGATTCGAGACTAGGGTGGCGCGAAAGGTAGGAGGTGTGGAGAGTATGGGGTTTACAAAAAGTGTTTGCTGACTGATCCAAACAAAAGTGAGACATGGTTGTATCAACGCATTTAAAAAGTCATTAAACTGCCGCTAAGTGTCTGTGATCACCCCGCCTAGGAGAGAGCGTGCACTCCGTGAGGGACACATGAAAGGCTGAGTGAACGTCTACCTGTGGTCCGTTACCTGGTGCACGGGTGTGTGAATTTTTGCGGAGAGCTCTTAATTTCTGTTGACTCTGCTGACTTGACACGGTGGTTGGCAAACAGTGACGTGTTCAGTGTATTCAGGACATGATCATGGTTACTAATAATCACTTTGTTTTGCACTGACACCTCCACAGAGAATTTACTACTGAATGTCCACTTTACAGAAGAGAAACTGAGGCGTAGGAAGTGAAGTGACTGAGTAAGAGGAATGACTCAGACAATTGGTGTTAGTAAATTAACCCTGCAGGGGGCCGTTAGACTGTGGTGGCTCTAGTGATGTGGCTGCCTATGTAAAGCAAGGAAAATCTAAGCCTGTCAACGTCTCAGGGTGACGGACACCGCTGAGGACAGCCAGTCACAAACCACCAACTAGGCTTTAAAGCTATAGCAAATCAGTCATTTCCTTGCTTTGCTTCCGCTCTTTTAAAATAAGCATCTCTGCAGCTCCTGTGGCTGGAGTGCTCCTCACCACTTCCACTTTGGTGGTGCCTGAATTGAATCTAATTTTGCTCACATAAAGTCTTAAAATTTTAAATATGCCTCAGTTTGTCTTTTAGGGCTGGCCGTAGAAGTTGGATTTGTGTCCAGTTTCTAGAACAGTGGTTGTCCTCTGGTCAGGCCGTAGGCGTTCTGTGTACAACGTTCCTCTTCTACCACAACCTTCTGCATGCCTCCACCCTCTACCATCTCCCACGCATCAGATCCCCTAGATGCTCACATTATAACATCGCAGACACTCCTCTGTCTTCCAGCCAGCGTGTGAACTGAAACATTTCCATTCCTGTTGAAGAGTCTGGTGTGACCACTTTCCCAAACACAGCCACTCCCCAGCTGACCCTGGGTAACCACTCTTCTGAACTTGGTCTCCATCACTGACATGGACGTCTTTCTATTTATGCTACATTTTTAAGTATTCATAAACCGCATATAGTATTCTATATTTTGTCTTCTTACTTGCTTTATTTAGTGTTATCTTTGCTAGGTTCATCCATGCGGACACGTAAAGATCTGTCTAGTTCACGTACTTTCCTCGCTATGTAGGATTCCCATGTACGGAAATACAATAATTTATATGTGCTTTTTCCTGTTGATGGATATTTAAATTGTTTCCAATTTTCAGTATGATTTCTTTTAAAAACATGTTTATATACTTTTTAAAGTTTACTCTACATTTACAGTTATTACAAAATATTGCCTATATTCCCTGTGTTATACAATACATCCTTGAGCCTATTGTGGACCTAGTAGTTTACATCTCTCACTTCCCGACCCCTGTATTGCCCCCTCCTCCCCCTCTGCGCTGGCAACCATTAGTTTGTTCTCTATATCTGTAACTCTCCTTCTGTTTTGTTATATTTGCTAGATAGTTGTATTTTTGAGATTCCATATATAGGTGATATCCTACAGTATTTGTTTCTGTTTGACTTATTTCACTTACCACAATGCCCTCCAAGGCCATCTATGTTGCTGCAAATGGCAAAATTTTGTTCTTTTGTAAGGCTGAGTAGTATGCCATTGGTTATATGTACCACATCTTCTTTATCTATTCATCTCTTGATGACACTTAGGTTGCTTCCATATCTTGGTAATTGTACACAGGGATGCTGCGAACATTGGGGTGCATGTATCTTTTCCAGTACATGTTATTGAGAACACGTGTTTTTGGTTTTTTCAGATTTATACCTAAGAGTGCAGTTGCGAGGTCATATAGTAGTTCTCTTTTTAGGTTTTGGAGAACCCTCCATACTGTTTTCCACAGTGGCTGTACCAGTTTACATCCCTACCAACAGTGTACCAGGGTTCCCTTTTCTCTCAAACATTGTAAATTTTCTTCCTAGTGGTAATTGAGATGATAGCTCAATAATAACATAAGATCAGGTGAAGTCTAAAGAAATTTTAGAAAACCTGGATAAAGTAAGAACACATGTGTTCTCTGGCATCTGAATGTTGGAGAGACACCAAGACATGTGGCCCAAGTTGTGGAGAGAAGGGAAACACAGACGCAAGATTGACATTTGCTGCAGCTTTTCTCCTTGGGGCATCTGCTGATTCAAACGTTACAGCCTAGGAGCTGAAAAGCCAAAGAGTTCAAGAGACTCTAACCACAGAAGCCAAAGAGCAAGAGCCGATTTACATGGATAAAAAGCATTTTAACTATGCCAAAGCAGAAAATGAAAAGAAAGAACTTTGCATTGCATTTAATAAAAGTTTAGGGAGATCTTTGTGGTATATTAGTGAACTTATTGGCGGAAATTTAGCCATGTACATTGTGTTGGAGAGGCACCAAGAGTTCAAGAATTCTCACATTTTGAGTACACAATTACCTTACATGTAGGCCTGGTGGCAGCCATTTACATAACAATGATTTGGAGGATGTGGTGTTAGTCAGCTCTTGCTGTGATAATGCTTTGGAAGAAATCGCCCCAAAACTCAGTTACATAAACAAGAATTTATTTTCCTTGGACCTATGGGCTAGTAGCTGCAGTGGCTCTCTTTTAGACCTCTAGATGGCTGGTTTTGCTCCGTGTTTTGGGTCAGTTTGAGGTGTGTCACACACATCTTCCTCTGGAGCCCGAGTGTGAGGCCGCAGCTCCCAGGCCCTGCCTTCTCACAAAGTTCAGTGAAACATAAGAGGTGCATGCAAATAGCAACCATAAGCATGCTGAAGTGGCTATACTAATACCAGAAAGTATAGACTTTAAAACAAACAAAAGAGTTACTAGATATGAAAAGGGACATTTTATGATAAAAAAGGGAAGATACCAAAATTTTTAACATATTTGCCCTGAATAAGATAAAACCAAAGTACATGAAGAAGAAAATACCAACACCCATGAAGAATTGAGGGAAGAAATAGATAATTGCACAATATTAGGTAGAGGCTTCAGTACTCCACGGTCAATAATGGATAGAACAATTAGGCCGAAGATCAACAACGATATAGAAGACTTGGACAAGACTATGAATTAACAAGACCTACTAAATGTCTAGAGAATACTCAACCGAACAGTAAAATGCTCATCCTGCTCAACTACATGTGAAACGTTTCCCAGCATAGACGACATGCTAGGCTGTAAGAAAAGAGATTAAAAGCCACATACATTGCTGGTGGGAATGTAAAATGGCGCGGCCATTTTAAAAAACAGCTTGAGAGTTCCTGCAAGTGTTAAACATCGAGTTACCCTATGACCCAGCAGTTCCATTACTAAATATATACCTAAGAGAAATGACAACTTATGTCTGCACAAAAGCTTGTACGTGAATGTTCAGGGAAACCTATTTCTAAAAACAAAAGGTGGAAATAATTCAAATGTCAATCTGATAAATGAAGAAACAAAATGTGGAATAGCCGTACAATAGAATAGCATTCAGCTCTAAAAAGGAATGAAATATTGATCCATGTTACAACATGAATGAACCATGAAAGCATTATGTAAAGTTAAAGCAGCCAATCACAAAAGATCACATATTGTATGGTGCCATTTATATGAAGTGCCCAGAATAGCCAATCTGTAGAGACAGGAAGTCGATTAGTGGTTGCCTAGGGCTGAGAGGGTTGAGGAGAATGAAAAAACCTTGTTAATGTGTAATGGGTTTTTTGTGAGGGGACAAAAATCTACAATTGGACTGTCGTGATGGTTCCACAAGTCTTTTAGTGGTTACACTAAGAACCACTGAATTGTATACATAAAAGAGTTGAAATTAGGGTATGTAAATTACATCCCAATAAAGCTGTTAAAATTATGATAATTTTATAGTTATAAATTTGAAAATTTATTCCAAATTACACATTCTTAACAAATGCAACCTAACAAGACTAACCCAACAAAGAAAAAATATCTAAAACACCTGTATCTACTCAAAAAGTTGTTTGTATAGTTAAGTACCTTTACAGAAAATGATTTCCAGGGATAAATGGCTTTCCACGTAACTTCTTCCAAATATTTAGGGAAGAAGTATTGGTAATCTTACATAAAAATCTTCCAGGAAACAGAAAACTATATATTGCTCAAAGTATTTATAAGGCCAACATAAGCTTCAGATCAAAAGTAAAAAGAAGGGCTTCCCTGAGGGTGCAGTGGTTAAGAATCCACCTCCCAATGCAGGGGACACGGGTTCGAGCCCTTGTGGGGGAAGATCCCACATGCCGTGGAGCAGCTACGCCCACGTGCCACAACTGCTGAGCCTGCGCTCTGGAGCCTGCGGGCCACAACTGCTGAGCCCGTGTGCCACAACTACTGAAGCCTGCATGCCTAGAACCCGTGCTCCACAACAAGACAGGCCACCGCAAGGAGAAGCCTACTCACCACAACAAAGAATAGCCCCCCGCTCACCACAACTACAGAAAGCTCGCGTGCAACAATGAAGACCCAATGCAGCCACAAATAAATAAATAAATAATAAAGTATAGGATCTTAAAAACAAAACAAAACAAAATCTATAAAGAATATTCCAAGAATAGAATCACAGGCCAGTTTCTCTTTTGAAAATGCATGCAAAATGTGTAAACAGAAGCACAAAATGTACCCATGGTATGTAAAACAATCATATATCAGAATCAAAGTAGCTTTATTTTGGTAATGCCAGGTTGCTTTAATGTTCAAACATGAACTCCATCCCAGGAATGAATTAGAGTGGGAAAAGAAGTCATTTTAAACGAAGCCTTGGGAATTCCCTGGTTTTCCAGTGGTTAGAACTTGGCGCTTTCACTGCTGGGGACCTGGGGTCCAATCCCAGGTCAGGGAAATAAGATCCTCCAAGACATGAGGCAGGGCCCCGAAAAAAAATAATAATGAAGTCTTAACCAGGAGAAGCACAAGATCGAATAAACATAAATAACAGATAACACCTTATGAAAAGTAGGTGAAGATTATGGAATATTCTAAAATTTAAAACAAAAAGAAACTTTTAAAGATTCAAAAGGATGTGACTAATATTGTACATAGGCAAAAAATAAAACGGAATAAAATATACAAATGATGGGAGCCCCAGAATCCAGAAGCCCAAGTCCTGTCTCTGAAGATTCTCATTCAGTGGGTTCTGGATTTCCTCTGTGTGTTAAAACCTACAGGTGATTCTGATACAACTCACAGACACAATGTAAAGCTTCTGCTTTGCAGGAGAGAATACCAGATTATTCTGTTATTTTATAGTTAAACTAAGAGGTTGTACTATTGACGGATAAGTCTGATGTCAAAATGCACTCCCCACTAGGGATAAAAAAGGAACTAGTAGTCTCTACTGCTACTTGGTGGCAGCATGCATGTATTGCAAGAGCAATTATTGTAGGAATCCAAATTAGTGGAACATTTTAGAATTGGAAAACTACATACAGATCATCTAGTCAAGCTTCCAACTGTTATAGTTGTAAAAACTAAGGCCCATATAAATGAAATGATTTATCTCCAAAGAGTGTTAGTGAAAGAGTATGAAATAAAAAATATCTTTGAACTTTTAATTTAGTGCTGTTTTTATTAATCTCAAGTACTAGCTTAAACTTCAGTGTGACAGATTTGGGATTGAATTCTTGCTCAGATTTACTGATTGTGTGCCTTTTAGTAAGTTACTAAATAAAACACGCTTTATTTTTTAACAGGTTTATTTATTTATTTATTTTTGGCTGCATAGGATCTTCATTGCTGTGTGCGGGCTTTCTCTAGTTGCAGTGAGCGGGGGCTACTCTTTGTTGCAGTGCGCAGGCTTCTCATTGGGGTGGCTTCTCGTTGTTGCTGAGCATGGAGTGTAGGTGTGTGGGCTTCAGTAGTTTTGGATCACAGGCTCTAGAGCACAGGCTCGGTAGTTGTGGCGCACGGTCTTAGTTGCTCCGTGGCATGTGCAGTCTCATTTGCAGGTTCTGGGGAGGATTAAATGAGCTCATATGATATCCAATTGACTGAGGCAGAGTAGGCTTGGGATGAATCTTTGCTTGGTTTTCATTAGCTGCGGAGAAGAGGATGACAGCTTGGTGCCTCTCCAAATTTCACATGGGTGTGCCTCCCTTGGGGATCTTGTTAAATGCAGGCTGGTATTCAGTAGTTCTGGGTGGGGCCTGGATTCTGTCCTGCTAAGAAGCTCCTAGGTGACGGTGATGCTGAGGGCAAGGGTCCAGCTCCTGCATTTCTCCCTTTCCGGAAGAGCAGGACGTCTGCCCCCCGGGAGGAGAAAACATCCACAAAGTGACTACTAGGCACCAGCTTCCCTTACAGGCAAGGGACCTTTACCACTGATCCCAACCATTGTGTCTGAGGCGCAGCAAGCCAAAACACTGAGATGCTGAGGTTTGCAGCAAAGAGGAGGTTTATTCACAGGGCAGCCATGCAAGGAAGTGACGTGAAAATAGGTCTCCAATCCTCCTTCCCGAAAGCAAGGGGCTTGGGGTATCTGTGGGATAAAGAATAAAGAAGCAGGGCAGTATGGGTCATGGGGAGCTTGAGGCAAGGTGATTGGACAAAGATGTGCTCCTCGTTGTTCTGAGCTGGTGTAATAGGCTACAGGGCTCAGCACATTCTCAGGCTGGAGTTTTTGGCCCTCTGATGGCAGAAGGCCAAAAGGCACTTGCCCAGGTGGAAGATCGGTGGTCCTCTCCACTCTAAACCAGCTCCGCCTACCTAGGCACAGCTGATTCCAAGTTCCTGGACAATACCGGGGCAAACATCTTTTTGCTTATGCTACGTGCTACTTGGAGGACGTGCAAGTGTTCAAGGTACCTTGATGAGTGAAGACAGGATTTCACTAATCATGACACATGGTTTCACTTCAAGGTGAGCAGAAGAGACCTGTAGGCTGAGTCTGGCTCCTGGCACCTGGAATTGGAGGCAGATGGTTTAAAAACGGGCTCCCCCACCCTCTGTGTGATCTGAGGTAGATAGACTATTGATCCTTTTCTCCAATTAAAATGTGTGACTGGAAACACACTTAGTGGCATGTCTGACACACAGTAGTTATGCTACCGTAGGTCATTCTTGGAAACTGAAGCCGTGGTTTTGAGGGATCATCAAAACGAGTACAATGCTTGCCATGTTTCTCCTTGTTCATCCTGGTGACAAACCTGGTAGGGAGAGCTCCATCCTTTCCCACAGGACCACACCCCTAGTACTTAGAGTGAAGTGGTTATGTCTCACTTAAGGCACCTTTTCCTTTTCCTTCCTTCTTTTTTCTTCATTAATCTTCATCCAACTGGCCTTTCTAAATTTTACACAAAACAAAACCATTTCTCAATGGATTCAGATACTACCCCAAGTTAGTATTCCAACCAAGTTCTTGATCTTCCGGGTCTCATCATCAGAAATTTCTGAGCCTAAATCTTCTCTAGTTTCTAGGATCACTCATTTTCTCATTTCTCCCTTCTCCTTTGAGTTCAGAGTCATGCCAATTTAGTCCCTTCCCTAACCACAACTTATAATAAGGTGACACAGCAAAGTGATGAAAGTCTAGACGGTCTGGTTTTACTCCTGGCTTTTTGCCACCTACTTACTATGTGGCATTAGGCAAGTTATTCAACGTCTCTGGGCCTCAGTTTCCCCCAAAAGTGAATATTACGAATATTACCTGCCGGGCTTCCATAGTGGTGCAGTGGTTGGGAGTCCGCCTGCTGATGCAGGGGGCACGGGTTCATGCCCCGGTCCGGGAGGATCCCACATGCCGTGGAGCGGTTGGGCCCGTGAGCCATGGCCGCTGAGCCCGCGCGTCCAGAGCCTGTGATCGGCAGCGGGAGAGGCCACGACAGTGAGAGAGGCCTGCGTACCACAAAAAAAAAGAACATTACCTGCCTATAGGGCTGCCATTATGAGGAATATGTGGGTTAATATTTGGTAAGAACTTAGAATAGTGCTTGTTATAGTCTAAGCACTACAGTTGTGCTTTTTAATAATAATAAATGAAATTGCAAATGTATACCTTACTCAACTTTCTGTCATAACTTTGAAGTGTTGGTCTATCTGTTGGGTCTTGTCAGCCTGTAAAGGAGGTGAGGTGTCCGTAGCTTTGGTGTGAGACGTGCTGCCTGCCGAAGCACCGATGCCCGTCAACGCCGTGACCGCCAAAGCCGTGAACAGGTGCTGGAGAAAGCAGGGGCAGAATGGAAGATGACGGCGTGGGAAGGAGGTGTGGTGTCCATAGGTTCGGGGTCTGAGGTGCTGCCTGCTGAAGCACCGATGCCCGCCAAAGCCGTAAATGGGGTGCTGGAGAAAACAGGAGCAGAACGGTGGATGACAGCGTGGGAAGGAGGCGTGGTGTCCATAGGTTCGGAGTCAGACGTGCTGCCTGCTGAAGCACCGATGCCCGGCAAAGGCGTAAATGGGGTGCTGGGGAAAACAGGAGCAGAATGGTAGATGATGGCGTGGGAAGGAGGTGTGGTGTCCATGGGTTCCATATCAGAGCTGCTGCGTGCCTGATCTGAGAGCAGAGAGTGACAGTGGGAGAGCTTCTCACTCCTTTTATATCTGACGGCTCCGCCTGCCTCTGTGACATGTCCATTGTACGTGTCACAGAGAAAGGGCGGGCGGGGCAGGGGGTGAGTCAGGGGGCACATGCGAGCCCAGCTGGTGGAGAAACCCCAGCCCAAAGGCAAAAGCCGGGGTCCCTTCTGGACTTTCTAGTGGCTGGGTCTTCTCGCTGTGAGTGGCAGTTGTTTGGCACGGGATGGGCCACCATGCAGAGACTGTCGGGGACTGTGGAAGCCTTCTCCTTCAGAGCTCACCCTGCCTGGGCACCGGCTCTGCAGGCCCCTCAGCTGCGCGTATGTATCGGCCAGCCCTTCCCCACTACGGGGCCCAGAGGCCAGAGGCTGCTCAGAGCTGAGGGCAGGAGGCACCCAGAGCTTGCCAGGGTGTGGGCCACCTCCTCCGGGGACCTCCCCAGCTTCTCTGCAAGGCCTGGAGACAGGATCGCCTTCTCCAGGGCTGCTCAGCTGCCATCATCACCGTGAGCCAGGTGGCGAAGGTTTCTGAGCAGGAGATGCAGAGCCCTGATCCGACTGCATGCTGCACCCCACGATGTCCCTTCCTGGCAGGTAGGTTCTTTCTTCACTTCTTTTTTGAAATTTGGTCAGACAACATTTAAACCTTGCACTGTTCTTCAGGGTATACAGATGGTAGTGGCTTAGCCGGGATTTGAAGCAAGCCTGTGTGATTCCAGAGCTCGTGTTCTGGACTGTGGTGCCCTCTTATCATATATGCTTCATGTGTTCCTTGTTTTTCATTTTTTCTTGTAGTCCCTATGGTACTTAGCCCTAAGTGCCATACTTGTAACGAACAGCTACACTGCCCTGTGGGAGGTCTTCTTCTGTTCAACACATGAATTGGTCATCCACCGCACTGTGTTCTAATCTCAGAAGATACAGGTCAGGGACCACCAGTTGTCAGCTGGTGCTACCATTGGTGCTGCCATTCCACATGTCTAACTGAGGCTTGAAGGCCGGATTTTCCCTTTGTCTAGTTGGAAGGATCCAGATATGTAAAGATTATAGTCTAGATAAATCATGGGCTATCCTGAAAGAAATTCACCAGTGAATTGTTCCGTATGGATTAGAAGCCAGTTTCTCTGGCCTTCCTGGAGTATATCCAGCAAGGCGTCTCATTCATGTCTAGAAAGCCAATATATCCTTTATTGCAACTTCAGCGTGGAGCGATGTATTGGTTTAAAGTACGATCAACACAATTTGGTCATTGTGAGTAGGCCAGCTGGGTCCACTCTTTATTACACATATGTAACTCGAGAGATTCTTATGCCCAAGAGAGGAGACGTACTCTTGGGTGTCTAGGACGAGGGAAACATGTGTTGTTATTCAGGAGCTGGAAGCTGATGGTCTACACATCACTTGACCTTGTTTAAAACTTGTGTCTTTGGCTTGCTTCATTGGAGTGTTTTCTCTCTCCTGGGGCTGACATTGTGTGTTATGTATCACACAGGTGACATGTAGGAGTTTCAGAACCCAGAATCGTATAGATCAGTCAAAATGTATTTCTATAGTTTTGTTCAAAGTGTATGGAAAATAACACTGGGCATAATTCATATATTCCAGAATTAGTTGGACCCTCTGCTCGTGAGATTCTTTTTATGGTATGTCACAGCAAATTTGGACTTCCATCCCCAATAAACTTTGGGGTTGGAGGACACAAAAAGCTTTTGCTCACACCTAAATTATGTCTGAAAGAAAAGGGTAAATATTATAAGCCCTTTCTAACCTCTCCAAGAGCAGAAATGATTTACAGCTGTGGCATTGAACCCTAATTCCTCGATCTCATTTGAGGAGAGTTCAGTAAGAAACAATGTCTTGATTTTTGTTTGTTTGGTTTCTTCCCTGTTTTCTCATCTTGCTTACCAACAATCCATTGTAATTCATGAGTTAGTATGGCAGCAGGCTGAGTGTTCCCTGGAGCTCATTAAATGATCTTTTTTTCCTAAAATAACTTTTGTCTCCTTGTTTTCAGCCCCTCTTCTTTCCTCTGCCCTTTACTACAACCAGAGCTCAGCAAAAGCTGACTGGCTTTGTGCAGACCTTACTTAGGGTTAGTCTTTTCTTCATTATTTTATTCATGGCTCCTCCATTTCATTGTTTGCCTTCTCGAAATGTGTTGAAATCTTTCTGTGGTGGATGGCTTCCAAAATGTCTTGGCTTTGATTGGTTGATTAAGTTTGGTATTTCTACAGTATTGTTTAAATATGGTTTCAGGAGGAACAGAAAGTGAATATGTTTCCTTGTCTGCCATCTTGAGCTGAAAATCCCTGTGGATTTTAGCATCCAATGTTCCCATGGGAAAAAAACCCAACCTTGGCATTAATTGATGTGACACTCAAGATTTCAGCTTTTCGTGGGCAATCACTGAGGATTGGAATATGTGGTCATTTCTAAAGGGAAAATAATAACTACCTCATGGAGTAGATTTGAGGATTAAATTAGAGAATGAACATGAAAATGCTTTGTAAGGCTTAAAAATCTATAAAAATATTTTTTGTTATTATTTGATTTGTTGCTATTTCAACTTTACTCGACAGTTGTTTATGACCTTACTTATGTGATAAAATGGCCCCTGGTTTATTGTTTTGAAAGCCAGAATATATTTTTCAATAGCTCGATGGAAATGGCATCATTTGTGAAGGTTAAGGGTGAAGGGATAAATGTTTCTTGACACCTATCACTTTACAGTGTTTTCAGGAACTAATTGACACTTGTATTCGTCTTCCAAATTTTGTTGAGCACCTCCTACGAGCCACATGCTTTACATCAGGTGTTGGAAAGCATTTTCTGGATTTTAAATATCTTAGGCTTTGTGGGCCATATACAGCTTCTGTAGCTTCTCCTCTTTCTTCTTCAACAAGCTTTCTAAACGTGAGAACCATTATTAGCTCACAGTCCCACAGATCCAGGCTGAGAGCCTGATTTGATTTGTGGCCATGATTTGCCGATTACTGCTCTGCATCCTCACTGAGGAGGGGGACCATGTTTGAGTAATCACTTCTTTGAATCAACTCTTGGTCTTCTGGGGCTTGTCCTTACTCTCCTACACTCTCTAATCAACATGGCATCCAGAGAGATCCTGTTAAAACATAAGTCAGATCATGTCACTGAAATCTCTTCAATGGCTTCTTCACAGAAGAATCAAAGTCCTCAAAGTGCCTCCAGATCCCTAGAAATGTGGACCTCTGTTTCATGTCTGAATCTTTCCTTCTCCAATCAGTTTGCTTGCTCTGATTTCCACACACTGACATCCTTTCTCCTCCTTGGGTACTCCATGTCTACTCTTGCCTCATTGACTTTCCATCTGACTGATCCCTCTACTTTTACTTTTCACTTCACAGATATGCTCCTTGCTTCCTCTTAAATTTTATTTTCCCAAGAAAGCCCTCAGGGATCCCTTAGCTTCTGCTTGCAGCTCCTCCAAGCAGCTAACAACCTCCATCTCCCTTCCCTGCTTGGTGTTTTTCTCCAGCACTTCCCTGATATATTCCCGCACTGTTGCACCTCAGCTTCACCAAGTGATCATTGCCAGAGCGTGGCCTCCGGGACGCTGGCTGCGGACACAATGTTCACACCTGCCTGGGGGCCCTCGCTCACCTCCCGTCTCCTCAGGTGCAACGTGTGCAGGACCCGCTTTGCAGGCAGAAGCCACAGGGCCACTGGCCCGATGGAGGCAGACCCCTCGATGCCGCGCTCACGTTGGCTCAGATATCTTTTCTCTCCACGCTGAAGTTCAAGCCCTCGGGTGGCACAGTAGGGGCAGGGCTCGAAGACGTATGCCCTGTCCGCTGTGCGTCAGCATGCAGCCTCGACTCCCATGGGGACCCAGCCTGAGGAGCAGGGGTGGGAGCTTCGAGACTAGCGTGGCTGGTAAGGTAGGAGGTGTGGAGAGTTTGGGGTTTACAAAAAGTGTTTGCTGACTGATCCAAACAAAAGTGAGACATGGTTGTATCAACGCATTTAAAAAGTCATTAAACTGCCGCTAAGTGTCTGTGCTCGCCCCGTCCAGGAGAGAGCGTGCACTCCGTGCGGGACACATGAAAGGCTGAGTGAACGTCTTCACGTGATCTATTACCTGGTGCACGGGTGTGTGAATTTTTGCAGAGAGCTCTTAATTTCTGTTCTCTGCTGATTTGACACGGTTGTTACCAACGGTGACATGTTCAGTGTACTCAGGACATGATCGTGGTTACTAATAATCAATTTGTTTTGTAATGACACCTCCACAGACGGTGAAAATGCCCATGGTGGCAGTTTTCATAGTGACAGTTCTTGTGACAGTGCTCACGGTGGCAGTGCTCGTGGTGATAGTACTCTTGGTGAGAGTGCTCATGGTGGCAGTGCCCATGATGAGACTACCGATGGTGACACTGCCCATGGTGACAGTGCACATGGTCATGGTGCATCTGGTGGCAGTGCAAAATAGTGAGAGTGCCCATGGTGATATTGCTCATGGTGATAGTGCCCATGGTGAGAGTGCCCATGGTTACAGTGCTCTTGGTGACAGTGCCTATGTTGACAGTGCCCCTGGTGACAGTGCACACTGTGAGAGTGCCCATGGTGTCCGTGCCCATGGTGACAGTTCTTATCATGAGAGTGTTCACGGTAGCAGTGTTCATGGTAATAGTGATCACGGCGGCAGTGCCCACAATGAGAGTGCCAATTGTTTGAATACTGACTCTGACAGTGCCCATGGATACTTTTCTCTCTGTGACAGTGCTCTTGAGGACAGTTAGCTTGGTGAGATTTCTCACGGTGATAGTGCCCATTGTTTCAGTGCTCACAGTGACAAGATCCATAGCGCCAATGCCCATTAATGCATTGCTCATGGTGATAGTGCTCACGGTGACAGTGCCCATGGTGACAGTGGAATGGTGAGAGTGCTCACTGTGGTAGTGCTCACAGTAATAGTGCTCATGGTGACAGTGTCAATGGTGATAGTGCCCATGGTGAGACTCCGCACGTTGATAGTGCCCATGGTGGCTGTTCCCATTGTGAAAGTGCTCATGATGACATTGCCCATGCTGGTAGTTCCCATGGTGACAGTGCTCATGTTGATAGTGACCACCGTAATAGTGCACATGTTGGCCGTGCCCTTGGTGACAGTACCCATGATGACAGAACGCATGGTGACAGTTCTCACAATGAGAGTGTCCATGGTGACATTGCACATGGGAGCAGTGTAAAATGGTGTCAGTGCCCATGTTGACACTTCTTATGTTGAGAGTGCACAGGGTGACAACCCATTCAGACATTACTCACGGTGACAGTTCTCATGTTTGCAGTACCCATGGTGACACTGCTCACAGTGATAGTGCCCATGGTGGCAGTGCCCATGGTGACAGTGCCCATGGTGACATTGCCCATGATGACAGTGCCCATGGTGACAGTGCCCATGGCGTGATTCCCTATGGAGACAGTTCTCATGGTAACAGTTCCCATGGTGACAGTGACGATGGTGAGAGTGCTCACAGTGATGGTGCCCATGGTGACAGGGCTCATGGTGCCAGTCCGCATTGTGCCAGTAACCATGGCAACAGTGGTCATGGTGAAAGTGACCACAGTGTGAGTGCTCACGGTGATAGTGCTCAGGGTAATAGTGCTCATGCTGACAGTGAAAATGGTGACAATACCCATGGTGACAGTACTCATGTTCAAAATACCCATGGTGGCAGTTCTCATAATGACAGTTCTCATGGTGACAGTGCTCATAATAGCAGGGCCCAAGGTGGCAGAGCTGGTGGAGACAGTGCTAAATAGTGACAGTGCACATGCTGACAGTGCTCACGGTGATAGTGCCCATGGTGACAGTGCACACGGTGATAATGGGCATTGTTACAGTGTTCATGGTGACAGAGCACACGGTGGCAGTGGCCATGGAGACAGTGCCCACAATGACAGTGCCCATGGTGACAGTGCCGACAGTGACAGTGCCCATGGTGACACTTCTCACGGTGACAGTGCCCATGGGGAGAGTTAGCATGGTGAGATTTCTCACGGTGGTAGTGCCCGTTGTGACAGTGCTCACAGTGACAATGCCCATGGTGCCAGTGCCCATAGGGACATTCTGCACGGTCACAATTTTCACGGTGAAAGTGACCCATGCTCCATGACAATTCTGATAACAATGTGGCATGCTATTGTCATCACAGTTCTTCATGCAATTGTCATCGCAGTGTTCCATGACCACTCTCATAGCAAGCTCCATGCGCTTGTCATCACAATGCTTAATGACATTGTCATCAAAATTCTCAATGGCACATGTCATCATAATGCTCCATGCCCTTGTCATCACAAAGCTCCATGACACATGTCATCAGAATGCTCCATGGCCTTCTCATCACAATGCTCCATGCCCTTGTCATCACAATGCTCCAAGTCCCCTGTAATCACAATGCTCCATGCCCCTTTTTTATAGAATGCTCCATGAGAATTGTCACCACAAGGCTCCATGGTCTAATCATCACAATACTCCAGGACATTGTCATCACAATGCTCCATTCACTTGTCATCACAATGCTCCATGAACACTGTCATCACAATACTCCATGAATATATTCAGCTGAATGTTCCATGAAATTCTCATCACATTGCTCCATGATCCCTGCCACCACAATGCTCCATGACCACTGTCATCACAAGGCTCCATGACCCCTGACATAAAAATGTTCCATAACCCCTGTCATCACAATACTCCAAGCCCTTGTCATCACAATGCTCCATTACCTTTGTCATCACAATCCTCCATGACACTTGGCATCACAGAGCTCCATGCCATTGTCATCACAATGGACCATGACATATGTCATCACAATACTCCCTGACACCTGTCTTCACAATACTCCATGACTTTGTCATCACAATGCTCCATGCCCTTGTCATCACAATGTTCCATGCCCACTCTCATCACAATAATCCATGAAACTTGTCAGACCAATGCTCCATGCCCTTGTCATTACAGTGCTCCATTACCCCAGTCATAACAATGCTCCATGACCCCTGCCATCACAATGTTCCACGGCCTTGTCATCACAAGTCTCCATAAACCCTGTCATCACAATGCACCATGCCCATCATCATAATGTTTCATGCTATTGTCATCACAATGAAATCAAAATGCTCCATGACATCTGTCATCACAATGCTCCAAATTCTTGTGATCACAATGTTCCATAACACTTGTCATAACAACGCCCCATGACGCTCGTCATCACAATTATCCATGGACTTCTCATCACAATGCTCCATGAACTTTGTCATCACAATGCTCAATACACTTGTCATCACAATGCTCCCTGACACTTGTCGTCAGTATGCTCCTTGAACCCTGTCATGACAAGGCTCCATGCCTTTTTCATCACAATGATCCATGCCCTATTCATCACAATGCTCCAAGACCCCTGTAATCACAATGCTCCATGCTCTTGTCATCAGAAAGCTCCATGACGCATGTCATCAGAATGCTCCATGGCCTTCTCATCACAATGCTCCATGTCCTTGTCATCACAATGCTCCAAGACCCCTGTAATCACAATGATCCATCCTCCTTTTCATCAGAATGCTCCATGAAACTTGTCATCACAAGGCTCCATGGTCTTCTCATCAAAATGCTCCAGGACCTTGTCATCACAATGCTCCATTCCCTAGTCATCACAAAGCTCCATGACCCCTGTCATCACAATACTCCATGAACAATTTCAGCCCAATGCTCCATGACCTTCTCATCACAATGCTCCATCAACCCTGTCATCACAATGCTCCATGACCGCTTTCATCACAACACTCCATGACCCCTGACAACACAATGATCCGGGACTCTTGTCATCAAAATGCTCCATGGCACTTGTCCTCACAATGCTCCATGCCTTTGTCAGCAAAATGCTACATGACCTTGTCATAACAATGCTCCATGCGCTTTTCATAAAAATACTCCTTTACCATTTTCATCACAACCCTCTATGAAACTTGGGATCACATTGCTTCATGCCCTTGTCATCAAATTGCTCCATGCTTCTTGAAATCAAAATGATCCATGACCTCTGTCATCACAATGACCCAAACACTTGTGATCACAATGTTCCATAACACTTGTCATCACATCGCCCCATGACGCTCATCATCACAATTATCCATGGTCTTCTCATCACAATGCTCCATGCCCTTGTCATCAAAATGCTCCAAGTACCCTGTAATCACAATGCTCCATGCCCTTTTTCTTCAGAATGCTCCATGAGACATGTCATCACAAGGCTCCATGGTTTTCTCATCACAGTGCTCCAGGATCTTGTCATCACAATGCTCCATGACCCGTCATCACAATACTCCATGAATATTTTCAGCCCAATGCTCCATGACCCCTGTCATCACAATGCTCCATGACCACTGTCATCACAACACTCCATGACCCCTGAAAACACAATGAGCCGGGACTCTTGTCATCAAAATGCTCCATGACCCTTGTCATCACAATGATCCATGCCCTTGTCATCCCAATGCTCCATGACCCCTGTAATCACAGTGCTCCATGACACTTGTCATCACAATGCTCCATGCCTTTGTCAGCAAAATGTTACATGACCTTTTCATCACAATGCTCCATGCGCTTGTCATCACAATACCCCATTAACATTGTCATCAAAGTTCCACATGAACATTGGGATCACATTGCTTCATGCCCTTGTCATCACAATGCTCCATGCTCCTTGAAATCAAAATGATCCATGACCTCTTTCATCACAATGCTCCAAACTCTTGTGATCACAATGTTCCATAACACTTGTCATCACAACGCTCCATGATACCTGTCATCACCATACTCCATGCCCTTTTCATCAAAATGCTCCATGACCTTTGTCATCACAATGCTCAATACAATTGTCATCACAATGCTCCCTGACACTTGTCGTCAGAATGCTCCTTGAACCCTGTCATGAAAAGGCTCCATGCCTTTTTCACCACAATGCTCCATGCCCTTTTCATCACAATGCTCCATGCCACTGTCATCACAATACTCCACAAGCTTGTCATCAGAATCCTCCATGACCCTTGTCATCACAATGCTCCATGACAGCTGTCATCACAATGTTCCAAGACACCTGTCATCACAATGCTCCCTGCCCCATGTCACTACAGTCCTCCATGACACTCGTCATCACAGTTATCCATGGTCTTCTCATCACAATGCTCCACGGTCTTGCCATCACAATGCTCCATGTCCTGGTCATCACAATGCTACATGTCCCTTGTCATCACAATTCTCCACGTCCTTGTCATCACAATGCTCCATGACAATTCTCATCACAATGTTACATGCTGCTTTCATCACAATTCTCTATGTACTTGTCATCGCAATGCTCCATGACCCCTGTCATAGCAAGCTCCATGCGCTTGTTATCACAATGTCTCACGACCTTGTCATCAAAATTCTCAATGGCCCTTTTCATCACAATGCTGCTTGCCCTTGTCATCACATTACTCCATGACCCTTGTCATCACAATGCTCCAAACCCTTGTCATCACAATGCTCCATTACCTTTGTCATCACAATCCTCCATGACACTTGGCATCACAATGCTCCATGCCATTGTCATCACAATGGACCATGACATATGTCATCACAATACTCCCTGACACCTGTCTTCACAATACTCCATGACCTTGTCATCACAATGCTCCATGCCCTTGTCATCACAGTGCGCCATGCCCACTGTCATCACAATAATCCATGAAACTTGGCATCACAATGCTCCATGACCCCTGTCATCACAATGCTCCGTGACTCCAGTCATCACAATGCTTCATGACCTGTGAGATCAAAATTGTCCATGCCCTCATCATCACTAGGCTCTGTGACCTTTGTCACCAAAATGCTCCACGAACTTTTTATCACAATGCTCGGTGACCCTTGTCATCACAATGCTCGATGCCCTTCTCATCACAATGCTCCATGCCCTTGTCATTACAATGCTCCATGCACTTGTCAGCACAATGCTCCATGACCCAGGTCATCACAATGCGCCATGCGCTTGTCATCAAAATGCTCATCAACGTTGTCATCACAATGCTCCATAAACCTTGGCATCACAATGCTCCATGCACTTCTCATCAAAATGCTCTCTCTCCAATGATATCACAATATTCCATCACTAGTAATCACAGTACTCCCTCACACCTGTCATCACAATGTTCCATGACCCCTGTCATCACGATGCTACATGCCCTTATCATCAAAATGGTCCATGACCCCTGACATCACAATGTTCCATAACCCCTGTCATCAAAATGCTCCATGACACATTTCATCACAATGCTCTGTGACCCCTGACATCAAAATGTTCCATAACCACTGTCATCAGATTGGTCCATGACCCTGTCATCACAATGCACCCTGCCCTTCTCATCACAATGCACCATGCCCTTGTCATCAAAATGCTCCATGACATTTGTCATCACAAAGCTCCATGACCCTTGGCATAACAATGCTCAAAGCCTTTGTCATCACAATGCGTCATTAGCTTTGTCATCACAATCCTCCATGACACTTGGCATCACAATGCTCCATGCCATTGTCATCACAATGGACCATGACATATGTCATCACAATGCTCCCTGACACCTGTCTTCACAATACTCCATGACCTTGTCATCACAATGCTCCATGCCCCTGTCATCACAATGCGCCATGCCCACTGTCATCACAATAATCTATAAAACTTGTCAGACCAATGCTCCATGACCTTCTCATCACAATGCTCCATGTCCCTTGTCATCACAATTCTCTACGTCCTTGTCATCACAATGCTCCATGACACTTCTCATCACAATGTTACATGCTTTTCTCATCACAATTCTCCATGCACTTGTCATTGCAATGCTCCATGGTCCCTGTCATCACAATGCTCCGTGACTCCACTCATCACAATGCTTCATGACCTTTGTCATCACAATGTTTCATGCCCTCGTCATCACAAGGCTCTGTGACCTTTGTCACCACAATGCTCCCTGAACTTTTCATTACAATGCTCCGTGACCCTTGTCATCACAATGCTCCATGCCTTTGTCAGCACAGTGCTTCATGACCCTTGTCAGCGCAATGCTCCATGTGCTTGTCAGCGCAATGCTCCATGAACCATGACCCCTGTCATCACAGTGCTCCATGACTCCAGTCATCACAATGATTCATGACCTGTGTCATCACAATGGTCCATGCCCTCGTCATCACAAGGCTCTGTGACCATAGTCACCATAATGCTCCATGAACTTTTCATCACAATGCTCTGTGACGCTTTTCATCACAATGCTCCATGCCTTTGTCAGCACAATGCTCGAGGACGTTTGTCAACACAATGCGCCATGCACTTGTCATCACAATGCTCAACAACCTTGTCATCACAATGCTCCATAAACCTTGTTATCACAATGCTCCATGCACTTCTCATCAAAATGCTCTCTCACCAGTGATATCACAATATTCCATCACTAGTCAACACAGTACTCCCTCACCCCTGTGATTACAATATTCCCTGACCCCATTCATCACAATGCTACATGCACTTAACATCACAATGCTCCATGTCCCCTGACATCACAATGTTCCACAACCACTGTCATCAAAATGCTCCATGACACATTTCATCACAATGCTCCATGACCCCTGACATCACAATGTTCCATAACCACTGTCATCAAATTTCTCCATGACCCTGTCATCACAATGCGCCCTGACCTTCTCATCACAATACACCATGCCTTTGTCATGAAAATGCTCCATGACATTTGTCATCACAAAGCTACATGACCCTTGGCATCACAATGTTCCATATCATTGTCATCACAATGCTCCATGAACCCTCTCATCACATTGCTCCAAGCCCTTGTCTTCAGAAAGCTCCATGACCTTTTTCATCACAATGCTCGAGGCCCTTCTCATCACAATGTTCCCTGCCCTTGTCATTACAATCCTCCATGACCCATGTATCACAGTGTTCCGTGCCCTTGTCATCACAATGCTCCATGCCCACTCTCATCACAATAATCCATGAAATGTTTCAGAGCAATGCTCCATGCCCTTGTCATCACAATGCTCCATTAACCCTGTCATAACAATGCTCCATGACCCCTGCCATCACAATGTTCCACGGCCTTGTCATCACAAGGCTCCATGACACTTGTCATCACAGTGCTCCAAGACCCCTGTAATCACAATGCTCCATGCCCTTGTCATCACAAAGCTCCATGACGCATGTCATCAGAATTCTCCATGGCCTTCTCATCACAATGCTCCTTGCCCTTGTCATCACAATTTTCCAAGACCCCTGTAATCACAATGCTCCATGCCCCTTTTCATCAGAATGCTCCATGAGACTTGTCATCACAATGATCCATGCCCTTGTCATCACAATGCTCCATGACCCCTATCATCACAATACTCCATGAACATTTTCAGCCCAATGCTCCATGACCTTCTCATCACAATGCACCATGCGCTTGTCATCAGAAGGCTCCACAACCTTGTCATCACAAAGCTCCTTAAACCTTGTCATCACAATGCTCCATGCACTTCTCATCAAAATGCACCCTCACCCCTGTCATCACAATGTTCCATGACCCCTGTCATCACAATGCTACATGCCCTTATCATCACAATGCTCCATGACCCCTGACATCACAATGTTCCATAACCCCTGTCATCAAAGTGTTCCATGACCATTTTCATCAAATTGCTCCATGCCCCTGTCATCACAATTCTCCATGCCCTTCTCTTCACAATGCTCCATGACCCGTGTCATCACAATGCTCCGTGAATCCAGGCATCCCAATGCTTCATGACCTTGGTCATCACAATGGTACATGCCCTCATCATCAAAAGGCTTTGTGACCTTTGTCACCACAATGCTCCATGAACTTTTCATCACAATGTTCCATGACCCTTGTCATCACAATGCTCCATGACCCCTGACATCACAATGTTCCATAACACCTGTCATCAAAATGTTCCATGACCCTTTTCATCAAATTGGTCCATGACCCTGTCATCACCATGCTGCCTGCCCTTCTCATCAAAATGCACCACCCGCTTGTCAACATAATGCTCCATGACATTTGTCATCACAAAGCTCCATGACCCTTGGCATCACAATGCTCCATGACCTCTGTCATCACAATGCTCCAAACCCTTGTGATCACAATGTTCCATAAATCTTGTCATCACAACGCCCAATGACACTCGTCATCACCATTATCCATGGTTTTCTCATCACAATGCTCCATGACTTTGTTATCAAAATGCTCATTACACTTGTCATCACAATGCTCACTGATATCACAATGTTCAATCACTTGTCATCAGTATGCTCCTTGAACCCTGCCATGACAAGGGTCCATGCCCTTTTCATCACAATGCTCCAAGATCCTTGTAATCACAATGTTCCATGCCCTTGTCATCACAAAGCTCCATGACGAATGTCATCAGAATGCTCCATGGCCCTCTCATCACAGTGCTCCATGCCCTTCTCATCACAATGCTCCATTGTCAGCAAAATGCTACATGACCTTGTCATCACAATGCTGCATGCGCTTGTCATCACAATACCCCATTAACATTGTCATCACAATTCCCCATGAACATTGGGATCACATTGCTTCATGCCCTTGTCATCACAATGCTTCATACTCCTTGAAATCAATATGATCCATGACCTCTGTCATCACAATGCTCCAAACTCTTGTGATCACAATGTTCCATAACACTTGTCATCACAACGCTCCATGATGCCTGTCATCACAATAGTCCATGCCCTAGTTATCAGAATGCTCCATGACCTTTGTCATCACTATGCTCAATACACTTGTCATCACAATGCTCCCTGACACTTGTCGTCAAAATGTTCCTTGAACCCTGTCATGAAAAGGCTCCATGCTTTTTCATCACAATGCTCCATGCCCTTTTCATCACAATGCTCCATGCCATTGTCATCACAATACTCCACAAGCTTGTCATCAGAATGCTCCATGACCCTTGTCATCACAATGCTCCATGACACCTGTCATCACAATGTCCCATGACACCTGTCATCACAATGTTCCCTTCCCCTTATCATTACAGTGCTCCATGACACTCATCATCAAAATTATCCATGGTTTTCTCATCACAATGCTCCACGGTCTTGCCATCACAATGCTCCATGCCTTGGTCATCACAATGCTCCATGTCACTTGTATTCACAATTCTCCACATCCTTGTCATCACAATGCTCCATGACAATTCTCATCACAATGTTACATGTTGCTTTCATCAAAATTCTCCATGCACTTTTCATTGCAATGCTCCATGACCCCTGTCATAGCAAGCTCCATGCGCTTGTCATCACAATGTTTCACGACCTTGTCATCAAAATTCTCAATGGCCCTTGTTATAACAATGCTCCATAACCCCTGCCATCACAATGTTCCACGGCCTTGTCATCACAAGGCTCCATGACCCTTGTCATCACAGTGCTCCAAGACCCCTGTAATCACAATGCTCCATGCCCTTGTCATCACAAAGCTCCATGAAGCATGTCATCAGAATGCTCCATGGCCTTCTCATCACAATGCTCCATGCCCTTGTCATCACAATGCTCCAAGACCCATGTAATGACAATGCTCCATGCCCCTTTTCATCTTAATGTTCCATAAACCCTGTCATCACAATGCACCATGCCCATCATTGTAATGCTTCATGTTCTTGTCATCACAATGCTCCAAGTGCCCTGTAATCACAATGCTCCATGCCCCTTTTCATCTCAATTCTCCATGAACACTGTCATCACAATGCAACATGCCCATCATCATAATGCTTTATGCTATTGTCATCACAATGAAATCCAAATGCTCCATGACCTCTGTCATCACAATGCTCCAAACCCTTGTGATCACAATGTTCCATAACACTTGTCATCACAATGCCCCATGTCGCTCATCATCATAATTATCCATGGTCTTCTCATCACAATGCTCCATGACCTTTGTCATCACAATGCTCAATACACTTATCATCACAATGTTCCCTGACACTTGCCACCATGTACGCTCCTTGAACCCTGCCATGACAAGGCTCCATGCCTTTTTCATCACTATGCTCCACGCCCTTGTCATCACAAAGCTCCATGACGCATGTCAGCAGAATGCTCCATGGCCTTCTCATCACAATGCTCCATGCCATTGACATCACAATGCTCCATGCCCTTGTCATCACAAAGCTCCATGACGCATGTCATCAGAATGCTGCATGGCCTTCTCATCACAATGCTCCATGACCTTCTCATCACAACGCTCCAAGGTCTCTGTAATCACAATGCTCCATGCCCCTTTTCATCAGAATGTTCCATGAGACTTGTCATCACAAGGGTCCACGGTCTTCTCATCACAATGCTCCAGGATCTTGTCATCACAATGCTCCATTCCCTTTTAATCACAATGCTCCATGACCCCTGTCATTAAAATGCTCCATGGCAACTGTCTGCACAACTCTCCATGACCCCTGACAACACAATGATCTGGGATTCTTGTCATCAAAATGCTCCATGACCATTGTCATCAAAATGATCCATGCCCTTGTCATCCCAATTCTCCATGACCCCTGTAATCACAATGCTCCATGACGCTTGTCATCACAGTGTTCCATGACCCTTGTCATCACAATGCTCCATGCCTTTGTCAGCAAAATGCTACATGACCTTGTCATCAAAATGCTCCATGAGCTTGTCATCACAATACTCCATTACCATTGTCATCACAATCCGCCATGAACCTTGGGATCACTTTGCTTCATGCCCTTGTCATCACAATGCTCCATGCTCCTGGAAATCAAAATGATCCATGACTTCTGTCATCACAATGCTCCAAACTCTTGTGATCACAATGTTCCATAACACTTGTCATCACAACGCTCCATGATGCCTGTCATCACAATACTCCATTCCCTTGTCATCACAATGCCCTATGACATTTGTCATCACAATGCTCAATACACCTGTCATCACAATGCTCCCTGAAAATTGTCGTCATAATGCTCCTTGTACCCTATCATGAAAAGGTTCCATGCCTTTTTCATCACAATGATCCATGCCCTTTTCATCAAAATGCTCCATGCCATTGTCATAACAATGTTCCATGACCCCTCTCATCACTTTGCTTCATGCCATTGTCATCACATAGCTCCATGACGCTTGTCATCACAATACTCCATGCCCTTCTCATCACAATGCTCCATGGCCTGTCTTTACAATGCTCCATGACCCATGTATCACAATGCTCCGTGCCCTTGTCATCACAATGCTCCATGACACCTGTCATCACAATGCTCCATGACCCTTTTCATCAAAATGCTCCAAGAACCCTGTAATCACAATTCTCCATGCCCATCATCATAATGCTTGATGCCATTGTCATCACAATGATCATTGCCCCTATCATCACAATGATCCTCCATGCCACTGTACTCACAATGCTGCAGGACCTTGACATCACATGCTCCATGACCCTTTTCATCACAATGCTCCATGCCCTGGCCAGCACAATGCTCCATGACCATTCTCATCACAGTTTTCCACGCCCTTGTCATCACTAGGCTCCATGACCCTTGTCATCACAGTGCTCCAAGACCCCTGTAATTACAATGCTCCATGCCATTGTCATCAGAAAGCTCCATGACACTTGTCATCACAATGCTCCATGGCCTTCTCATCACAATGCTCCAGGGCCTTGTCATCACAATGCTCCATTCCCTTTTCATCACAATGCTCCATGACCCCTGACATCACAATACTCCATGAACATTTTCAGCCCAATGATCCATGCCCTTGTCATCCCAATGTTCCATGACCCCTGTAATCACAATGCTCCATGCCTTTGTTAGCAAAATGCTCCATGACCTTGCCATCACAGTGCTCCATGCGCTTGTCATCACATTCCTCCATGAACCTTGGGATCACATTGCTCCATACACTTGTCATCAAAATGCTCCATATCCTTAAAATCACAATGCTCCATGACTTTTCTGATCACAATGCTCCAACAATTGTGATCACAATGCTCCATAACACTTGTTATGACAATGCTCCATGACACCTGTCATCACAATACTCCATGCCCTTGTCATCCCAATGCTCTATGACCCCTGTAATCACAATGCTCTGTGACGCTTGTCATACAGTGCTCCATGACCCTTGTCATCACAAGGCTCCATGCACTTATCATCACAATGCTCCATGACCCTTGTTATCACAATGCTGCATGCCTTTGTCAGCAAAACGTTACATGACATTGCCATCACAATGCTCCATGCACTTGTGATCACAATCCTCCATTACCATTGTCATCACAATCTCCATGAACCTTAGGATCACATTACACCCTACACTTGTCATCACAATGTTCCATGTTCCTTGAAATCACAATGCTCCATGACCTCTGTCATCACAATGCTCCAAACCCTTGTGATCACAGTGTTCCATAACACTTGTCATCACAACGCTCCATGATGCCTGTCATCACAATATTCCATGCCCTTTTCATTACAATGCTCAATGACACTTGTTGTCAGATGCTCCTTGGACCCTGTCATTACAAGGAAACATGCATTTTTCATCACAATGATCCATGCCCTTTCATCACAATGATCCATGCCATTGTCATCACAATACTACATGCACTTGTCATCAAAATGTTCCATGACCCTTGACATCACAATGCTCCATGACCCCTGTCATCACAATGCTCCATGGCCCTTGTCATCACAATGCTCCATGCCCACTGTCATCACAGTAATCCATGAAAATTGTCAGACCAATGCTCCATGCCCTTGTCATCTCAAAGCTCCATGATTCTTGCCATCACAATGCTCCATGCCCTTCTCATCACAATGCTCCTTGCCCTTGTCACTACAATGCTCCATGACCCATATATCACAATGTTCCGTGCCCTTCTCATCACAATGCTCCCTGATATATGTCTTCACAATACTCCATGACCTTGTCATCACAATGCTCCATTACTCCTGTCATCAAAATGCTCCATGCCCTTGTCATCACAATGCTCCATTACCTTTGTCATCACAATCCAACATGACACTTGGCATCACAATGCTCCATGCCATTGTTATCACAATGGACCATAACATATGTTATCACAAAGCTCCATTCTCCCTATCATCACAATGTTCCATGAACCCTGTCATCACAATGCTCCATGCCCTTGTCATCACAAAGCTCCATTACCTTTGTCGTCACAATCCAACATGACACTTGTCATCACAATGCCCCATGCCCTTCTCATCACAATGCTCCCTGACACCTGTTTTCACAATACTCAAAGACCTTGTCATCACAATGCTCCATGCACCTGTCATCACAATGCGCCATGGCCACTGTCATCACAATAATCCATGAAACTTGTCAGACCAAGGCTCCATGCCCCTGTCATCACATTGCTCCATGCCTTTGTCATCACAATGCTCCATGACCCCTGTCATCACAATGCTCCATGACTCCAGTCATCACAATGCTTCATGATCTTTGTCATGACAATGGTCCACGCCCTCGTCATCAAAAGGCTCTGTGACCTTTGTCACCACAATGCTCCATGAACTTTTCATAACAACGCACTGTTACCCTTGTCATCACAATGCTCCATTCCCTTGTTTTCAAAATGCTCCATGACCCCTGCCATCACAATGTTCCACGGCCTTGTCATCACAAGGCTCCATGACCCTTGTCATCAGAATGCTCCAAGACCCCTGTAATCAGAATTCTCCATTCCCGTGTCATCACAAAGCTCCATGACACATGTCATCATTATGCTCCATGGCCTTCTCATCACAATGCTCCATGCCCTTGTCATCACAATGCTCCAAGACCCCTGTAATCACAAAGCTCCAAGCACATTTTCATCTCAATGCTCCATGAACCCTGTCATCACAATGCACCATGCCCATCATCATAATGCTTCATGCTATTGTCATCACAATGAAATCAAAATGCTCCATGACCTCTGTCATCACAATGCTCCAAACCCTTGTGATCACAATGTTCCATAACACTTGTCATCAAAATGCCCCATGACGCTCGTCATCACAATTATCCATGGTCATCTCATCACAATGCTCCATGACTTTGTCATCACAATGCTCATTACGCCTGTCATCACAATGCTCACTGATATCACAATGTTCAATCACTTGTCTTCAGTATGTTCCTTGAACCCTGTCATGACAAGGCTCCATGCCTTTTTCATCACAATGCTCCAAGATCCCTGTAATCACAATGTTCCATGACCTTGTCATCACAAAGCTCCCTGACGCATGTCATCAGAATGATCCATGGCCTTCTCATCACAGTGCTCCATGCCCTTGTCTTCACAGTGCTCCAAGACCCCTGTAATCACAATGCTCCATGCCCCTGCTCATCAGAATGCTCCATGAAACTTGTCATCACAATGCTCTATGACCCCTGTCATCACAATGCTCCATGACTCCAGTCATCACAATGCTCCATGACCCTTGTCATCACAATGGTCCATGACCTTTCTTATCACAATGCTCCATGCTCTTGCCATGACAATGCTCCATGACACTTTCATCACAATGCTCCCTGGCCTTCTCATCACAATGCTCCTGGACCTTGTCATCACAATGCTCCATTCCCTTGACATCAAAATGCTTCATGATCCCTGTCATCACAATACTCCATGAACATCTTCAGCCCAATGCTCCATGCCCTTGTTTTCACCATGCTCCATGCCCCCTGACAACACAATGCTCCCGGATTCTTGTCATCAAAATGCTCCATGACCCTTGTCATCACAATAATCCATGCCCTTGTCATCCCAATGCTCCATGACCCCTGTAATCACAATGCTCCCTGACGCTTGTCATCACAATGCTCCATGACCCTTGCCATCACAATCCTCCATGCGCTTGTCATCACAATACTGCATTACCATTGTCATCACAATCCTCCATGAACCTTGGGATCACACTGTCCCATACACTTGTCATCACAATGCTCCATGCTGTTTGAAATCACAATGCTCCATGACCTCTGTCATCACAATCCTCCAAACACTTGTGATCACAATGCTCCATAGCACTTGTCATCACAACGCTGCATGACGCCTCTCATCACAGTACTCCATGCCCTTGTCATCACAGTACTCCATGACACTTGTCGTCAGAGGCTCCTTGAACCCAGTCATTACAAGGCTACATGCCCTTTTCATCACAATGATCCATGCCCTTTTCATCACAATGCTCCAGGCAATTGTCATCACAATACTCCATGTGCTTGTCATCAGAATACTCCATGACCCTTGTCATCACAATGCTCCATGACACGTCTTCACAATGCTCCATGCCCCTTGTCCTCACAGTTCTTCATGACCCTCGTCATCACAATGCACAATGGACTTCTCATCACAATGCTCCACGTCCTTGCCATCACAATGCTCCATGCCCTGGTCATCACAATGCTCCATGACACTTCTCATCAAAATGCTACATGCTCTTGTCATCACAGTTCTCCATGCACTTATTGTCACAATGCTCCATGACCCCTGTCATAGCAAGCTCCATGCGCTTATCATTGCAGTGCTTCACGCCATGGTCATCAAAATGCTCAAACACCCTTGTCATCACAATACTCCATGCCCTTGTCATCACAATGCTCCATGAACCTTGTCATCACAATGCTCCGAGCCCTGGTCATCACAATGCTCCATTACACGTGTCACCACAGGCCTCCATGACACTTGGCATCACAATGCTCCATGCCATTGTCTTCACAATGGACGATGACATATGTCATCACAGTGCTCCATGCACCCTGTCATCACAATGCTCCATTATGCTTGTCATCACAATACCCCATGCCCACTGTAACCACAATATTGCATGAAATTTTTGAGACCAATGCTCCATGAACTTCTCATTACAATGCTCCATGCCCTTGTCACTACAATGCTGTATGACCCACCTATTACAATGTTCCATGCCCTTCTCATGACAATGCTCCATGCCCTTGTCATTACAATCCTCCAATGCCCATGTATCACAGTGTTCCGTGCCCTTGTCATCACAATGCTCCATGCCCACTCTCATAACAATCTCCAAGACCCCTGTAATCACAATGCTCCTTGCCCTTGTCATCACAAAGCTCCATGACGCATGTCATCGGAATGAGCCATGGCCTTCTCATCACAATGCTCCATGCCCTTGTCATCACAATGCTCCAAGACCACTGTAATCACAATGCTCCATGAACATTTTCAACACAGTGCTCCATGACTTTGTCATCAGAATGCTCCATGACCCGTGTCATCAAAGGCTCCGTGACCACTGTCATCACAACGCTCCATGACCCCTGACAACACAATGATCCGGGACTCTTATCACCAGAATTCTCCATGACACTTCTCACCACAATAATCCATGCCCTTGTCATCCCAATGCTCCATGACACATGTAATCACAATGCTCCTTGACGCTTGTCATCACAATGCTCCGTTACACTTGTCATCACAATACTCCATTACCATTGTCATCACAATCCTCCATGAAACTTGGGATCACATTGCTTCATTCCCTTGTCATCACAAGGCTCCATGCTCCTTGAAATCAAAATGATCCATGACCACTGTCATCACAATGCTCCAAACCCTTGTGATCACAATGTTCCATAACACTTGTCATCACAACACTCCATGATGGCTTTCATCACAAAACTCCATGCCTATGTCATCACAATGTTCCACGACCTTTCTCATGACAATGCTCCATGCCCTTGTCATTACAATCCTTCATGAGACATGTATCAGAGTGTTCCATGCCCTTGTCATCACAATGCTCCATTACACCTGTCATAACAATGGTCCATGACACCTGCCATCACAATGTTCCACGGGCTTGTCTTCACAAGGCTCCATGACCCTTGTCATCACAATGCTCCAAAGCCCTGTAATCACAATGCTCCATGCCCTTGTCATCACAAAGCTCCATGACGCATGTCATCAGAATGCTCCATGGACTTCTCATCACAATGCTCCATGCCCTTGTCATCAAAATGCTCCAAGACCCCTGTCATCACAATGCACCATGCCCATCATCATAATGCTTCATGCTATTGTCATCACAATGAAATCAAAATGCTCCATGACCTTTGTCATCACAATGCTCCAAACCCTTGTGATCACAATGTTCCATAACACTTGTCATCACAACGCCCCATGACGCTCGTCATCACAATTATCCATGGTCTTCTCATCACAATGCTCCATGACCTTTGTCATCACAATGCTCAATACACTTGTCATCACAATGCTCCCTAACACTTGTCGTCATTATGCTCCTTGAACCCTGTCATGACAAGGCTCCATGCCTTTTTCACCACAATAATCCATGCCCTTTTCATCACAATGCTCCAAGACCCTTGTAATCACAAAGCTCCATGCCCTTGTCATCACAAAACTCCATGACGTTTGTCATCACAATGCTCGATGCCCTTCTCATCACGATGATCCATGCCCTTGTCATTACAATCCTCCATGACCCATGTATCACAGTGTTCCGTGCCCTTGTCATCACAAACCTCCATGCCCACTCTCATCACAATAATCCATGAAAGGTTTCAGACCAATGCTCCATGCCCTTGTCATCACAATGCTCCATTACCCCTGTCATAACAATGCTCCATGACCCCGGCCATCACAATGTTCCTCGGCTTTGTCATCACAAGGCTCCATGACACTTGTCATCACAATGCTCCAAGACCCCTGTAATCACAATGCTCCATTCCCTTGTCATCACAAAGCTCCAAGTCGCATGTCATCGGAATGCTCCATGGCCTTCTCATCACAATGCTCCATGCCCTTGTCATCACAATGCTTCAAGACCCCTGTAAGAACAATGCTCCATGCCTCTTTTCATCTCAATGCTCCATGAACCCTGTCATCACAGTGCACCATGCCCATCATCATAATGCTTCATGCTATTGTCATCACAATGAAATCAAAATGCTCCATGACCTCTGTCATCACAATGCTCCAAACCCTTGTGATCACAATGTTCCATAACACTTGTCATCAAAACGCACCATGACACTCGTCATCACAATTATGCATGGTCTTCTCATCACAATGCTCCATGCCCCTGTCATCACAATGCTCCATGCCCTTGTAATCACAATGCTCCATGACCCCTGTCATCACAATGCTCAATACACTTGTCATCACAATGCTCACTGATATCACAATGTTCCATCAATTGTCTTCAGTATGCTCCTTGAACCCTGTCATGACAAGGCTCCATGCCCTTTTCATCACAATGCTCCAAGATCCCTGTAATCACAATGCTCCATGCCCTTGTCATCACAAAGCTCCATGACGCATGTCATCAGAATGCTCCATGGCCTTCTCATCACAATGCTCCTGGGACTTGTCATCACAATGCTCCATTCCCTTGTCATCAAAATGCTCTATGATCCCTGTCATAACAATACTCCATGAACATTTTCAGCCCAATGCTCCATGCCCTTCTTATCACCATGCTCCATGACCCATGACAACACAATGCCCCAGGACTCTTGTCATCAAAATGCTCCATGACCCTTGTCATCACAATAATCCATGCCCTTGTCATCCCAATGCTCCATGACCCCTGTAATCAAAATTCTCCATGACGCTTGTCATCAAAGTGCTCCATGACCTTTGTCATAACAAGGCTCCATGCCTTTATCATCATAATACTCCATGACCCTTGCCATCACAATGGTCCATGCGCTTGTCATCACAATCCTCCATGAACCTTGGGATCACACTGCTCCATACACTTGTCATCACAAAGCTCTATGCTGCTTGAAATCACAATGCTCCATGACCGCAGTCATCACAATCCTCCAAACCCTTGTGATCACATTGCTCCATAGCACTTGTCATCACAACGCTCCATGACGCCTCTCATCACAATACTCCATGCCCTTGTCATCACAATACTCCATGACACTTGCCATCAGAGGCTACTTGAACCCAGTCATTACAAGGCTACATGCCCTTTTCATCACAATGATCTATGCCCTTTTCATCACAGTGCTCCAGGCCATTGTCATCACAATACTCCATGTGCTTGTCATCAGAATACTCCATGACACTTGTCATCCCAATGCTCCATGACACCTGTCATCACAATGCTCCATGACACATGTCTTCAGAATGCTCCATGCCCCTTGTCATCACAGGTCTTCATGACTCTCGTCATCACAATGCACAATGGCCTTCTCATCACGATGCTCCACGGCCTTGCCATCACAATGCTCCATGCCCTGGTCATCACAATGCTCCATGACACTTCTCATCAAAATGCGACATGCTCTTGTCATCAGAATTCTCCATTCACTTATTGTCGCAATGCTCCTTGACCCCTGTCACAGCAAGCCTCATGTGCTTTTCCTCACAGTGCTTCACGCCCTTGTCATCAAAATGCTCAAAGACCCTTGTCATCACAATGCTCCATGAACCTTTTCATCACAATGCTACAAGCCCTTGTCATCACGATGCTCCATTACCCTTGTCATCACAATCCTTCATGAGCCTTGGCATCAGAATGCTCCATGCCATTGTCTTCACAATGGACAATGACATATGTCATCACAATGCTCCATGCACCCTGTCATCACAATGCTCCATGATGCTTGTCATCACAATCCTCCATGCCCAATGTCATCACAATAATGCATGAAATTTGTCAGACCAGGGCCCCATGCACTTCTCATCACAATGCTCCATGCCCTTGTCACTACAATACTCTATGAACCACATATCACAATGTTCCACGCACTTGTCATCACAAGGCTCCATGACCCTTGTCATCACAGTGCTCCAAGACCCCTGTAATTACAATGCTCCATGCCCTTGTCATCACAAAGCTCCATGACGCTTGTCATCACAATGCTCCATGGCCTTCTCATCACAATGCTCCAGGGCCTTGTCATTACAATGCTCCATTCCCTTGTCATCACAATGCTCCATGATCCCTGTCATCACAATACTCCGTGAAAATTTTCAGCCCAATGATCCATTCCCTTGTCATCCCAATGCTCCATGACCCCTGTAATCAGAATGCTCCATGCCTTTGTCAGCAAAATGCTACATGACCTTGCCATCACAATCCTCCATGCACTTTTCATCACATTACTCCATGAACCTTGGGATCACATTGCTCCATACACTTGTCATCACAATGCTCCATGTTCCTTGAAATCACAATGCTCCATGACCACTCTCATCACAATGCTCCAAACACTTGTGATCACAATGCTCCATAACACTTGTCATCACAATGCTCCATGATGCATGTCATCACAATACTCCATGCCCTTGTCATTACAATGCTCCATGACCCCTGACAACACAATGCTCTGGGCCTCTTGTCATCAAAATGCTCCATGACCCTTGTCATCACAGTAATCCATGCCCTTGTCATCCCAATGCTCTGTGACCCCTGTAATCACAATGCACTGTGACGCTTGCGTTTGTCATCACGGTGCTCCATGACCCTTGTCATCACAAGGCTCCATGCACTTATCATCACAATGCTACATGCCTTTGTCAGCAAAATGTTACAGGACCTTGCCATCACAATTCTCCATGCGCTTGTGATCACAATCCTTCATTACCATTGTCATCACAATCTCCATGAACCTTAGGATCACATTGCACCATACACTTGTCATCACAATGTTCCATGTTCCTTGAAATCACAATGCTCCATAACCACTGTCATCACAATGCTTCTAACCCTTGTGATCACAATGTTCCATAACACTTGTCATCACAACGCTCCATGATGCCTGTCATCACAATATTCCATGCCCTTGTCATCACAATGCTCCATGACACTTGTTGTCAGATGCTTCTTGGACCCTGTCATTACAAGGAAACATGCCTTTTTCATCACAATGAACCATACCCTTTCATCACAATGCTCCATGCCATTGTCATCACAATACTACATGCGCTTGTCATCAGAATGTTCCATGACCATTGTCATCACAATGCTCCATGACCCCTGTCATCACAATGCCCATGACCCTTGTCATCACAATGCTCCATGCCCACTGTCATCACAATAATCCATGAAAATTGAATAGTCCCTCTCCTGGTGCTCCGGTTTGACTTTCCAACTGCTTTACTCTCAATCTCCCAACTTGGAGAGACAGCCCCTTTAACCTCCTGCTCCATGACACTTTCATCAAAATGCTCCATGGCCTTCTCATCACAATACTCCTGGGCCTTGTCATCACAATGCGCCATTCCCTTGTCTTCAAAATGCTCCATGATCCCTGTTATCACAATACTCCATGAACATTTTCAGCCCAATGCTCCATGCCCTTGTTTTCACCATGCTCCATGACCCATGACAACACAATGCTCCCGGACTCTTGTCATCAAAATGCTCCATGACCCTTGTCATCACAATAATCCATGCCCTTGTCATCCCAATGCTCCATGACCCCTGTAATCACAATGCTCCATGACGCTTGTCATCAAAGTGCTCCATGACCTTTGTCATAACAAGGCTCCATGCCTTTATCATAATAATACTCCATGACCCTTGCCATCACAATGTTCCATGCACTTGTCATCACAATGCTGCATTACCATTGTCATCACAATCCTCCATGAACCTTGGGATCACACTGCTCCATACACTTGTCATCACAATGCTCCATGCTGCTTGAAATCACAATGCTCCATGACCTCTGTCATCACAATCCTCCAAACACTTGTGATCACAATGCTCCATAGCACTTGTCATCACAACGCTCCATGACGCCTCTCATCACAGTACTCCATGCCCTTGTCATCACAATAATCCATGACACTTGCCATCAGAGGCTCCTTGAACCCAGTCATTACAAGGCTACATGCCCTTTTCATCACAATGATCCATGCCCTTTTCATCACAGTGCTCCAGGCCATTGTCATCACAATACTCCATGTGCTTGTCATCAGAATACTCCATGACCCTTGTCATCACAATGCTCCATGACACCTGTCATCACAATTCTCCATGACACGTCTTCACAATGCTCCATGCCCCTTGTCATCACAGGTCTTCATGACCCTCATCATCACAATGCACAATGGCCTTCTCATCACAATGCTCCATGGCCTTGCCATCAAAATGTTCCATGCCCTGGTCATCACAATGCTCCATGACACTTCTCATCAAAATGCTACATGCTTTTGTCATCACAATTCTCCATTCACTTACTGTCGCAATGCTCCTTGACCCCTGTCGCAGCAAGCTCCATGCGCTTGTCATCACAGTGCTTCACGCCCTTGTCATCAAAATGCTCAAAGACCCTTGTCATCACAATGCTCCATGAACCTTGTCATCACAGTGGTCCAAGCCCTTGTCATCACAATGCTCCATTACCCTTGTCATCACAATGCTCCATTACACGTGTCACCACAGGCCTCCATGAACCTTGGCATCAGAATGCTCCATGCCATTGTCTTCACAATGGACGATGACATATGTCATCACAATGCTCCATGCACCCTGTCATCACAATGCTCCATGATGCTTGTCATCACAATCCTCCATGCCCAATGTCATCACAATAATGCATGGAATTTGTCACACCAGTGCCCCTTGCACTTCTCATCACAATGCTCCATGCCCTTGTCAATATACTGCTCTATGAACCACGTATCACAATGTTCCATGCCCTTCTCATGATAATGCTTCATGCCCTTGTCATTACAATCCTCCATGACCCATGTATCACAGTGTTCTGTGCCCTTGTCATCACAATGCTCCATGCCCACTCTCATCATAATAATCCATGAAAAGTTTCAGACCAATGCTCCATGCCCTTGTCATCACAATGCTCCATTACCCGTGTCATAACAATGCTCCATGACTCCTGCCATCACAATGTTCCACGGCCTTGTCATCACATGGCTCCATGACACTTGTCATCACAATGCTCCAAGATCCTTGAAATCACAATGCTCCATTCCCTTGTCATCACAAAGCTCCATGACGCATGTCATCAGAATGTTCCATGGACTTCTCATCACAATGCTCCATGCCTTTTTCATCACAATGCTCCAAGACCCCTGTAATCACAATGCTCCATGCCCCTTTTCATCTCAATGCTCCATGAACACTGTCATCACAATGCACCATGCCCATCATCATAATGCTTCATGCAATTGTCATCACAATGAAATCACAATGCTCCATGACCTCTGTCATCACAATATTCCAAACCCTTGTGATCACAATGTTCCATAACACTTGTCATCACAACGCACCATGTCGCTCGTCATCACAATTATCCATGGTGTTCTCATTACAATGCTCCATGACCTTTGTCGTCACAATGCTCCATACACGTGTCATCACAATGCTCCCTGACACTAACCGTCCTGTATGCTCCTTGAACCCTGTCATGACAAGGCTCCATGCCTTTTTCATCACAAGGATCCATGCCCTTTTCATCACAATTCTCCAAGACTCCTGTAATCACAATGCTCCATGCCCTTGTCATCACAATGTTCCATGAGGCATGTCATCAGAATGCTCCGTGGCCATCTCATCACAATGCTCCATGCCCTTGACATCACAATGATTCATGTCGTTGTTATCACAAAGCTCCAAGACGCATGTCATCCGAATGATCCATGGCTTTCTCATCACAGTGCTCCATGCCCTTTTCACCACAATGCTCCAAGACCCCTGTAATCACAATGCTCGATGCCCCTTTTCATCAGAATGCTCCATGAGACTTGTCATCACAAGGCTCCATGGTCTTCTCATCGCAATGCTCCAGGACCTTGTCATCACAATGCTCCATTCCCTTGTCATCTCAGTGCTCCATGACCCCTGTCATCACAATACTCCATGAATATTTTCAGCCCAATGCTCCATGACCTGCTCATTACAATGCTCCATGAGCCCTGTCCTCACAATGCTACATGACCACTGTCGGCACAACGCTCCATGACCCCTGACAACACAATGATCCGGGATTCTTGTCATCAAAATGTTCCATGACACTTGTCATCCCAATGATACATGCCCTTGTCATCCCAATGCTCCATGATCCCTGTAATCACAATGCTCCATGACGCTTGTCATCACAGTGCTCCATGACCCTTGTCATCACAATTCTCCATGCCTTTGTCAGCAAAATGCCACATGACCTTGTCATCACAATGCTCCATGCACTTGTCATCACAATACTCCATTACCATTGTCATCAAAATCCGCCATGAATCTTGGGATCACATTGCTTCATGCCCTTGTCATCACAATGCTCCATGCTCCTTGAAATCAAAATGATCCATGACCTCTGTCATCACAATGCTCCAAACCCTTGTGATCACAATGTTCCATAACACTTGTCATCACAACGCTCCATGATGCCTGTCATCACAATAGTCCATGCCCTTGTCATCACAATGCTCCATGACCTTTGTCATCACTATGCTCAATACACTTGTCATCACAATGCTCCCTGACACTTGTCGTCAGATTGCTCCTTGAACCCGGTCATGAATAGGTTCCATGCCTTTTTCATCACAATGATCCATGCCCTTTTCATCAAAATGCTCCATGCCATTGTCATAACAATGCTCCATGACCCCTCTCATCACATTGCTCCATGCCATTGTCATCACATAGCTCCATGACGCTTGTCATCACAATACTCCATGCCCTTCTCATCACAATGCTCCATGCCCTGTCATTACAGAGATCCATGACCCATGGATCACAATGTTCCGTGCCCTTGTCATCACAATGCTCCATGCGCTTGTCATCACATTCCTCCATGAACCTTGGGATCACATTGCTCCATACACTTGTCATCACAATGCTCCATGATGCCTGTCATCACAATACTCCATGCCCTTGTCATCACAATGCTCCATGACCCCTGACAACACAATGCTCTGGGACTCTTGTCATCAAAATGCTCCATGACCCTTGTCATCACAATAATCCATGCCCTTGTCATCCCAATGCTCTATGACCCCTGTAATCACAATGCACTGTGACCCTTGTCATCACAGTGCTCCATGACCCTTGTCATCACAAGGCTCCATGCACTTATCATCACAATGCTCCATGACCATTTTTATCACAATGCTACATGCCTTTGTCAGCAAAATGTTACATGATCTTGCCATCACAATTCTCCATGCGCTTGTGATCACAATCCTCCATTACCATTGTCATCACAATCTCCATGAACCTTAGGATCACATTGCACCATACACTTGTCATCACAATGTTCCATGTTCCTTGAAATCACAATGCTCCATAACCTCTGTCATCACAATGCTCCAAACCCTTGTGATCACAATGTTCCATAACACTTGTCATCACAACGCTCTTCTGGAGCCCACCCGGACGGGGCAAGGTTGCCCTAGCACAGCTAGGAAGCCCAGCACAGCTGGAGGTACTTGCCCAGTGAGCAAGCAAAGCTACTCACCCGAGGGTCCTGGGATGAGAGCAAAAATCACCCTGCTATTAATTGGAAGCATGATGTTCATTCCCCTAATAGAGGGAGGATTCCGACCTTGTAAGAATTGGAAAAGGCCCACTAAGATAGAAACAGTCAAAACTACTTTGCCCCCACTGGAATTACCCACTCCGCGTCCCCCTCATTGGGAAAGACAAAATGCCACGGGAATGTTTAAATTACGTTATCCTACTCTGAAAGAGAAAATGGATGATTTATGGCCCCCTTGGGGAGTAAGAGATAAACATGGGGTTTCATGGTACTGGTATAGGGGGCATCTTAGGCCTACATTGATTATGCAAACGTTGTTTCCCGAAGTGAGACTTGCTGGAGGTATAAAAAGCACATGTGTATCTAATTCATATATTATAGGACAATCAATCTTTTGTAAATATTTTAATGGACAACCTGGGATATTTATAGAAGTGCTATGCCCTCCTAAATTAGGTTACCCAGGAATAGGAAAATAATTATAGGATAAGGAAATATTATTTCCATGAACTAGCATGGAACAAACCAGCTAATACTGCTGCTATTTGTATATAGGTAGAATTAGTTAAGTCTTATAAAAGACAAAAATAGAATAGATATAATCTGTTATTAGAATAGGTGGTTTAACAAGGTCCAGGAATAGCAAAGAACATTTGGTTCACACACCTCGCTGGAGCCACAGAGCTACAGGGTGTAAAGATTGTCATCAGAACGTGCAGCAGACACAGGAACAGTTGTTCCAAAACTGAAAAGGAACTGTACCTTGCCTCAAGGGAAAGGAAGAAGGAAACAGATGACTTGAGAGGGACTATTGTAACCACAAAAAGAAGATGATGTACCGTTATGAGTATATTGGGTATGTTTTGGGACTATTAAGCCAGTATGTTATTTAATCATTAAAAGGTATATAAGATTCATGTTAAGCATAATAGAATTGGCAGATTCTTGCAACTCATGGTGTGGTGCAGTTCTGTCCATCGCCGACTCCGTCTTCCCCTCGGGTAACTCCTGTCCTGCTGGAGCTGGACTCCGGCAACGCTCCATGGTGCCGTCATCACAATATTCCATGCCCTTCTCATTACAATGCTCCATGACACTTGTTGTCAGATGCACCATGACCCTTGTCATCACAATGCTCCATGACTCCAGTCATCACAATGCTTCATGACCTGTGTCATCACAATGGTCCATGCCCTCGTCATCACAAGGCTCTGTGACCTTTGTCACCAAAATGCTCCATGAACTTTTCATCACAATGCTCTGTGACCCTTGTCATCACAATGCTCCATGCCTTTGACAGCACAATGCTCCATGACACTTGTCACCACCATGCTCCATACGCTTGTCAGCACAATGTTCCATGACCCATGTCATCACAATGCACCATGAGCTTGGCATCACAATGCTCCCCAACCTTGTCATCACAATGCTCCATAAACCTTGTCATCACAATGCTCCACGCACTTCTCATCAAAATGCTCTCTCACCACTAATATCACAATGTTCCATAATAGTTATCACAATACTCCCTCACCCCTGTCATCACAATGTTCCATCACACCTGTCATCACAATGCTACATGCCCTTATAATCACAATGCTCCAAGATCCCTGTAGTCACAATGCTCCATACCCTTGTCATCACAAAGCTCCATGACACATGTCATCAGAATGCTCCATGGCATTCTCATCACAGTTCTCCATGCCCTTGTCATCACAATGCTCCAAGATCCCTGTAATCACAATGCTCTATGGCCCTGTTCATCAGAATGCTGCATGAAACTTGTCATCACAATGCTCTATGACTCAAGTCATCACAATGCTCCATGACATTTGTCATCACAATGTTCCATGGCCTTTTCATCACAATGCTCCAGGGACTTGTCATCACAATGCTCCATTCCCTTGTCATCAAAATGCTCCATGATCCCTCTCATCACAATACTCCATGAATATTTTCTGCCAAATGCTCCATGCCCTTGTTATCACCATGCTCCATGACCGCTGAAAACACATTGTTCCATAACCCCGGTCATCTAAATGCTCCGTGACACTTTTCATCACAATGCTCCATGACCCCTGACATCACAATGTTCCATAATCCCTGTCATCAAAACGTTACATGACACTTTTCATCAAATTGCTCCATGACCCTGCCATCACAATTCTCCCTGCCCTTCTCATCACAATGCACCACGCCCTTGTCATCAAAATGCTCCATGACCTTTGTCATCACAATGCTCCATGACCATTTGCATCACAATGCTCCATGCCATTGTCCTCACAATGCTCCATGAACCCTCTCATCACATTGCTCCATGCCCTTGTCATCACAGAGCTCCATGACGCTTGTCATCACAATGCTCGATGACCTTCTTATCACAATGCTCCAGGCCCTTGTCATTACAATCCTCCATGACACATGTATCACAGTGTTCCATGCCATGTCATCACAATGCTCCATTACCCCTGTCATAACAATGCTCCATGACCCCTGCCATCACAATGTTCCACAGCCTTGTCATCATAAGGCTCCTTGACCCTTGTCAACACAATGCTCCAAGACCCCTGTAGTCACAATGCTCCATGCCCTTGTCATCACAAAGCTCCATGACGCATGTCATCAGAATGCTCCATGGCCTTCTCATCACAATGCTCCATGCCCTTGTCATCACAATGCTCCAAGAACCCTGTAATCACAATGCTCCATGCCCCTTTTCATCTCAATGCTCCATGAACCCTGTCATCACTATGCACCATGCCCATCATCATAATGCTTCATGCTATTGTCATCACAATGAAATCAAATGCTCCGTGACTTCTGTCATCACAATGCTCCAAACCCTTGTGATCACAATGTTCCATAACACTTGTCATCACAATGCCCCATGATGCTCTTCATCACAATTATACATAGTCTTCTCATCACAATGCTCCATGACTTTGTCATCACAATGCTCCCTGACACATGTCGTCAGTATGCTCCTTGAAGCCTGTCATGACAAGGCTCTATGCCTTTCTCATCACAATGATCCATGCCCTTTTCTTCACAATGCTCCAAGACCCCTGTAATCACAATGCTCCATGCCCTTGTCATCAGAAAGCTCCATGGCACATGTCATCAGAATGCTCCGTGGCCTCCTCATCGCAATGCTCCATGCCCTGTTCATCACAATGCTCCAAGACCCCTGTAATCACAGTGCTCCATGCACCTTTTCATCAGAATGCTCCATGAGACTTGTCATCACAAGGCTCCATGGTCTTCTCATCACAATGCACCAGGACTTTGTCATCACAATACTCCATGAATATTTTCTGCCCAATGCTCCATGACCTTCCCATCACAATGCTCCATGACCCCTGTCATCACAATGCACTATGACCACTGTCATCACAACGCTCCATGACCCCTGACAACACAATGATCTGGGACTCTTGTCATCAAAATGCTCCATGACCTTTGTCATAAAAATGATCCATGCCCTTGTCATCCCAATTCTCCATGACCCCTGTAATCACAATGCTCCGTGACGCTTGCCATCACACTACACGACCCTTGTCATCACAATGCTCCATGCCTTTGTCAGGAAAATGCTACATGACCTTGTCATCAAAATGCTCCATGCGCTTGTCATCACAATACTCCATTACCATTGTCATCACAATCCTCCATGAACCTTGGGATCACATTGCTTCATGCCCTTGTCATCACAATGCTCCTTGCTCCTTGAAATCAAAATGATCCATGACCTCTGTCATCACAATGCTCCAAACCCTTGTGATCACAATGTTCCATAACACTTGTCATCACAATGCTCCATGATGCGTGTCATCACAATACTCCATGCCCTTGTCATCACAATGCTCCATGACCTTTGTCATCACAATGCTTAATACACTTGTCATCACAATGCTCCCTGACACTTGTCGTCAGAATGGTCCTTGAACACTGTCATGAAAAGGCTCCATGCCTTTTTCATCACAATGATCCATGCCATTGTCATCACAATACTCCACAAGCTTGTCATCAGAATGCTCCATGACCCTTGCCATCACAATACTCCATGCCACCTGTCATCACAATTCTCCATGACACCAGTCATCACAATGCTCCATGCCCCTTGTCATTACAGTGCTCCATGACGCTTGTCATCACAATTATCCATGGTCTTCTCATCACCATGCTCCTCGGTCTTGCCATCACAATGCTCCTTGCCCTGGTCATCACAAGGCTCCATGTAGCATGTCATCACTATTCTCCACGTCCTTTTCATCACAATGCTCCATGACACTTCTCATCACAATGTTACATGCTCCTGTCATCACAATTCTCCATACACTTGTCATCACAATGCTCCATGAACCCTGTCATAGCAAGCTCCATGTGCTTGTCTTCACAATGCTTCACGACCTTCTCTTCAAAATTCTCAATGGGTCTTGTCATCACAATGCTCCATGCCCTTGTCATCACAATGATCCTTGACACTTCTCATCACAATGATACATGCTCTTGTCATCATAATTCTACATGCAATTGTCATCGCAATGTTACATGACCCCTGTCATTGCAAGCTCCATGCGCTTGTCATCACAATGGTAGACGACCTGGTCATCAAAATTCTAAAAGGCCCTTGTCATCCCAATGCTCCTTGCCCTTGTCATCACAATGCTTCATTACCTTTGTCATCACAATCCTCCATGACACTTGGCATCACCATGCTCCATGCCATTGTCATCACAATGGACCATGACATATGTCATCACAATGCTCCCTGACACCTGTATTCACAATACTCTATGACCTTGTCATCACAATGCTCCATGCCCTTGTCATCACAATGCTCCATGAACCCTCTCATCACATTGCTGCATGCCCTTGTCATCACAAAGCTCCATGACACTTGTCATCACAATGCTCGATGCCCTTCTATTCACAATGCTCCATGACCTTTTCATTACAATCCTCCAGGACCCATGTATAACAGTGTTCCGTGCCCTTGTCATCACAATGCTCCATGCCCACTCTCATCACAATAATCCATGAAAATTTTCAGACCAATGGTCCATGCCCATGTCATCACAATGCTCCATTACCCCTGTCATAAAAATGCTCCATGCCCATCATCATAATGCTTCATGCTATTGTCATCACAATGAAATCAAAATGCTCCATGACCTCTGTCATCACAGTGCTCCAAACCCTTGTGATGACAATGTTCCATAACACTTGTCATCACAATGCCGCATGATGCTCTTCATCACAGTTATCCATGGTCTGCTCATCACAATGCTCCATGAAATTTGTCCTCACAATGCTCAATACACTTGTCATCACAATGCTCCCTGACACTTGTCATCAACATGCTCCTTGAACACTGTCATGACAAGGCTCCTTGCCTTTTGCATCACAATGATCCATGCCCTTTTCATCACAATGCTCCAAGACCCCTGTAATCACAATGCTCCATGCCCTTGTCATCACAAAGCTCCATGATGCATGTCATCAGAAAGCTCCATGGCCTTCTCATCACAATGCTCCTTTCCCTTGTCATCAGAATGCTCCATGACCTCTGTCATCACAATACTCCATGAACATTTTCAGCCCAATGCTCCATGACCTTCTCATCACAATGCTCCATTACACCTGCCATCACAACGCTCCATGTCCCCTGACAACACAATGATCCGGGACTCTTGTCATCAAAATGCTCCATGACCCTTGTCAGCACAATGATCCATGCCCTTGTCATCCCAGTGCTCCAGGACCCCTGTAATCACAATGCTCTGTGACGATTTTCATCACAGTGTAACATGACACTTGTCATCAGAATGCTCCATGCCTTTGTCAGCAAAATGCTACATGACCTTGTCATCACAATGCTCCATGCACTTGTCATCACAATCCTCCCTGAAACTTGGGATCACATTGCTTCACACACTTGTCATCATCATGCTCCATGCTCCTTGAAATCAAAATGATCCATGACCTCTGTCATCACAATGCTCCAAACCCTTGTGACCACAATGTTCCATAACACTTGTCATCACAATGCTCCATGATGCCTGTCATCACAATACTCCATGCCCTTGTCATCACAATGCTCCATGACCTTTGTCATCACAATGCCCAATACACTTGTCATCACAATGCTCCCTGACACTTGTCGTCAGAATGCTCCTTGAACCTGTCATGAAAAGGCTCCATGCATTTTTCATCACAATGCTCCATGCCCTTTTCATCACAATGCTCCATGCCATTGTCATCACAATACTCCACAAGCATGTCATCAGAATGCTCCATGACAATTTTCATCACAATGCTCCATGACCCCTGTCATATCAAGCTCCATGCGTTTGTCATCACAATGCTTCATGAGCTTGTCATCTAAATTGTCAATGGCCCTTTTCATCACAATGCTCCATGCCCTCGTCATCACAATGCTCCATGACCCTTGTCATCACAATGCTCCAAACCCTTGTCATCACAATGCTCCATTACCTTTGTCATCACAATCCTCCATGACACTTGGCATCACAAGGCTCAATGCCATTGTCATCACAATAGACCATGACATGTGTCATCACAATACTCCCTGACACCTGTCTTCACAATACTCCATGACCTTGTCATCACAATGCTCCATGCTCTTGTCATCACAATGTGTCATGCCCACTGTCATCACAATAATCCATGAAATTTGTCAGACCAATGCTCCATGCCCCTGTCATCACAATGCTCCATGACCCCTGTCATCACAATGCTCCATGATTGCAGTCATCACAATGCTTCATGACCTTTGTCATCACAATGGTCCATGCCCTCGTCATCACAAGGCTCTGTTACCTTTGTCACCACAATGCTCCATGAACTTTTCATCACAATGCTCTGTGACTCTTGTCATCACAATGCTCCATGCCTTTGTCAGCACAATGCTCCATGACCTTTGTCATCACAATTCTCCATGTGCTTGTCAGCACAATGCTCCATGACCCATGTCATCATAATGTGCCATGCACCTGTCATCACAATGCCCACAACCTTGTCATCACAGTGCTCCATAAGCATTCTCATCACAATGCTCCATGCAGTTCTCATCAAAATGCTCTCTCACCACTGATATCACAATGTTCCATCTCTAGTCATCACAGTACTCCCTCACACCTGTCATCACAATGTTCCATGACCCGTGTCATCACAATGCTACATGCCCTTATCATTACAATGTTCCATGACCCATGATATCACAATGTTCCATAACCCCTGTCATCAAAGTGCTCCATGACCCTTTTCATCACAATGCTCCATGACCCCTGACATCACAATGTTCCATAACCACTGTCATCAAAATGTTCCATGACGATTTTCATCAAATTGATCCATGAACCTGTCATCACAATGCTCCTTGCCCTTCTCATCATTATGCACCACGCCCTTGTCATCAAAATGCTCCATGACCGTTGTCATCACAAAGCTCTGTGACCCTTTGCATCACAAGGCTCCATGCCATTGTCATCACAATGCTCCATGAACCCTCTCATCACATTGCTCCATGCCCTTGTCATCACAAAGCTCCATGACGCTTGTCATCACAATGCTCGATGCCCTTCTCCTCACAATGCTCCATGCCCTTGTCCTTATGATACTCCATGACCCATGTATCACAGTGTTCCATGCCCTTGTCATCACAATGCTCCATGCCCACCCTCATAAAAATAATCCATGAAATTTTTCAGACCAATGCTCCATGCCATTGTCATCAAAATGCTCCATTTCCCCTGTCATAACAATGCTCCATGTCCCCTGCCATCACAATGATCCACGGCCTTGTCATCACAAGGCTCCATGACGCTTGTCATCACAAAGCTCCAAGACCCACTGTGACAGTAATCATTGTGAAAGTGCCGATGGTGGCAGTTCTCATAGTGACAGTTCTTGTGACAGTCCTCATGGTGGCAGTGCTTGTGGTAACAGTGCTCTTGGTGACAGTGCTCATGGTGGCAGTGCCCATGGTGAGACTACCAAAGGTGACACTGCCCATGGTGACAGTGCACATGGTCATGGTGCATCTGGTGGCAGTGCAAAATAGTGACAGTGCCCATGGTGACATTGCTCATGATGACTTTGCTTACGGTGATAGTTCTTACGGTGACAGTGCACATGGTGACACTGCACACAGAGACAGTGTTATTTGTGACAGTGTTCACGGAGATATTTCCCATGGTGAGAGTGTCCATGGTGACAGTGCCCATAGTCCCAATTCTAATGGTGTAGTGCTCACAGTGACAGTGCACATGGTGAAAGTACCCAGGGTGATATTATTCATGGTGACAGTGCTCATGGTGACAATCCCAAGGTGACAGTGCTAATAGTGATAGTCAGCGTGGTGACAGTTATTATGCTGAATGTGACCATGCTGACAATTCTCACAGTGACAGTACCTATGGTGAAAATTCTCATAGCGACAGTGCTCATGGTGACCGTGCACATGGTGATATTACCCATGGTGACATTACTCATGTAAAAGTGCCCATGGTGACACTACACATGGTGGCAGTGCAAAATGGTGACAGTGCCCATGGTGATATTGCTCATGGTGACATTGCTTATGGTGATAAATCTTACGGTGACAGTGTGCATGGTGACACTGCACACAGTGACAGTGCTCATGGTGACAGTGTTCACGTTGATAGTGCCGATGGTGGATGTGCCCGTGGTGACAGTGCCCACAGTCACAATTCTCATGGTGTACTGCTCACAGTGACAGTGCCCAGGGTGACAGTATTCATGGTGACATTGCGCATGGTGAGAGTGCCCATGTTCACAACTCTCACAGTGATAGTGCCCATGGTGACAATACCCAGGGTGACGGAGCTCATGGTAAAAGTGCTCACGGTGACAGTGCCCATGGTGACAGTATCTAAGGTGACAATTCCCATGATGAGAGTTCTCATGGTAAAAGTGCCCATGGTGACAATACGCAGGGTGTGCTGCACATGGTGACAGAGATCATGGTGACACTGCTCATGTGGACAGTGCCATAAGTGACAGAGCTCATTGTGGCAGTGCTCATGGTGAACTTGCTCATGGTGACAGTGATTATGGTGATAGATGTCACGGTGGCCATGCACACGATGACAGTGCCCATGGTGACAGTGCCCACGCTGACAAAGCCCATGGTGATACTTCCCACTGTGACAGTGCCCACAGTGACAGAGCCCATGGTGACAGTACCCAAGATCACAGTGCCCATGTGGAGAGTGCTAATGGTGACTGTGACCATGGTGACTGTGCCCATGGTAACAGTGCCCAGTATGACAAGGCCCGTGGTGACAGTCCTCACAGTGATCGTGCCCATGGTGACAGTGCCGATGCTGAGAGTGCCAATAGTGACATAGCTCATGGTGAAACTGCCCATGGAGACGTTGCCCATGGTGACAGTGCTCATGGTGACAACCCCACGGTGACAGTGCCAATGGTGAAAGTCCCCGTTTTGACAGTTCTTACGTTGAATGTGACCATGGTGACATTTCTCATGGTGACAGTGCCTATGGTGAAAATTCTCATAGTGACAGTGCTCACGGAGACAGTGCCCATGGTGATATTACCCATGGTGACAGTACTCATGGTAAAAGTGCCCATGGTGACACTGCACATGGTGGCAGTTCAAAATGTTGACAGTGCCCATGGTGATATTGCTCATGGTGATATTGCTTACGGTGATAGTCCTTATGGTGATAGTGTGTATGCTGAAACTGCACACAGTGACAGTGCTCATGGTGACAGTGTTCATGGCAATAGTGCTGATGGTGAATGTGCCCATGGTGACAGTGCCCATAGTCACAATTCTCACGGTGTAGTGCTCACGGTGACAGTGCCACGGTGACAATACACAGGTTGACAGTATTCATGGTGCCATTGCTCATGGTGATAGTGCTGATGTTCACAACTCTCAGGGTGAGAGGGCCCATGGTGACAATACCCAGGGTGACAGAGCTCATGGTAAAAGTGCTCACGGTGAAAGTGCCCATAGTGACAGTACCTAAGGTGACAATTCCCATGGTAAGAGTGCTCATGGTGATATTGCCCATGGTGACAATACCCAGGGTGTCCTGCCCATGGTGTCAGTGATCATGGTGACACTGCTCATGTGGACAGTGCCTTAAGTGACAGTGCTCATTGTGGCAATGCTCATGGTGAACATGCTCATGGTGACAGTGCCCATGGTTACAGTGCTTATGGTGATAGAAGTCATGGTGGCCATGCCCACGGTGACAGTGCCCATGCTGAAAAAGCCCATGGTGTGATTTCCCATTGTGGCAGTGCCCACGGTGACAGAGCACATGGTGACATGGCCAAGATCACAGTGCCCATGGTGAGAGTGCTAACGGTGACTGAGCTGATGGTGACAGCACCCAGTGTGACAAGGCCCATTTTGATAGTGCTCACGGTGGCCGAGCCAATGCTGACAGTGTCGATGGGGATAGTGCCAATAGTGAGAGTGCTCACGGTGAAACTGCCCATGGAAACACTGCCCATGGTGATAGTGCTCATCGTGACAACTCCTTGGAGGCAGTTCCAATGGTGAGAGTCCCCGTGGTGACAGTTCTTATGGTGAAAGTAACCCTGTTGAAATTGCTCATGGTGACAGTGCTCACGGTGACAGTGCCCAAGATGATGGTCTCCATGTTGACAGTACTCATGGTGACTGTTCTCATGGTGACATTGCCTATGGTGATAATGCTCTTAGTGACAGTGACCACGGTGACAGTTCTCACCGTGATAGTGCCCATGGTGACAGTGTTCGTGGTGACAGACCGCATTGAGGATGTGCCCGTGGTGACAGTGCTCAGGGTGATAGTGCTCACGGTGATAATACTCACGTTGACAATGCCCAAGGTGACAATAGCCACGGTGACAGTAATCAGGGTGAAAGTGCCCATGGTGGCAGTTCTCATAGTAGACAGACCTTGTGACAGTGTGCATGGTGGCAGTGTTCATGGTGACAGTGCTCATGGTGGCAGTGTCCATGGTAGACTACCGATGGTGACACTGGCCATGGTGACAAAGCATATGGTGATGGAGCATTTGGTGGCAGTGCAAAATAGTAACAGTGCCCATGGTGATATTGCTCATGGTGATAGTGCCCATGGTGGGAGTGCCCATGGTTACAGTGCTCATGGTGACAGTGCCCATGGTGACAGTGCCCCTGGTGACAGTGCACACCGTGAGAGTGCCCATGGTGGCTGTGCCCATGGTGACAGATCTTATCATGATAGTGCTCACGGTAGCAGTGTTCATATAATAGTGCTCACGGTGGCAGTGCCCACAGTGAGAGTGCGAATGGTTACAAAACTGACTGTGACAGTGCCCATGGTGACTTTTCTCTCTGTGACAGTGCCCTTGGGGACAGTTAGCATGGTGAGATTTCTCACAGTGATAGTGCACATTGTTTCAGTGCTTATAGTGACAAGACCCATGGCGCCAGTGCCCATCATGGCATTGCTCATGGTGATAGTTCTCACGGTGACAGTGCCCATGGTGATATTACGCATGGTGACAGTACTCAGTGATAAAGTGCTCATGGTGACAGTGCCTAAGTAGGCAGTGCAAAATGGTAACAGTGCCCATGGTGACATTGCTTACTGTGATAGTCCTTGTGGTGATAGTGCACATGGTGACACTGCCCACCGTGACACTGCTCTCGTTGACAGTGCTCACGGTGATAGTGCCAATGTTGGAAGTGCCCATCATGAAAGTGCCCATGGTGAAAGTTCTTATGGTGACAGAGCTCACAGTTACAGTGCCCATAGTTATAGTGTCCATGGTGGCAGTACTAACAGTGAAATTGTTCATGGGGACAGTGCCCATGGTGACAGTGCCCATGGTCACAACCCTCATGGTGATAGTGCCCATGATGACAGTGCTCATGGTGACAGTCCACATTGTGCCAGTGCCCAAGGTGACAGTGCTCACGGTGACACTGCCCGTGGTCACAAGCATCACGGTGAAAGTGCTCACGGAGACAGTGCACATGGTGAAAGTGACCGCAGTGACAGTTCTAACGGTGATAGTGCCCATGATGACAGTGCTCATGGTGACAGTCCACATTGTGCCAGTGTCCAAGGTGAGAGTGCTCATGGTGACAGTGCTCAAAGTCACAATACCCATGGTGACAGGGCACATGTTGGTAGTGCACATGGTGGCAGCGAATAATGGTGAAAGTGCAAATGCTGAAACTTCTCATGGTGACAGTGCACACGGTGACCACCCGTGCTGACAGTGCTCATGGTAGAAGTACCCATGGTGACAGTGCTCACAGTGATAGAGCCCATGGTGGCCATGCCCATGGTGACACTGCCCACGGTGACAAAACCCATGATGACATTGCCCATGGTGAAAATGCCCACGGTACCATTGCCTAGGGTGACAGTGCTCACAGTGACATTACCGATGGTAACAGTGACCATGGTGAGAGTGCGCATGGTGATAGTGTCCATGGTGACAGGGCTCATTGTGACAGTCCGCATTGTGCCAGTACCCATAGTGACAGTGCTCACGGTGACATTGCCCATGGTGACAGTGACCACGATGAGCATGCTCATGGTGGTAGTGCTCACAGTAATAGTGCTCATGGTGACAGTGCCGACAGTGACAGTGCTCATGGTGATGGTGATCATGGTGTTAGTGTCCATGGTGAGAGTCCGCACGTTGATAGTTCCCATGGTGGCAGTTCTTATTGTGAAAGTGCTCATGATGATATTGCCCATGTTGGTAGTTCCCAAGGTGACAGTGCTCACGGTGATAGTGACCATGGTAAAAGTGCACATGGTAGACATGCCCTTGGTGACAGTGCCCATGATGACAGTAGTCATGGTGACAGTTCTCACGGTGAAAGTGCCCATGGTGACACTGCACATGGTGGCAGTGAAAAATGGTGACACTGCCCATGTTGACAGTTCTCATTGTGAGAGTGCACATGGTGAAAACCCATGCAGACGGTTCTCACGGTGAGACTTCTCATGGTTGCAGTACACACGGTGACAGTGCTCACAGTGATAATGTCCATGGTGGCAGTGCCCATGGTGATACTGCCCATGATGACAAGTCCCATAGTGACAGGGCCCACGGCACCATTGCCTATGGTGACAGTGCTCATGGTGACAGTGACCACAGTGAGAGTACTCACGGTGATAGTGCTCACAGTAATAGTGCTCATGGTGACAGTGAAAATGTTGACAATACCCATGGTGACAGTACTCATGTTGAAAATACCCATGGTGGCAGTTCTCATAGCAAAAGTTCTCATGGTGACAGTGCTCATAATAGCAGTGCCCAAGGTGGTGACAGTGCTCTTGGTGGCAGTTCCCATCCGGACAGTACTGAAGGTGACACTGTGCATAGTTACAGTGCCCATGATACCCGTGCTCATACTGATAGTGCACATAATGCCAGTGCCCATGGTGGTAGTTCACATGGTGACAGTGCTAAATAGTGACAGTGTACATGCTGACAGTGCTCATGGTGATAGTGCCCATGGTGACAGTGCGCACGTTGATAATGGGCATTGTTAGAGTGTTCATGGTGACAGAGCCCAAGGTGGCAGTGGCCATGGTGACAGTGCCCACAATGACAGTGCCCATGCTGACAGTGCCAACAGTGACAGTGCCCATGGTGATATATCTCACGATGACAGTGCCCATGGGGACAGTTAGCATGATGAGATTTCTCACGGTGATAGTGCCCATTGTGACAGTGCTCACAGTGACAATGCCCATGGTGCCAGTGCCCATAGAGAATTCCGCACGGTCACATTTCTCACGGTGATAGTGCCTATGGTGATATTACCCATGGTGACACTGCACATGGTGGCAGTGCTCATGATTACAGTGCCCAAGTTTACAGTGTTTATGGTGATAGATGTAACAGTGTCAGTGCCCACAGGGACAGTGTCCATGCTGACAAAGCCCATGGTGATATTTCCCACTGTAACAGTGCCCACGGGGACAGTGCCCATGATGACAGCGCCCAGTGTGACAAGGCCCATGGTGACTGTGCCCATGGTGACAGTGCTGATGGTGGGAGTGCCAATAGTTACAGAGCTCATGGTGAAACTGCCCATGGAGACATTGCCCATGGTGATAGTGCTCATGGTGACAACCCCACGGTGACAGTGCCAATGGTGATAGTCCCCGTGGTGAGAGTTCTTACGTTGAATGTGACCATGGTGACAGTTCTCATGGTGACAGAGCCTATGGTGAAAATTCTCATAGTGACAGTGCTCATGGTAACAGTGCCCATGGTGATATTACCCATGGTGACAGTACTCATGGTAAAAGTGCCCATGGTGACACTGCACATGGTGGCAGTGCAAAATGGTGACACTGCCCATGGTGATACTGATCATGATGACATTGCTTACAGTGATAGTCCTTACAGTGACAGTGTGTATGGTGAAACTGCACACAGTGAGAGTGCTCATGGTGACAGTGTTCATGGCGATAGTGCCGATGGTGAATGTGCCCATGGTGACAGTGCCCATAGTCACAGTTCTCATGGTGTAGTGCTCACGGTGAGAGTGCTCATGGTGTCATTACACAGTGTGACAGTATTCATGGTGCCATTGCTCATGGTGATAGTGCCCATGGTGAGAGTGCCCATGTTCACAACTCTCACAGTGATAGTTCCCATGGTGACAATACCCAGGCTGACAGAGCTCATGGTAAATGTGCTCACGGTGACAGTGCCCATGGTGACAGTACCTAAGGTGACAATTCCCATGGTGAGAGTGCTCATGGTAACAGTGCCCATGGTGACAATACCCAGGGTGTCCTGTCCATGGTGACAGTGATCATGGTGACACTGCTCATGTGGACAGTGCCATAAGTGACAGTGCTCATGGTGACCGTGCTCATACTGACAGTGCCCATGGTAACAGTGCTTATCCTGATCGATGTTATGGGGGCAGTGCCCAGGGTGACCTTTACCACGCGGACAAAGCCCATGGTGATACATCCCATTGTGACAGTGCCAACAGTGGCAGAGCCCATGGTGACAGTGCCCAAGATCACAGTGCCCATGGTGAGGGTGCTAACGGTGACTCTGCCCATGGTGACAGCACCCAGTGTGACAATGCCCATTGTGACAGTGCTCACGGTGACCATGCCGATACTGACAGTGCCGATGGTGATAGTGCCAATAGTGAGAGTGCTCACGGTGACACTGCCCATGGAGACACTGCCCATGGTTATAGTGCTCATCATGACAACCCCTTGGAGGCAGTGCCAATGGTGAGAGTCCCCATGGTGACAGTTCTCACGGTGAAAGTGATCCTGTTGAAATTGCTCATGGTGACAGTGCTCATGGTGACAGTGCTCAAGTTGATAGTCTCCATTTTGACAGTGCCCATGGTGACTGTTCTCATGGTGACAGTGCCTATGGTGATTATGCTCTTAGTGACAGTGCTCACGGTGACAGTGCCCATGGTGACAGTGACCATGGTGACTATTCTCACCATGATAGTGCCCATGGTGACAGTGTTCATGATGACAGTCCGCATTGAGGCTTTGCCTGTGGTGACAGTGTGCATGGTGATAGTTCTCACGGTGATAGTACGCACGTTGACAGTGCCAAAGGTGACAATACCCACGGTGACAGTAATCATGGTGAAAGTGCCCATGGTGGCAGCTCTCATAGTGACAGTTCTTTTGACCGTGCCCTTGGTGGCAGTGCCCATGGTGAGACTACCAATGGTGACACTGCCCATGGTGACAGTGCACATGGTCATGGTGCATCTGGTGGCAGTGCAAAATAGTGAGAGTGCCCATGGTGATATTGCTCATGGTGATAGTGCCCATGGTGAGAGTGTCCATGGTTACAGTGCTCATTCTGACAGTGCCCATGGTGACAGTGCCCCTGGTGACACAGCACACCTTGAGATTGCCCATGTTGGCTGTGCCCATAGTGACAGTTCTTATCATGATAGTGCTCACGGTAGCAGTGCTCATGGTAATAGTGCTCACGGTGGCAGTGCCCACAATGAGAGGGCCAAAGGGGAGAATACAAACTGTGACAGTGCCCATGGTGGCTTTTCTCTCTGTGACAGTGCCCTTGGGGACAGTTAGCACGGTGACATTGCTCACGATAAGATCTGTCACCATGGGCACGGCCACCATGGGCACTCTCACTGTGTGCACTGTCACTAGGGGCACTGTCACTATGGGCACTGTCACCATGAGAACTGTAACCATGGGCACTCTCACCATGGGCACTATCACTATGAGCAATATCACCATGGGCACTGTCACTATTTTTCACTGCCAATAGATGCACCATGACCATGTGCACTGTCACCATGGGCAGTGTCACCATTAGTAGTCTCACCATGGATCCTGCCACCATGAGCACTGTCACCAAGAGCACTGTCACAAGAACTGATACTATGAGAACTGCCACCATGGGCACTTTCACCATGATTACTGTCACTGTGGGTATTGTCACCTTGGGCACTGTCAACGTGAGTACTGTCACCTTGAGCACTATCACCCTGAGCACTGTCACCACAGGCACATCCTCAATGCGGACTGTCACCATAAACACTGTCACCATGGGCACTATCATGGTGAGAACAGTCACCATGGTCACTGTCACCATGGGCAGTGTCACCGTGAGGACTGTCACTAAGAGCATTATCAACATAGGCACTGTCACCATGAAAACAGTCACCATGGGCACTGTCAACATGGAGACTATCACCTTGAACACTGTCACCATGAGCACTGTCACCATGATTAATTTCAACAGGGTCAATTTCACCGTGAGAAATGTCATCACCGTGACTCTCACCATTGGCACTGCCTCTGAGTGGTTGTCACGATGAGCACTATCACCATGGGCAGTGTCTCCATGGGCAGTTTCACCATGAGCACCCTCACTATTGGCATTATCACCATTGGCACTGTCAACATCGGTACGGTCACCGTGAGCACTGTCTCAATGGGCGTTGTCACAATGGGTGCTGTCACCATGGGAACAGTCACCATTAGCAGTCTCACCATGGGCACTGTGATCTTGGGCACTGTCACAATGGGCTCTGTCACTGTGGGTACTGTCACAATGGAAAATATCACCATGGGCTTTGTCAGCGTGGGCAATGTCACTGTGGGCACACCCACCCTGACATCTATCACCATAAGCACTGTAAACATGGGCACTGTCACCATGAGCACGGTCACTATGAGCACTGCCACAATGAGCACTGTCACTTATGGCGCTGTCCACATGAGCAGTGTCACCATGATCACTCTCACCATGGGCAGGACACCCTGGGTATTGTCACCATGGGCACTGTCACCATGAGCAGTCTCATCATGGGAATTGTCACCTTAGGTACTGTCACCATGGGCACTGTCACCGTGAACACTTTTACCATCAGCTCTGTTACCCTGGGTATTGTCACCATGGGAACTATCACCGTGAGAGTTGTGAACATGGGCACTCTCACCATGGACACTATCACCATGAGCAATGTCACCATGAATACTGTCACCCTATGTATTGTCACCATGGGCACTGTCACTGTGAGCACTACACCATGAGAATTCTGACTATGGGCACTGTCACCAGGGGCACATTCACCATAGGCACTATAGCCGTGAAAACTGTCACCATTAGCACTGTCACTGTGTGCAGTTTCACCATACACATAATCACCGTAAGGACTATAAGCAATGTCACCATGAGCAATATCACCATGGGCACTGTCACCATTTTGCACTGCAACCATGTGGAGTGTCATCATGGGCACTTTTACCATGAGTACCGTCACCATGGGTAATATCACCATGGGCACTGTCACTGTGTGCACTGTAACTATGAGAATTTTCTCCATAGGCACTGTCACCATGAGAACTGTCACCATGAGCACTGTCAACATGGAGACCATCACCTTGAGCACTGTCACCATGAGCACTGTCACCATAAGAAATGTCACCATGATTACATTCAATGTAAGAACTGTTACCACGGGGACTATCACCATTGGCACTGTCACTGTGGGGTTTTCACCATGAGCACTATCATCATGGGCATTGTCACAGTGGGGTTGTCACCATGAGCACTATCACCATGGGCAATGTCTCCATGGACAGTTTCACCATGAACACTGTCACCATAAGCACTTTCACCATGGGCCTTGTCACACGGAGCACTGTCACCATGGGCACTGTCACCGTGGATACTCTCACAATGGGAAGTATCACCATGGGCTTTGTCAGCGTGGGCACTGTCCCCATGGCATTGTCACCGTGACATCTATCACCATAAACACTCTAAACATGAGCACTATCACCATGAGAATTGTCACCATGAGCACTGGTACAATGAACACTGTTATTTATGGCACTGTCAACATGAGCACTGTGACCATGGGCATGACACCATGGGCACTGTCAACATGGGCATTGTCAACCTAGGTACTCTCACCATAGGCATTATCACTGTGAGAATTGTGAACATGGGCACTGCCACCATGGGCACTATCACCATGAGCACTGTCAACATGACTATTGTCACCCAGGGTATTTTCACCACGGGCAATGTCACTGTGAGCACTGCACCATGAGAATTGAGACTATGGGCAGTGTCAACATGGACACTCTCACCATAGGAACTATCTCCATGAACACTCTCACCGTGAACACTGTCACTGTGTGCAGTGTCACCATGTGCACTGTCACTGTAAGGACTATCACCATAAGCAAAGTCACCATGAGCAATATCACCAGGGGAACTGTCACCATTTTGCACTGCCACCATGTGCAGTGTCACCATGGGTAATATCAACATAGGCACTTTCACTGTGGGAACTGTGACCGTGCAGAATGTCTCCATGGAACTGGCACCATGGGCATTGTCACTGTGAGCACTGTCACAACGGGCACTATCACCGTGAGAAATCTCACCATGCTAACTGTCCCCATGGGCACTGTCACCGTGAGAAGTGTCACCATGGGCACTGTCACTGTCGGCACTGTCACCATGGGCACTGTCATTGTGCCCAGTGTCACCGTAGGCAATGGCACCATGGGCACTGTCACCATGGGCACTGCCAACATAGGAACTATCACTATGTGCACTAACACCACGGGTACTGCTACCATGAGCAATGTCAGTATGGGTTGTCACTGTATGCACTGTCACCATGAGAACTGTCAGCATGGGCACTGTCACCATTTTTCACTGCCATCATGTGCACTACCACCATGTGCATTGTCACCATGGGCACTATCACCGTAAGCACTGTCACCATGAGTACTGTCATCCTGGGCACTGTCACCAAGGGCACAGCCACCATGGGCAAGGTTACCATGGTCACTATCACCAGGAGCACTGTCACCATGGGAACTACCAACATGGGCACTGTCATCATGAGCATTTTCACAATGGGAAATGCCACCATGGGCACTATTAATTTGAGCATGCTCACTATGGGCACTATCACCAAAGGCAATGTCAGTTTCAGCACTATCTCCATGGGTACTGCAACCATGACCATTGTCACCATTCTCATTATCACCACGGGCACTGTCACCATGGGCCCTATCACCATGAGAACTGTCAGCCTGGGCACTGTCACCATGGTTATTGTGACTTTGGGCACTGTCACCGTGAGCACTGTCACGTTGGGCACTGGCACAGTGTGGACTGTGACCATGAGCACTGTCATCATTGGCACTATCACCATTAGAATTTACACTGTGGTAACTGTCACCATGGGCACTGTCACCGTGAGCACTATCACCGTGATGGTTGTGACCATGGGCACTGTCACCATGGGCAGTGACCCCATGGACAATTTCAGTGTTAGTACTGTCACCATGGACACTGTAACTATGGGCACTGTCACTGTGAGCTCTGTCACCATGGGCACTTTCACCATGAGCACTGCCACTCCGACCACTCTCACCATAAGAACTGTCACCATGGGAACTTTAATGATGGGCACTTCCAACATTGGCACTATCACCGTGAGCACTGTCAACAAGAGCACTGTCACAGTGGGCAGTGTCACCATGCGCACTATCACAGCAAGGACTATCACATTGAGCAATGTCACCATGGGCACTGTCGCCATTTTGCACTGCCACCATGTGCACTATCACCTTAGGCACTGTCACCATTAGCATGTTATCACTGAGTACTGTCACCATGGGTAATATCACCATCAGCGCTGTCACCGTGAGAACTATCACCGTGAGCAATGCCATGATGGGCACTGGCGCCATGGGTCTTGTCACTATGAGCACTGAAACAATGGGCACTATCACCGTGAGAAATCTCACCATGCTAAGTGTCCCCAAGGGCACTGTCACAGAGAGAAAAGTCACCATGGGCACTGTCACAGTCAGTTTTGTAACCATTGGCACTCTCATTGTGGGCACTGCCACCGTGAGCACTATTACCATGAACACTGCTACCGTGAGCACTCTCATGATAAGAACTGTCACCATGGGCACAGCCACCATGGGCAATCTCACGGTGTGCACTGTCACCAAGGGCACTGTCATTGTGGGCACTGTCACCATGGGCACTCTCTCCATGGGCACTATCACCTTGAGAAATCTCACCATGGGTACTGTCACTATTTTGCACTGCCACGAGATGCACCATGACCATGTGCACTGTCACCATGGGCAGTGTCACCATTGGTAGTCTCACCATGGGCCCTGCCACCATGAGCTATTTCAACAGGGTCACTTTCACCATGAGAACTGTCTCCACGGGGACTCTCACCATTGACACTGCCTCTGAGGAGTTGTCACGATGAGCACTATTACCATCGGCAGAGTCTCCATGGGTAGTTTCACCGTAAGCACTCACACTATTGGCTCTAACACCATCGGCAATGTCAGCATCGGCATGGTCACCGTGAGCACTGTCACAATGAGCATTGTCACACTGGGCGCTGTCACCATGGGCACAGTCTCCATTAGCACTCTCACCATGGGCAGTGTGATCGTGGTCTCTGTCACCATGGACCCTGTCACCATGGGCACTGTCACAATGGGAAATATCACCATGGGCTTTGTCAGCGTGGGCACTGTCACCGTGGGCATGACCACCGTAACATCTATCACCATAAGCACTGTAATCTTGACCCAGTCAACATGATCATGGTCACCATGAGCACTGCCCCAATGAGCACTGTCACTAATGGCACTGTCCACATGAGCAGTGTCACCATGATCACTCTCACCATGGGCAGGACACCCTGGGTATTGTCACCATGGGCACTGTCAGCATGAGCACTCTCACCTTGGAAATTGTCACCTTAGGTACTGCCACCATGGGCACTGTCACCGTGAACAATTTTACCATGAGCTCTGTCACCCTGGGCACTATCACTGTGAGAGTTGTGAACATGGGCACTCTCACCATGAGCAATGTCACCATGTATACTGTCACCCTGTGTATTGTCACCATGGACAGTGTCACTGTGAGCACTACACCGTGAGAATTGTGACTATGGGCACTGTCACCATGGGCAAATTCACCATCGGCACTATCGCCGTGAACACTGTCAACATGAGCAGTGTCACTGTGTGCAGTTTCACCATACACACTATCACCGTAAGCAATGTTACCATGAGCAATATCCCCATGGGCACTGTCACCATTTTGCACTGCCACTATGTGCAGTGTGACCATGGGCACTTTTACCATGAGTACTGTCACCATGGGTAATATCACCATGGGCACAGTCACCATGAGCACTGTCACTATGAGAATTTTCACCATAGGCACAGTCACTGTGAGAAATGTCACCATGGGCACTGTCCACATGGAGACCATAACCTTGAGCACTGTCACCATGAGCACTGTCACCATGAGCAATATCACCATGGTCACATTCAATGTAAGAACTGTCACCACGGGGACTATCACAATTGGCACTGTCACTGTTGGGTTCTCACAATGAGCACTATCACCATGGGCATTGTCTCCATGGGCAGTTTCACCATGAGCACTGTCACTATTGGCACTCTCATCATCGGCAATATTCACCACGGGCACATTCACTGTGAGAACTGTCATCATGGGCTTTCTCACACTGGGCACTGTCATCATGGGCACTGTCACCCTGGGCACTGTCACTTTGGGATATATCACCATGGGCTTTGTCAGCATGGGAACTGTCCACGGGGGTACTGACACTGTGACATCTATCACCATAAACACTGTAAACATGGGGACTGTCACAATGAGAACGGTCATCATGAGCACTGCCACACTGGCACTGCTATATATGGCACTGCCAACATGAGCACTGTCACCATGAGCAGTGTCACCATGGGCATGACACCATGGGCACTGTCACCATGGTCATTGTCACCCTAAGTACTCTCATCATAGGCATTATCACTGTGAGAATTGTGAACATGGGCACTGTCACCATGGGCACTATCACCATGAGCACTGTCACCCTGTGTATTTACACCATGGGCACTGTCACTGTGAACACTACACCATGAGAATTGTGACTATGGGCACTGTCACCCTGGACACTCTCACCATGGGAACTATCACCATGAACACTGTAACCATGAACAGTATCACTGTGTGCAGTGTCACCATGTGCACTGTCACCATGAGGACTATCACTGTAAGCAAAGTCACCATGAGGAATGTCACCATGGGCACTGTCACCATTTTGCACTGCCAGCATGTGCAGTGTCACCATGGGTAATATCACCATAGGCACTTTCACCGTGAGAAATGTGACCGTGCAAAATATCTCTATGGGCACTGGCACCATGGGCATTGTCATTGTGAGCACTGTCACAATGGGAACTATCACCGTGAGAAATCTCAACATGCTAACTGTCCCCATGGGGACTCTTACTGTGAGAAGGGTCACCATGGGCATTGTCACTGTTGGCACTGTCCCCATGGGCACTGTCATTGTGGACAGTGTCACCATGGCCACTGCCACCTTGGGCTCTCTCACCATGAACACTGTAACAATGCAAATTATCACCGTGTGCTCTCTCACCAGGGGCACTATCACCATGAGCACTGTCAGAATGTGCACTGTCACTATTTAGCAGTGTCACCAGGTGAACTACCACCATGGGCACTGTCACGATTTGCACTATCACCATGAGCACAAATACCATGGGCACTGTAACAATGCACAGTGTCATCATCAGTATTGTCCCCATACGAACTGCCACCAAGAACACTGTCACCATTAACACTGTCACCACGAGCACTGGCACCTTGGGCACTGCTATTATGAGCACTGTCACCATGAGCACTCTCATCATGGGCACTTTCACCAAGGGCACAGCCACCATGTGCACTGTTACCATGGTCACTATCACCGTGAGCACTGTCACCATGGGAACTACCAACATGGGCACTGTCATCATGAGCACTTTCACAATGGGAACTGCCACCACGGCACTATTAATGTGAGCACACTCACCATGGGCACTATCACCAAGGGCACTGTAAGTTTCAGAACTATCACCATGAGTATTGCAACCATGACCACTGTCACCGTTATCACTGTCACCATTCTCAGTATCACCATGTGCACTGTCACCATGGGCACTATCACCAGGAGAACTGTCAGCATCGGCACTGTCACCATGGGTATTGTGACTTTGGGCACTGTTACCATGAGCACTGTCACCTTTGGCACTGGCACAATGTGGACTGTCACAATGAGCACTGTCATCATGGGCTCTATCAACATTAGAAAGATCACCGTGGTCACTATCACCAAGGGCACTGTCACTGTGAGCACTATCACTGTGAGGGTTCTGACCATGTGCACTGTTACTATGGGTAGTGTCCCCATGGTCAATTTCACTGTTAGTACTGTCACCATGGACACTATAACTAAGGGCACTGTCACCATGAGCTCTGTCACCTTGGGCACTTTCACCATGAGCAGTGCCACTGTGACCACTCTCACCATAAGAACTGTCACCGTGGGCACTTTCACGAGCACTTTCAACATTGGCACTATCACCTTGAGCACTGTCAACAAGAGCACTGTCATGGTGGGCAGTGTCAACATGCGCACTGTCACCATGAACACGGTCACCATGAGTACTGTCACCCTGGGTATTTTCACCATGGGCACTGTCACTGTGAGCACTACACCATGAGAATTGTGACTATGGGCACTGTTACCATGGACAATCTCACCATGGGAACTATCACCGTGAACACTGTCACAGTGAACATTGTCACCGTGTGCATTGTTACCATGCACACAGTCACCATAAGGATTATCACTGTAAGCAATGTCACCATGAACAATGTCACCATGGGCACTCTCACCATCTTGCACAGCCACCATGTGCAGTGTCACCATTGGTAATATCACCATAGGCACTTTCACCGTGAGAAATGTTACCGAGCAGAATGTCTATATGGGCACTGGCACCATGGGCCTTCTCACTGAGAGCACTGTCACAACGGGCACTATAACCGTGAGAAATCTCACCATGCTAACTGTCCCCATGGGCACCGTCACCGTGAGATGTGCCACCATGGGAACTGTCACTGTCGGCACTGTCACTTTGGGCACTGTCATTGTGGGCACTGTCACCATGGCTACTGCCACCTTGGGCTCTGTCACCATGAACACTGTTACAATGCCTATTATCACCGTGTGCACTGTCTCATGGGCACTATCACCATGAGCACTGTCAGCATGTGCACTGTCACTATTTAGCACTGTCAGCAGGTGAACTACCACCATGGGCACTGTCAGGACGTGCATTACCACCGTGAGCACGATTACCATGGGAACTGTAACAATGCACAGTGTCACCATCGGTACTGTGCCCATGGGAACAGCCACCAAGGGCACTGTCACCATAAGCACTGTCACTGTGTGCAGTTTCACCATACACACTATTACTGGAAGGACTATCACCATAAGCAATGTCACCATGAGCAATATCACCGTGGAAACTGTCAACATTTTGCACTGCCACCATGTGCAGTGTCACCATGGGCACTTTTACCATGAGTACCGTCACCATGGGTAATATAACCATGGGCACTGTCACCATGAGCACTGCCACTATGAGAATTTTCACCATAGGCGCTGTCACCATGAGAACTGTCACCATGGTCACATTCAACGTAAGAACTGTCACCACGGGGACTATCACCATTGTCACTGTCACCGTGGGTTTGTCACCATGAGCACTATCACCATGGGCAATATCTCCATGGGCAGTTTCACCATGAGCACTGTCATTATTCGCACTCTCACCATCGGCACTGTCACAATGGGCATGGTCACCATGAGCTGTGTCACCTTGGGCCTTGTCAAACTGGGCGCTGTCACCATGGGCACTTTCACAATGGCAAGTATCACCATGGAATCTGTCAGCCTGGGCACTGTCCCCGTGGGCACTGACACCGTTACATCTATCAGCATGAACACTGTAAACATGCACACTGTCACCATGAGCACAGTCACCTTGAGCACTGTCACCATGGGCCTTGTCACACTGGGCACTGTCACCATGGGCACTGTCACCGTGAGCACTGTCACAATGGGAAGTATCACCATGGGCTTTGTCACGCTGGGCACTGTCCCTGTGTGCACTGTCACCGTGACATCTATCACCATAAACAATGTAAATATGGGCACTGTCACCATGAGCACGGTCACCTTAAGCACTGCCACAATGAGCACTGTTATTTATGGCACTGCCAACATGAGAACTGTCACCATGAGCACTGTCACCATAGGCATGACACCATGTGCACTGTCACCATGTGCATTGTCAACCTAGGTACTCTCACCATTGGCATTATCACTGTGAGAATTGTGAACATGGGCACTGTCACCATGGGCACTGTCATCATGGGCAGTGTCACCATGGGAACTGTAAACATGGGAACGGCCACCATGGGCAATATCACTGTGAGCACTGTCACCATGGGTACTGCAACAAAGATAACTCTCACCGTGAGTACTGTCTTCATGAGTTGTCACCATGTGCACTGTCACCATGAGAACTGTCAACATGGGCACTGTCACCATTTTTCACTGCCACCATCTGAAATGTCACCGTGGGCACTATCACCATGAGAACTGTCACCCTGAGTCCTGTCAACATGGGGACTGTCACCAAGGGCACGGCCACCATGTGCACTGTTACCATGGTCACTATCACCGTGAGTACTCTCACCATGGGAACTACCAACATGGGCAAAGTCATCATGAGCACTTTCACCATGGGAACTGCCACCATGGGCACTATCACCATCGGCACTGTCACCATGAGCACTATTACTGTGAGTACTACCACCGTGACCACTCTCACCAAGGACACTATCACCATGCACACTGTCACCATGAGTACTTTCCTATGGGTACTGGCACAATGCGGACTGTCACAATGAGCCGTGTCACCATGGACACTATCACCATGAGCAATCTCACCATGGTAACTGTTACTATGGGTATTGTGACTGTCGGCACTGTCACCATGGGCACTGTCATCATGGGCATTGTCCCCATTTTCAGTGCCACCATGGGCAATGCAACCATGTGCACTATCACTGTGAGCTCTGTCACCACGGGTACTGCTACCATGAGCACTGTCACTATGAGCACTGTCACCACGCTTACTGCTACCATGAGCACTGTCAGCATGGGTTGTAACCGTGTGCACTGTCACTATGAGAGCTGTCAGCATGGGCACTGTCACCATTTTTCACTGCTGCCATGTGCACTACCACCATGTGCACTATCACCATGAGCACTATTACCGTGAGCACTGTCACCATGAGTAATGTCATCATGGGCAGTGTCACCAAGGGCACAACCACCATGTGCACCATTACCATGGTCACTATCACCGTGAGCACTGTCACCATGGTAACTACCAACATGGGCACTGTCACCATGAACACATTGACAATGGGAACCTCCACCATGGGCACTATTAATGTGAGCACACTCACCATGGACACTATCACCAAGGGTACTGTCACTTTCAGCACTATCACCATGGGTACTGCAACCATTACCACTGTCACCATAAGCACTGTCACCATTCTCAGTATCACCATGTGCACTGTCACCAAGGGCACTATCACCATGAGAACTGTCAGCTTGGGCACTGTCACCATGGGTATTGTGACTTTGGGCAATGTCACCATGAGCACTGTCACCTTGGGCACTGGCACAATGTGGACTGTCACCATGAGCACTGTCATCATGGGCACTATTACCGTTAGAACTGTCACTGTGGTCACTGTCACCATGGCCACTCTCACCGTGAGCACTGTCACAGTGAAGGTTTGTGACCATGGGCACTTTCACCATAGGCAGTGTCCCCATGGACAATTTCACTGTTTGTACTGTCACCATGGACACTATAACTATGGGCACTGTCACCGTGAGCTCTGTCACCATGGGCACTTTCACCATGAGCACTGCCACTCTGACCACTCTCACCATAAGAACTGTCACAATGGGCCCTTTACCGATGGGCACTTCCAACATTGGCACTATCACCGTGAGCACTGTCAACAAGAGCCCTGTCACAGTGGGCAGTGTCACCATGTGCACTATCACTGCAAGGACTATCACATTAAGCAATGTCACCATGGGCACTGTCACCATTTTGCACTGCCACTGTGTGCACTATCACCTTAGGTACTGTCACCATGAGCACTTTATCACTGCGTACTGTCACCATGGGTAATATCACCATGGGCACTGTCACCGTTATCACTATCACCGTGAGAGATGCCATGATGGGCACTGGCGCCATGGGTCTTGTCACTATGAGCACTGAAACAATGGGCACAATCACCGTGAGAAATTTCACCATGCTAACTGTACCCAAAGGCTCTGTGACAGGGAGAAATGTCACCATGGGCTCTGTCACAGTCAGTATTCTCACCATTGGCACTCTCATTGTGGGCACTGCCACCGTGAGCACTATTACCATGAACACTGCTACCGTTTGCACTATCATGATAAGAACTGTCACCATGGGCACAGACAACATGGGTACTCTCACGTTGTGCACTGTCACCAGGGGAACTGTCACCATGGGCACTGTCACCATGAGCACTGGAACCATGGGCACTGTCACCATGAGCACTGGAACCATGGGCACTCTCACCTTGGGTACTATCACCATGAGCAATATCACCATGGGCACTCTCACTATTTTGCACTGCCACCAGATGCACCATGACCATGTGCACTGTCACCATGGGCAGTGTCACCATTGGGAGTCTCACCATTGGCACTTCACCATAAGCACTGTCACCAAGAGCACTGTCACCACGAGCACTGCCACCATGAGCACTGTCACAAGAACTGCCAATATGAGAACTGCCACCATGGGCACTTTCACCATGATTACTGTCATCGTGGGTATTGTCACCTTGGCCAGTGTCAACGTGAGTAATATCACTGTGAGCACTATCACCCTGAGCACTGTCATCATGGGCACAGCCTCAATGCGGACTGTCACCATGAACACTGTCACCATGCGCACTATCATGGTGAGAACTGTCACCGTCGTCACTGTCACCATGGGCACATTTACCATGAGGACTGTCAGTAAGAGCTTTATCACCATAGGCACTGTCACCATGAGAACAGTCACCAAGGGCACTGTCAACATGGAGACTATCACCTCAAGCACTGTCACCATGAACACTGTCACCGTGAGCATTGTCACCATGAGCAATTTCAACAGGGTCACTTTCACCATGAGAACTGTCACCACGGGAACTCTCACCATTGGCACTGCCTCCGTGGGATTGTCACGATGAGCACTATCACCATGGGCATTGTCTCCATGGGCAGTTTAACCGTGAGCACTCTCACTATTGGCACTATCACCATCGGCACTCTCAGCATCGGCACAGTCACCGTGAGCACTGTCACAATAGGTGTTGTCACACTGGGTGCAGTTACCATGGGCACAGTCACCATTAGAACTGTCACCATGGGCACTGTGATCCTGGGCACTTTCACCATGGGCTCTTTCACAATGGGCACTCTCACAATGGGAAGTATCACCATGGGCTTTGTCATCGTGGGCACTGTCACTGTGAGCATGGCCACCGTAACATCTATCACCATAAGCACTGTAACCATGAGCACTGTCCACATGAGCAGTGCCACAGTGAGCACTGTCACTTATGGCACTGTCCACATGAGCAGTGTCAACATGATCACTCTCACTATGGGCAGGACACCCTGGGTGTTTTCACCATGGGCACTGTCACCTTGAGCACATTGACCATGAGCTCTCTCACCCTGGGTATTGTCACCATGGGCAGTATCACCGTGAGAGCTGTGTACATGGGCAGTCTCACCATGTGCACTATCACCATGAGCAATGTCAACATGAATAAAGTCACCCTGTGTATTATCACCATGGGCATGTCACCGTGAGCACTACACCATGAGAATTGTGACTATGGGCACTGTCACCATGGGCACATTCACCATCGGCACTATCACTGTTAAAAGTGTCACCATGAGCACAGTCACTGTGTTCAGTTTCACCATACACACTATCACCATAAGGATTATCACCGTAAGCAATGTCACCATGAGCAATATCACCATGGGCACTGTCACCATATTGCACTGCCACCATGTGCAGTGTCACCATGGGCACTTTTACCATGAGTACTGTCACCATGGGTAATATGACCATGCGCACTGTCACCATGAGCACTGTTACTATGAGAATTTTCACTGTAGGCACTGTCACCATGAGAAGTGTCGCCATGGTCACATTCAACGTAAGAACTGTCACCTCAGGGATTATCAACATTGGCAATGTCACCGTGGGGTTGTCACCATGAGCACTATCACCATGGGCAATGTCTACATGGGCAGTATCACCATGAGCACTGTCACTATTGGCACACTCACCATCAGCAATGTCACCAGGGGCACGGTCACCGTGAGCACTGTCTCCATGGGCCTTGTCACACTGGGCGCTGTCACCATGGGCACTGCCACCTTGGGCTCTCTCACCATGAACACTGTAACAATACCCATTATCACCGTGTGCACTGTCAAGATGGGCACGATCACCATTAGCACTGTAAGCATGTGCACTGTCACTATTTAGCACTGTCACTAGGTGAATTATGACCATGGGCACTTTCACGATGTGCACTATCACCATGAGCACAGTTACAATGGGCACTGTAACAATGTGCAGTGTCACCATCGGTACTGTCCCCATGGGAACTGCCACCAAGAGCACTGTAACCATTAACATTGTCACCACGAGCACTGCCACCATGGGCACTGCTATTATGAGCACTGTCACCATGAGAACTGTCGCTATGAGAACTGCCACCATGGGTATTTTCAACATGAGTACTGTCACCACGGGTATTGTCACCATTAGCACTGTCACGATGAGAACAATTACTGTGAGCACTATCACTGTGAGCAGTCTCACTGTGGTCACTGTCACCATGAGCACTGTCGCCATGGGTACTGGCACAATGCAGACTGGCACCATGAGACCTGTCACCATTGGCACTATTATTTTGAGCATTCTCACCATGGTCACTGTCACCATGGGCACTGTTACCATGAGCACTGTCACTACAGGAAATGGTTGCGTGGGCACTGTCACCACGGGTACTGTCATCATCAGCAGTGTCACCATGGGAACTGTAAGCATGGGCACTGCCACCATGGGCAATATCACTGTGAGCACTGTCACCATGGGTACTGCAACAAAGAGAACTGTCACTGTGAGTACTGTCTGCATGGGTTGTCACCGTGTGCACTTTCACCATGAGAACTGTCAACATGGGCACTGTCACCATTTTTCACTGCCACCATGTGCAGTGTCACCGTGGGCACTATCACACTGAGAACTGTCACAATGTGTCCTGTCATCATGGGCACTGTCACCAAGGGCATGGCCACCATGTGCACTGTTACCATGGTCACTATCACCGTGAGCATTGTCCCCATGGGAACTAACAACATGCTCAATGTCATCACGAACACTTTCACAATGGGAACTGCCACCTTGGGCACTATCAACATGTGGACTCTCACCATAGGCACTATCACCATGGGCACTGTCACCGTGAGCACTGTCACCGTCGGCACTGTCATCATGAGCACTATTACTGTGAGCACTACCACCATGAGCACTCTCACTGTGGTCACTGTCACCATGGGCACTCTCATCGTCAGCACTTTCACTATGGGTACTGGCACAGTGCGGACTGTCACACTGAGACCTGTCACCATGGACACTATCACCATGAGCACTTTCACCATGGTCACTGTTACCATGGGTACTGTCACTGTGAGCACTGTCACTATAGGCAATTGTACCGTGGCCACTGTCACCATGGGCACTGTCATCATGGGCATTGACACTGTTGGCAGTGTCTCCATGGGCACTGCCACCATGGGCACTATCACTGAGAGCACTGTGACCATGGGTACTTCTACCATGAGCACTGTCAGCATGGGTTGTGACCGTGTGCACTGTCATCATGAGAACTGTCAGCATGGGCACTGTCACAATTTTTCACTGCCACCATGTTCACTACCACCATGAGCACTGTCACCGAGGGCACTATCACCGTGAGCATTGTCACCATGAGGACTGTCATCATGGGCAGTGTCACCAAGGTCACAGCTACCATGTGCATTGTTACCATGGTCACTATCACCGTGAGCACTGTCACCATGGGAACTAACAACATGTGCAATGTCACCATGAGCCATTTCACAATGGGAACTGCCACCATGGTCCCTATTAACGTGAGCACACTCACCAAGGGCACTATCACCAAGGGCACTGTCAGTTTCAGCACTATCACCATGGGTACTGCAACCATGACAACTGTCACCATAAGCTCTGTCACCACTCTCAGTATCACCATGTGCACTGTCAATATGGGCACTATCACCATGACAACTGTCAGTCTGGGCACTGTCACCATGAGTATTGTGACTTTGGGCACTGTCACCATGAGCACTGTCACCTTGGGCACTGTCACAATGTGGCCTCTCACAATGAGCACTGTCATCATGGGCACTATCACCGTTAGAACTGACACCATGGTCACTGTCACCATGGGCACTGTCACGGTGAGCACTATCACTGTGAGTGTTGTGACCATGGGCACTTTCACCATGGGCAGTGTCCCCATAGAGAATTTCACTGTTAGTACTGTCAACATGGACACTATAACTATAGGCACTGGCATCGTGAGCTCTGTCTCCATGGGCACTTTCACCATGAGCACTGCCACTCTGACCACTCTCACCATAAGAACTGTCACCATGAGCCCTTTAATGATGGGCACTTCCAACATTGGCACTATCACCATGAGCACTGTCAACAAGAGCACTGTCACAGTGGGCAGTGTCACCATGCGCACTATCACCGCAAGGACTATCACATTAAGCAATGTCACCATGGGCACTGTCAACTTTTTGCACTGCCACCATAGGCACTATCACCGTGAGCACTGTCAACATGAGTACTGTTATCATGGGCACTGTCACCAAGGGCACACCCACCATGGGCAGTGTTACCATGGTCACTATCACCGTGAGCATTGTCACCATGGGAACTACAAACATGGGCACTGTCATCATGAGCACTTTCACAATGGGAACTGCCACCATGGTCACTATTAATGTGAGCACACTCACCATGGGCACTATCACCAAGGGCACTGTCAGTTTCAGCACTATCACCATGGGTACTGAAACCATAGCCACTGTCACCATAAGCACTGTCACCATTCTCAGTATCACCGTGCGCACTGTCAACATGGTCACTATCACCATGAGAACTGTCAGCCTGGGCACTATCACCATGGGTATTGTGACTTTGGGCACTGTCACCTTGAGCACTGTGACCTTGTGCACTGGCACAATGTGGACTGTCACCATGAGCACTGTCATCATCGGCATATTACTGTTAGAACTGTCACCGTGGACACTGTCACCATGGACACTGTCACGGTGAGCACTATCACCATGAAGGTTGTGACCATGGGCACTTTCACCATGGGCAGTGTCCCCATTGACAATTTCACTGTTAGTACTGTCAGCATGGACTCTCTAACTATGGGCACTGTCACCGTGAGATCTGTCACCATGGGCACTTTCACCATGAGCACTGACACTCTGACCATACTCACCAAAAGAACTGTCACCATGGGCCATTTAATGATGGGCACTTCCAACATTGGCACTATCACCGTGAGCACTGTCAACAAGAGCACTGTCATGGTGGGCAATGTCACCATGCGCAATGTCACCACAAGGACTATCACATTAAGCAATGTCACCATGGGCACTGTCACCATTTTGCACTGCCACTGTGTGCACTATCACCTTAGGCACTGTCTCCATGAGCACTTTATCACTGAGTACTGTCAGCATGGGTAATAGCACCATGGGCGCTGTCACTGTGAGGACTATCACCATGAGCGATGCAATGATGGACACTAGCGCCATGGGTCTTGTCACTATGTGCACTGAAACAATGGGCACTATGACTGTGAGAAATTTCACCATGCTAACTGTCCCCCAGGGCACTGTCACAGGGAGAAATATCACCATGGGCTCTGTCACAATCAGTAATCTCACCATGGGCACTCTCATTGTTGGCAATGCCACCTTGAGCACTATTACCATGAACACTGCTACCGTGAGCACTATCATGATAAGAACTGTCACCATGGGCACAGACACCATTGGCACTCTCACGGTGTGCACTGTAACCAGGGGCACTTTCACCCTGGGCACTGTCACCATGAGCACTCTAACCATGGGCACTGTAACCATGGGCACTATCACCATGAGCAATATAACCATGGGCACTCTAACCATGGGCACTATCACCATGAGCAATATAACCATGGGCACTCTAACCATGGGAACTATCACCATGAGCAATATAACCATGGGTACTGTCACAATTTTGCACTGCCACCAGATGCACCATGACCATGTGCACTGTCACCATGGGCAGTGTCACCATTAGTAGTCTCACCATGGTCACTGCACCACGAGTACTGTCAACAAGAGCACTGTCACCACGAGCACTGCCACCATGAGCACTGTCACAAGAACTGTCCCTATGTGAACTGCCACCATGGGCACTTTCACCATGATTACTGTCACCGTGGGTATTGTCACCTTGGGCAATGTCAACGTGAGTAATATCACTGTGAGCACTATCACCCTGAGCACTGTCATCATGGGCACAGCCTCAATGCGGACTGTCACCATGAACACTCTCACCATGGGCACTATCACGGTAAGAACAGTCACTGTGGTCACTGTCAACATGGGCACTTTCACCGTGAGCAGTGTCACTAAGAGCATTATCACCATCAGAACTGTCCCCGTGTGAACAGTCACCATGGGCACTGTCAAACTGGAGACTATCACCTTGAGCACTGTCACCATGAACACTGTCACCATGAGCATTGTCACCATGAGCAATTTAAACAGGGTCACTTTCACCGTGAGAACTGTCACCACGGGAACTCTCACCATTGGCACTGCCTCTGAGGAATTGTCACGATGAGCACAATCACCATGGGCAGTGTCTCCATGGGCAGTTTCACCGTGAGCACTCTCACTATTGGCACTATCACCATAAGCACTGTCAGAATCGGCACGGTCTCCATGAGCACTGTCACAATGGGCATTGTCACACTGGGTGCTGTCACCATGGGCACTGTCACCGTTCCACTCTCACCATGGACACTGTGATCTTGGTCACTGCCACCATGGGCTCTGTCACCGTGGGCACTGTCACAATGGGAAGAATAACCATGGGCTTTGTCAGCATTGGCGCTGTCACCGTGGGCATGGCCACCATGACATCTATCACCATAAGCACTGTAAACTTGGGACCTGTCACCATGAGCACGGTTACCATGAGCACTGCCACAATGAGAACTGTCACTTATGGCACTGTCCACATGAGGAGTGTCACCATGAACACTGTCACCATGGAAAGGAAACCCTGGGTATTGTCACCATGGGCACTGTCACCATGAGCACTCTCACCATGGGAATTGTCACCTTAGGTACTGTCACCATGGGCACTGTCACCGTGAGCACTTTTACCATGAGCTCTGTAACCCTGGGCACTATCACCGTGAGTGTTGTGTACATGGACACTCTCACCATGAGCAATGTCACCATGAATACTGTCACCCTGTGCATTGTCACCATGGGCACTGTCACCATGAGCATTACACCGTGAGAATTGTGACTCTGGGCACTGTCACCATGGGCACATTCGCCATCGGCACTATCGCCGTGAACACTGTCACCATGAGCACTGTCACTGTGTGCAGTTTCAGCATACACACTGTCACCGTAGGCAATGTCACCATGAGCAATATGTCCATGGGCATTGTCACCATTTTGCACTGCCACCACGTGCAGTGTCACCATGGACACTTTTACCATGAGTACTGTCACCATGGGTAATATCACCATGGGCAATGTCACCCTGAGCACTATTACAGTGAGCACTATCACCATAGGCACTCTCACTGTGGTCACTGTCACCATGAGCACTGTCGCCATAGGTACTGGCACAATGCGGACTGGCACCATGAGCCATGTCAGTGTGGCCACTATCACTGTGAGCACTCTCACCGTAGTCACTGTCACCATTGGCACTGTTACTAGGAGCACTGTCACCATGGTCACATTCAACGTAAGAGCTGTCACCACGGAGACTATCACCATTGGCACTGTCACCGTGGGGTTGTCACCATGAGCACTATCACCATGGGCGATGTCTCCATGGGCAGTTTCACCATGAGCACTGTCACTATTGGCACTCTCACCATCGGCACTGTCACCATGGGCACCGTCACCGTGAGCACTGTCACCATGGGCCTTGTCACACTGGGGGCTGTCACCATGGGCACTGTCACCATGAGCACTGTCACAATGGGAAGTATCACCAACGGCTTTGTCAGCATGAGCACTGTCCCTGTGGGCACTGACCCCGTGACATCTATCACCATAAACACTGTAAACATGGGCACTGTCACCATGAGCATGGTCACCATGAGCACTGTCACAACGGGCACTATCACCGTGAGAAATCTCACCATGCTAACTCTCCCCATGGGCACTGTCACCGAGAGAAGTGTCACCTTGGGCACTATCACGGTGAGAACAGTCACCATGGACACTGTCACCATGGGCACTGTCATTAAGAGCATTATCACCCTAAGCACTGTCACTGTGAGAACAGTCACCATGAGCACTGTCAACATGGAAACTATCACCTTGAGCCCTGTCATCATGAGCACTATCACCATGAGATATTTCAACAGGGTCACTTTCACCGTGAGAACTGTGAACACGGGGATTCTCACCATTGACACTGCCTCCGAGGGGTAGTCACGATGAGCACTATCACCATGGGCAGTGTCTCCATGGGCAGTTTCACCATGAGCACTCTCACTATTGGCACTATCACCATCGGCACTGTCATCATCAGCACTGTCATCATCGGCACGGTCACCGTGAGCACTGTCACAATGGGCGTTGTCACACTGGGTGCTGTCACCATGGGCACAGTCACCATTCCACTCTCACCATGGGCACTGTGATCTTGGTCACTGTCACCATGGGCTCTCTCACTGTGGGCACTGTCACAATGTGAAGTATAACCATGGGCTTTGTCAGCGTGGGCACTGTCACTGTGGGCATGGCCACCATGACATCTATCACCATAAGCACTGTCACCTTGGGCCCTGTCACCATGAGCACGGTTACCATGAGCACTGCCACAATGAGAACTGTCACTTATGGCACTGTCCACATGAGGAGTGTCACCATGATCACTGTCACCATGGGCAGGACACCCTGGGTATTGTCACCATGGGCACTGTCACCATGAGCACTCTCACCATGGGAATTGTCAACTTAGCTACTGTCATCATGGGTACTGTCACCGTGAGCACTTTTACCATGAGCTCTGTCACCCTGGGCACTATCACCGTGAGTGTTGTGTAAATGGACACTCTCACCATGAGCAATGTCAAAATGAATACTGTTACCCTGTGTATTGTCACCATGGGCACTGTCACCATTAGCATTACACCATGAGAATTGTGACTCTGGGCACTGTCACCATGGGCACATTCGCCATCGGCACTATCGCCGTGAACACTGTCACCATGAGCCCTGTCACTGTGTGCAGTTTCAGCATTCACACTATCACCATAAGCAATGTCACCATGAGCAATATCTCCACAGGCACTGTCACCATTTTGAACTGCCACCATGTGCAGAGTCACCATGGACACTTTTACCATGAGTACTGTCACCATGGGTAATATCACCATGGGCACTGTCACTATGAGAATTGACACCATAGGCCCTGTCAACATGAGAACTGTCACCATCGGCACTGACAACATGGAGAACATAACCTTGAGCACTGTCACCATGAGCAATGTCACCATGGTCACATTCAATGTAAGAACTGTCACCACGGGGACTATCAACATTGGCAATGTCACAGTGGGGTTGTCACCATGAGCATTATCACCGTGGGCAATGTTTCCATGGGCAGTTTCACCATGAGCACTGTCACTATTGGCACTCTCAGCATGGGCACTGTCACAATGGGCACCGTCAACGTGAGCACTGTCAACATGGGCCTTGTCACACTGGGTGCTATCAGCATGGGCACTGTCACTGTGGGCACTGTCCCAATGGGAAGTATCACCATGGGATTTGTCAGCCAAGGCAGTGTCCCCGTGGACACTGACACCATGACATCTATCACCATAAACACTGTAAACATGGGCACTGTCACCATGAGCACAGTCACCATGAGCATTGTCACAATGAGCACTGTTATTTATGGCACTGCCAACATGAGCACTGTCATTATGGGCATGACAACATGAAAACAGTCACCCTAGGCACTCTCACCATAGACATTATCACTGTGAGAATTGTGAACATGGACACTGTCTCCATGGGCATTATCACCATGTGCACTGTCACCATGAGTACTATCAACCAGGGTATTTTTACAATGGGCACTGTCACTGTGAGCACTACACCTTGAGAATTGTGGCTATGGGCACTGTCACCATGGACACTCTCACCATAGATCTATCACCATGAACACTGTCACCATGAACACTCTCACTGTGTGCAGTGTCCCCATGCACACTGTCACAATAAGGACTATCACCATAAGCAAAGTCACCATGAGCAATGTCACCATGAGCACAGTCACCATTTTGCACTGCCACCATGTGCAGAGTAACCATGCGTTTTATCACCATAGGCACTTTTACCCTGAGAAATGTGACCATGCAGAATGTCTCTATGGGCACTGGCACCATGGGCAATATCACCGTGAGCACTGTCAGCATGTGCACTGTCACTATTTAGTACTGTCACCAGGTGAACTACCACCATGGGCACTGTCACGATGGGCACTATCACTGTGAGCACGGTTACCATGGGCACTGTAACAATGCACAGTGTCACCATCGGTACTGTCCCAATGGGAACTGCCACCAAGAACACTGTCACCATTAGCACTGTCACCACGAGGACTGCCACCTTGGGCACTGCTATTATGAGCACTGTCACCATGAGAACTGTCGCTCTGAGAACTGCCACCATGGGTATTTTCAACATGAGTACTGTCACCATGGTATTGTCACCATTTGCACTGTCACCATGAGCACTATTACCGTGAGCACAATCAACGTGAGCACTCTCACTGTGGTCACTGTCACCATGAGCACTGTCGCCATGGGTACTGGCACAATGTAGACAGGCACCATGAGCACTGTCACCATGGGCACCATCAGTGTGAGCACTGTCACCATGGTCACTGTCACCATGGGCAATGTTACCATGAGCACTGTCACCATAGGCAATGGCACCATGGGCCCTGTCATCATGGGCAGTGTCACCATGAGCAATCTCACCATGGGCACTATCACTGAGAGCACTGTCACCATGGATACTGCAAACATCAGAACTGTCACCGTGAGTACTGTCACCATGAGTACTGTCTGCATGGGTTGTCACCATGTGCACTGTCACCATGACAACTGTCATCATGGGCAGTATCACCATTAGAACTGTCACCGTGGTCACTGACACCATGGCCACTCTCACCGTGAGCACTATCACCGTGAGTGTTGTGACCATGGGCACTTTCACCATGGGCAGTGTCCCCATGGACAATTTCACTGTTAGTACTGTCACCATGGACACTATGACTATGGGCACTCTCACCGTGGGCTCTGTCACCATGGGCCCTTTCACCATGAGCACTGCCACTCTGACCACTCTCATCATAAGAACTGTCACCATGGGCACTTTCACGATGGGCACTTCCAACATTGTCACTATCACCATGAGCACTGTCAACAAGAGCACTGTCTTGGTGGGCAATGTCACCATGCGCAATGTCACCACAAGGACTATCACATTAAGCAATGTCACCATGGGCACTGTCACCATTTTGCACTGCCACCGTGTGCACTATCACCTTAGGCACTGTCACCATGAGCACTTGATCACTGAGTACTGTCACCATCGGTAATATCACCATGGGCACTGTCACTGTGAGAACTATCACCGTGAGCAATGCCATGATGGGCACTGGCGCCATGGGTCTTGTCACTATGAGCACGGAAACAATGGGCACTATCACCGTGAGAAATCTCACCGTTCTAACTGTCCCAAAGGGCAGCGTTACAGAGAGAAAAGTCACCATAGGCACTGTCACAGTCAGTATTCTCACCATTGGCACTCTCATTGTGGGTACTGCCACCATGAGAACTATTACCATGAACTCTGCTACTGTGAGCACTGTCATGATAACAACTGTCACCATGAGCACTGTAACCATGGGCACTCTCACCATGGGCACTATCACCATGAGCAATATCACCATGGGCACTCTCACTATTTTGCACTGCCACCAGATGCTCCATGACCATGTGCACTGTCAGCACAGGCAGTGTCACCATCGGTAGTCTCACCATCGGCACTGCCACCATGAGCACTGTCACCAAGAGCACTGTCAACACGAGCATTGCCACCATGTGCGCTGTCAAAAGAACTGTCATTATGAGAACTGCCACCATGGGCACTTTCACCATGATTACGGTCACCGTGGTTATTGTCACCTTGGGCACTGTCAACGTGAGTACTATCACCATGAGCACTACCACCATGAGAACTGTCATCATGGGCACAGCCTCAGTGCGGAATGTCACCATGAACACTGTCACCATTGGCACTATAACGGTGAGAACAGTCACCGTGGTCACTGACACCATGCGCACTGTCACTGTGAGAACTGTCACCATGGGCACTGTCAACATGGAGAATATCACCTTGAGCACTCTCACCATGAGCACTGTCACCATGAGCAATGTCACCATGGTCACATTCAATGTAAGAACTGTCACCACGGGGAATATCACCATTGGCACTGTCACCGTGGGGTTTTCACCATGAGCACAATCACCATGGGCAATGTCTCCATGGGCAGTTTCACCATGACCTCTGTAACTATTGGCACTCTCACCATAGGCACAGTCACCATGGTCAGAGGCACCCTAGGCCTTGTCACACTAGGCATTGTCATCATGGGCAGTGTCATCGTGGGAACTGTCACAATGGGAAGTATCACCCTGGGCTTTGTCAGCCTTGGCACTGTCCCCGTGGGCACTGACACCGTGACATCTATCACCATAAACACTGTAAACATGGGCACTGTCACCATGAGCACGGTCACCATGAGCACTGCCACAATGAGCACTGTTATTTATGGCACTGCCAACATGAGCACAGTCACCATGAGCAATATCTCCATGGGCATGACACCATGCGCACCGTCACCATGGGCATTGTCACCCTAGGTACTCTCACCATAGGTATTATCAGTGTGAGAATTGTGAACATGGGCACTGTCACCATGGGCACTATCACCATGAGCACTGTCACCATGAGTACTGTCACCCTGGGTATTTTCACCATGGACACTGTCACTGTGAACACTACACCATGAGAATTGTGACTATGGGCACTGTCACCATGAGCACTATTACAGTGAGAACTATCACCGTGAGCACTCTCACTGTGGTCACTTTCACCATGAGCACTCTCGCCATGGGTACTGGCACAATGCAGACTGGCACCATAAGCCCTGGCAACATGGGCCCTGGCAATATGGGCACTGTCACTGTGAGCACTCTCACCATGGTCACTGTCACCATGGGCACTGTCACCATGAGCACTGTCACCGTGGGCAATGTCTCCGTGGACACCGTCACCATGGGCAGTGGCACCATGGGAACTTTCACCATGGGCACTGCCACCATGGCCACTATCACTGTGATCACTGTCACCCTGGGTACTGTAACCATGAGAACTGTCTCCATGAGAACTGTCATCATAGGCGCTGTCACCATTTGTCACTGCCACCATGTGCCATGTCACCATGGGCACTATCACTGTGAGAACTGTCACGATGAGTACTGTCATCATGGACACTGTCACCAAGGGCACACCCACCATAGGCAGTGTTACCATGGTCACTATCACCATGAGCACTCTCACCATGGGAACTACCAAAATGGGCCCTGTCATCATGAGCACTTTCACAATGGGAACTGCCACCATGGTTACTATTAACGTGAGCACACTCACCATGGGCACTATGACCAAGGTAACTGTCAGTTTCAGCACTATCACCATGGGTACTGCAACCATGACCACTGTCACCATAAGCGCTGTCACCATTCTCAGTATCACCATGTGCACTCTCACCATGGGCACTATCCCCATGAGAACTGTCAGCCTAGGCACTGTCACCATAGGTATTGTGACTTTGGGCACTGTCACCATGAGCACTGTCACCGTGAGGGATGTGACCATGGGCACTGTCACCATGGGCATTGTCCCCATGGACAATTTCACTGTTAGTACTTTCACCATGGACACTATAACTATGGGCACTGTCACCGTGAGCTCTGTCACCATGGGCACTTTCACCATGGGCACTGCCACTGTGACCACTCTCACCATAGAACTGTCTTCATGGGCACTTTCAGGATGGGCACTTCCAACATTGGCACTATCACCGTGAGCACTGTCAACAAGAGCACTGTCACGGTGGGCAGTGTCACCATGTGCACTATCACCACAAGGACTATCAAATTAAGCAATGTCCCCATGGGCACTGTCACCATTTTGCACTGCCACCATGTGCACTATCACCTTAGACACTGTCACCATGAGCATTTTATCATTGAGTACTGTCACTATGGGTAATATCACCATGGGCACTGTCACCGTGAGAACTATCACTGTGAGCAATGCCATGATAGGCACTTGCGCCATTGGTCTTGTCACTATGAGCACTGAAACAATGGGCACTATCACTGTGAGAAATCTCACCGTGTTAACTGTCCCCAAGGGCACTGTCACAGATAGAAAAGTCACCATGGGCACTTTCACAGTCAGTATTCTCACCATGTGCACTCTCATTGTGGGCACTACCACCGTGAGCACTATTACCATGAACACTGCTACCGTGAGCACTGTCATGATAAGAACTGTCACCAGGGGCACTGTCACCATGGGCACTGTCACCATGAGCACTGGAACCAGGGGCACTCTCACCATGGGCACTATCACCATGAGCAGTATCACCATGGGCACTCTCACTATTTTGCACTGCCACCAGATGCACCATGACCATGTGCACTGTCACCATGGGCAGTGTCACCATCGGTAGTATCACCATGCGCACTTCCACCACGATCACTGCCACCAAGAGCACTGTCACCAAGAGCACTGCCACCATGAGCACTGTCACAAGAACTGCCACTATGAGAACTGCCACCATGGGCACTTTCACCATGATTAGTGTCACCGTGGGTATTGTCAACTTGGGCACTGTCAACGTCAGAATTATCACCGTAAGCACTATCACCCTGAGCACTGTCAACACGGGAACAGGTTCAATGCGGACTGTCACCATGAACACTGTTACACTGGTCAATATCACCATGAGAACAGTCACCGTAGTCATTGTCACCATGAGCAATTTTTCCGTGAGCTCGGTCACCCTTGGTATTGTCACCATGGGTGCTATCGCCATGAGAGTTGTGAACATGGGCACTCTCACCATGGGCAATATCACCATGAGCAATATCACCATGAATACTGTCACCCTGTGCATTGTAACCATGGGCACTGTCACTGTGAGGACTACACCGTGAGAGTTGTGACTATTGTCACTGTCACCATGGACACTCTCACCATGAGAACTATCACCATGAACACTGTCTCCATGAACACTGTCACTGTGCGCAGGTTCATCATGTGCACTGTCACTGTAAGGACTATCACTGTAAGCAAAGTCACCATGAGCAATATCACCATGGGCACTGTCACCATTTTGCACTGCCACCATATGCAGTGGCACGATGGGTAATATCACCATAGCCACTTTCACTGTGAGAAATGTAACCGTGTGGAATGTCTTTCTGAGCACTGGCACCATGGGAATCGTCACAGTGAGCACTGTCAAAACAGGCACTATCACCATGAGAAATCTCACTATGCTAACTGTGCATATGGGAACTGTCACCATGAGAAGTGTCACCATGTGCACTGTCACTGTCGGCACTGTCACCATGGGCACTGTCATTGTGGGCACTGTCTCCATGGCCACTGCCACCGTGTGCTCTGTCACCATGAACTCTGTAACAATGCCCATTATCACCGTGTGCACTGTCACCATGGGCACTATCACCGTGAGCACTGTCAGCATGTGCACTGTCACTATTTAGCACTGTCACCAGGTGAACTACCACCATGGGCACTGTCACAATGTTCACTATCACCGTGAGCACGGTTACCATGGGCACTGTAAAAATGCACAGTGTCACCATCAGTACTGTCCCGATGGGAACTGCCACTAAGAGCACTGTCACCAATAGCACTGTCACCACAAGCACTGGCACCTTGTCACTGCTATTATGAGCACAGTCACCATGAGATCTGGTGCTATGAGAACTGCCACCATGGGTATTTTCAACATGAGTACTGTTACCATGGGTATTGTCACCATTTGCACTGACACCATGAGCACTATTACCATGAAGTCTATCACAGTGAGCACTCTCACTGTGGTCAGTGTCACCATGACCACTGTCGCCATGGGTACTGGCACAATGCGGACCGGCACCATGAGCCCTGTCACCATGGGCATTATCAGTGTGAGCACTCTCACCATGGTAACTGTCACCATGGGCAATGTTACCATGAGCACTGTCACCATAGGCAATGGCGCCATGGGAACTTTCACCATGGGCACTGTCATCATGGGCAGTGTCACCATGGGCACTGGCACCGTGGGCACTATCACTGTGAGCACTGTCACCACGGGTACAGCTACCATGAGGAGTGTCAACATCGGTTGTGACCGTGTGCATTGTCACAATGAGAACTGTCAGCATGGGAACTGTCACCATTTTTCACTGCCACCATGTGCACTACCACCATGGGCACTATCACCGTGAGCATTGTCACCATGAATCCTCTCATCATGGGCACTGTCAGAAAGGGCACAGCCACCATGTGCACTGTTAACATGGTCACTATCACCATGAGCACTGTCACCATGGGAACTACCCATATGGGCACTGTCATCATGAGCACTTTCACAATGGGAACTGCCACCATGGGCACTATTAACACGAGCACACTCACCATGGGCACTATCCCCAAGGGCACTGTCAGTTTCAGCACTATCACCATGGGTACTGCAACCATGACCACTGTCACCATAAGCACTGTCCCCATTCTCTGTATCACCATGTGCACTGTCACCATGGGCAGTATCACCTTGAGAACTGTCAGCCTGGGCACTGTCACCATGGGTATTGTGACTTTGGGCACTGTCACCATGAGCACTGTCACCTTGGGCACTGGCACAATGTGGACTGTCACCATGAGCACTGTCATCATGGGCAGTATCACCATTAGAACTGTCACCGTGGTCACTGTTACCATGGCCACTCTCACCATGAGCACTATCACCGTGAGTGTTGTGACCATGGGCACTTTCACCATGGGCAGTGTCCCCATGGACAATTTCACTGGTAGTACTGTCACCATGGACACTATAAATATGGACACTGTCACCGTGGGCTCTGTCACCATGGGCACTTTCACCATGAGCACTGCCACTCTGACCACTCTCATCATAAGAACTGTCACCATGGGCACTTTCACAATGGGCACTTCCAACATTGGCACTATCACCAAGAGCACTGTCAACAAGAGCACTGTCATGGTGGGCAATGTCACCATGCGCAATGTCACCACAAGGACTATCACATTAAGCAATGTCCCCATGGGCACTGTCACCATTTTGCACTGCCACCGTGTGCACTATCACCTTAGGCACTGTCACCATGAGCACTTGATCCCTGAGTACTGTCACCATCGGTAATATCACCATGGGCACTGTCACCATGAGAACTATCACCGTGAGCAATGCCATGATGGGCACTGGCGCCGTGGGTCTTTTCACTATTAGCACTGAAACAATGTGCACTATCACTGTGAGAAATCTCACTGTGCTAACTGTCCCCATGGGCACTGTCGCAGAGAGAAAAGTCATCATGGGCACTGTCACAGTCAGTATTCTCACCATGGGCACTCTCATTGTGGGCAATGTCTCCGTGAGCACTATTACCATGAACACTGCTACCGTGAACCCTCTCATGATAAGAACTGTCACCATGGGCACAGACAGCATGGACACTCTCACGGTGTGCACTGTCACCAGGGGCACTGTCACAATGGGCACTGTCACCATGAGCACTGGAACCATGGGCAATATCACCATGAGCAATATCACCATGGGCACTCTCACTATTTTGCACTGCCACCAGATGCACCATGACCATGTGCAGTGTCACCATGGGCAGGGTCACCATCGGGAGTCTCACCATGGGCACTGCCACCATGAGCACTGTCACCAAGAGCACTGTCACCACGAGCACTGCCACCATGAGCACTGTCACCAGAACTGTCAGTATGAGAACTGCCACCATGGGCACTTTCACCATGATTACTATCACCTGGGTATTGTCACCTTTGGCACTGTCAACGTGCGTACTATCACCGTGAGAACTATCACCATGAGCACTGTCACCACGGGCACAGCCTTAATGCGGACTGTCATCATGAACACTGTCACCATGGGCACTACCACAGTGAGAACAGTCACCGTGGTCACTGTCACCATGAGCACTGTCACTAAGAGCATAATCACCATAGGCACTGTCACCGTGAGAACAGTCACCATGGGCACTGTCAACATGGAGACTATCACCTTGAGCACTGTCACCATGAGAAATTTCAACAGGATCACTTTCACCGTGAGAACTGTCACCACGGGGACTCTCACCATTGGCACTGCCTCCGAGGGGTTTTCATGATGAGCACTATCACAATGGGCAGTGTCTCCATGGGCAGTGTCACCGTGAGCACTCTCACAATTGGCACTATCACCATCGGCATGGTCACCGTGAGCACTGTCACAATGGGCATTGTCACACTGGGTGCTGTCACCATGGGCACAGTCATCGTTACTCTCACCATGGACACTGTGATCTTGGGCACTGTCACCATGGGCTCTGCCACCGTTGGCACTGTCACAATGGGAAGTATCACCATGGGCTTTGTCAGCGTGGGCAATGTCACCCTGGGCACGGCCACCATGATATCTATCACCTTAGGCACTGTCACCATGGGCAGTGTCACCATGAGCACGGTCACCATGAGCACTGCCACAATGAGCACTGTCACTTATGGCACTGTCCTCATGAGAAGTGTCACCATGATCACTGTCACCATGGACAGGACACGCTGGGTATTGTCAACATGGGCACTGTCTATGAGCAGTCTCACCATGGGAATTGTCACCTTAGGTACTGTCATCATGGGCACTGTCACCGTGAACACTTTTACCATCAGCTCTGTTACCCTGGGTATTGTCACCATGGGAACTATCACCGTGACAGTTGTGAACATGGGCACTCTCACCATGAGCAATGTCACCATGAATAGTGTCACCCTGTGTATTGTCACCATGGGCACTGTCACCGTGAGCATTACACCATGAGAATTGTGACAATGGGCACTGTCCCCATGGTCACATTCACGATAGGAACTAACGCAGTGAACACTGTCACCATGAGCAATGTCACTGTGTGCAGTTTCACCATACACACTATCACCGTAAGCAATGTCACCATGAGCAATATCACCATGGGCACTGTCACCATTTTGCACTGCCACCATGTGCAGTGTCACCATGGGCAGTTTCACTATGAGAACTGTCACCATGGGTAATAGCACCATGGGCACTGTCACCGTGAACACTGTCACTATGTGAATTTTCACCATAGGCCCTGTCACCGTGAGAATTGTCACCATCGGCACTGTCAACATGGAGACTCTAACCTTGAGCACTGTCACCATGAGCACAGACACCATGGTCACATTCAATGTAAGACCTGTCACCACGGGGACTATCAACATTGGCACTGTCACCGTGGGGTTGTCACCATGAGCACTATCACCATGGGCGATGTCTCCATGGGCAGTTTCACCATGAGCACTGTCACTAATGGCACTCTCACCATGGGCACCGTCACCGTGAGCACTGTCACCATGAGCCTTGTCACACTGGGCGCTGTCACCATGGGCACTGTCACCGTGGGCACTGTCCCAATGGGAAGTATCACCCTGGGCTTTGTCAGCCTTGGCACTGTCCCCGTGGGCATTGACACCATGACATCTATCACCATAAACACTGTAAACTTGGGCACTGTCACCATGAGCACAGACACCATGAGCACTGCCACAATGAGCACTGTTATTTATGGCACTGCCAACATGAGTACTGTCACCATGAGCACTGTCACCATGGGCATGACACCATGGGCACTGTCACTGTGAGCACTACACCATGAGAATTGTGACTATGGGCACTGTTACCATGGACAATCTCACCATGGGAACTATCACCGTGAACACTGTCACCATGAACACTGTCACTGTGTGCAGTGTCACCATGCGCACTGTCACTGTAAGGACTATCACCATAAGCAAAGTCACCATGAACAATGTCACCATGGGCACTGTCACCATTTTGCTCTGCCACCATGTACAGTGTCACCATGGTTAATATCACCATAGGCACTTTCACTGTGAGAAATGTGACCGTGCGGAATGACTCTATGGGCACTGGCACCATGGGCATTGTCACTGTGAGCACTGTCACAACGGGCACTGTCACCGTGAGAAATCTCACCATGCTAACTGTCCCCATGGGCACTGTCACCGTGAGAAGTGTCACCATGGGCACTGTCACTGTCGGCACTGTCACCATGGGCACTGTCATTGTGGGCACTGTCTCCATGGCCACTGCCACCATGTGCTGTCACCATGAACTCTGTAACAATGCCCATTATCACCGTGTGCACTGTCACCATGGGCACTATCACCGTGAGCACTGTCAGCATGTGCACTGTCACTATTTAGCACTGTCACCAGGTGAACTACCACCATAGGCATTGTCACGATGTGCACTATCACCGTGAGCACGGTTACCATGGGCACTGTAACAATTCACAGCGTCACCATCAGTATTGTCCCGATGGGAACTGCCACCAAGAGCACTGTCACCATTAGCACTGTCACCACAAGCACTGGCACCTGGTCACTGCTATTATGAGCACTGTCACCATGAGATCTGTCGCTATGAGAACTGCCACCATGGGTATTTTCAACATGAGTACTGTCACCATGGTATTGTCACCATTTGCATTGTCACCATGAGCACTATTACCGTAAGCACTATCACTATGAGCACTCTCACTGTGGTCACTCTCACCATGAGCACTATCGCCATGGGTACTGGCAAAATGTAGACAGGCACCGTGAGCACTGTCACCATGGGCACCATCAGTGTGAGCACTCTCACCATGGTCACTGTCACCTTGGGCACTGTTACCATGAGCACTGTCACCATAGGCAATGGCACCATGGGCCCTGTCATCATGGGCACTCTCACCATGGGCACTATCACTGTGAGCACTGTCACCATGGATACTGCAAACATGAGAACTGTCACCGTGAGTACTGTCACCATGAGTACAGTCTGCACGGGTTGTCACCATGTGCACTGTCACCATGAGAACTGTCAACAGGGGCACTGTCACCATTTATCACTGCCACCATGTGCAGTGTCACCATGGGCACTATCACCATGGAAAGTATCACCGTGAAGACTGTCACCATAAACACTGCAACTGTGTGCAGTGTCACCATGCACACTGTCACCATAAGGACTATCACTGTAAGCATAGTCACTATGAGCAATGTCACCATGGGCACTGTCACCATTTTGCACTGCCACCAGGTGCAGTGTCACAATAGGCACTTTCACCGTGAGAAATGTGACCGTGCGGAATGTCTCTATGGGCACTGGCACCATGGGCATTGTCACTGTGAGCACTGTCACAACGGGCACTATCACCGTGAGAAATCTCATCATGGTAACTGTCCCCATGGGCACATTCACTGTGAGAAGTGTCACCATGGGCACTGTCACTGTCGGCACTTTTACCATGGGCACTTTCATTGTGGGCACTCTCACCATGGCCACTGCCACCTTGGGCTCTGTCACGATGAACACTGTAACAATACCCATTATCACCGTGGGCACTGTCACCATGGGCACTATCACCGTGAGCACTGTCAGCATGTGCACTGTCACTATTTAGCACTGTCACCAGGTGAACTACCACCATGGGCACTGTCACGATGTGCACTACCACCGTGAGCACGGTTACCATGGGCACTGTAACAATGCACAGGGTCACCATCGGTACTGTCCCCATGGGAACTGCCACCAAGAGCACTGTCACCATTAGCACTGTCACCACGAGGACTGCCACCTTGGGCACTGCTACTATGAGCACTGTCACCATGAGAACTGCCACCATGGGTATTTTCAACATGAGTACTGTCACCATGGGTATTGTCACCATTTGCACTGTCACCATGAGCATTATTACCATGAGCTCTATCACAGTGAGCACTCTCACTGTGGTCAGTGTCACCATGACCACTGTCGCCATGGGTACTGGCACAATGCGGACTGGCACCATGAGCCCTGTCACCATGGGCACTCTCAGTGTGAGCACTCTCACCATGGTCACTGTCACCATGGGCACTGTTACCATGAGCACTGTCACCATAGGCAATGGCGCCGTGGGAACTTTCACCATGGGCACTGTCATCATGGGCAGTGTCACCATGGGCACTGTCACCATGGGCACTGCCACCATGGGCAGTATCACTGTGATCACTGTCAACATGGGTACTGCAACCATGAGAACTGTCACCGTGTGTACTGTCTGCATGGGTTGTCACCGTGTGCACTGTCACCGTGAGAACTGTCAACATGGGCCCTTTCACCATTTTTCACTGCCACCCTGTGCCTTGTCCCCATGGGAACTATTACCATGAGAACTGTCACCATGAGTACTGTCATCATTGGCACTGTCACCAAGGGCACAGCCACCGTGTGCACAGTTACCAAGGTCACTATCACCGTGAGCACTGTCACCATGGAAACTACCAACATGGGCAATGTCATCATGAGCACTTTCACAATGGGAACTGCCACCATGGGCACTATCAATGGGCGGACTCTCACCATGGGCACTATCACCATAGGCACTATCACCGTGAGCACCGTCACAGTCGGCAATGTCACCATGAGCACTATTACTGTGAGCACTAGCACCGTGAGCACTCTCACCGTGGTCAATGTCACCATGGGCACTGTCACTATTGGTACTGGCACAATGCGGACTGTCACAGTGTGATCTGTCACCATAGACACTATCACCATGAGCACTCTCACCGTGGTCACTGTTACCATGGGTCCTGTCACTGTGAGCACTGTTACCATAGGCAATGGCTCCGTGGGCACTGACTCCATGGGCACTGTCATCATGGGCATTGTCACCATGGGCAGTGTCACCATGGGCACTGTTAACATGGGCACTATCACCATGAGCACTGTCACCACGGGTACAGCTACCATGAGCAGTGTCAGCATCGGTTGTGACCGTGTGCATTGTCACAATGAGAACTGTCAGCATGGGAACTGTCACCATTTTTCACTGCCACCATGTGCACTACCACTATGTGCACTGTCACCATGGGCACTATCACCCTGAGCACTGTCACCATGAATACTGTCATCATGGGCACTGTCACCAAGGGCACAGCCACCATGTGCACTGTTAACATGGTCTCTATCACCATGAGCACAGTCACCATGGGAACTACCCACATGGGCACTGTCATCATGAGCACTTTCACAATGGGAACTGCCACCATGGGCACTATTAACACGAGCACACTCACCATGGGCACTATCCCCAAGGGCACTGTCAGTTTCAGCACTATCACCATGGGTACTGCAACCATGACCACTGTCACCATAAGCACTGTCCCCATTCTCTGTATCACCATGGGCACTGTCACCATGGGCACTATCACCTTGAGAACTGTCAGCCTGGGCACTGTCACCATGGGTATTGGGACTTTGGGCACTGTCACCATGAGCACTGTCACCTTGGGCACTGGCACAATGTGGACTGTCACCATGAGCACTGTCATCATGGGCAGTATCACCATTAGAACAGTCACCGTGGTCACTGTTACCATGGCCACTCTCACCGTGAGCACTATCACCGTGAGTGTTGTGACCATGGGCACTTTCACCATGGGCAGTGTCCCCATGGACAATTTCACTGTTAGGACTGTCACCATGGACACTATAATTATGGACACTGTCACCGTGGGCTCTGTCACCATGGGCACTTTCACCATGAGCACTGCCACTCTGACCACTCTCATCATAAGAACTGTCACCATGGGCACTTTCACAATGGGCACTTCCAACATTGGCACTATCACCAAGAGCACTGTCAACAAGAGCATTGTCATAGTGGGCAATGTCACCATGCGCAATGTCACCACAAGGACTATCAAATTAAGCAATGTCACCATGGGCACTGTCATCATTTTGCACTGCCACCGTGTGCACTATCACCTTAGGCACTGTCACCATGAGCACTTGATCCCTGAGTACTGTCACCATGGGAAATATCACCATGGGCACTGTCACCATGAGAACTATCAGTGGGAGCAATGCCATGATGGGCACTGGCGCCGTGGGTCTTTTCACTATTAGCACTGAAACAATGTGCACTATCACTGTGAGAAATCTCACTGTGCTAACTGTCCCCATGGGCACTGTCGCAGAGAGAAAAGTCATCATGGGCACTGTCACAGTCAGTATTCTCACCATGGGCACTCTCATTGTGGGCTATGTCTCCGTGAGCACTATTACCATGAACACTGCTACCGTGAACACTCTCATGATAAGAACTGTCACCATGGGCACAGACACCATGGGCACTCTCACGGTGTGCACTGTCACCAGGGCCACTGTCACAATTGGCACTGTCACCATGAGCACTGGAACCATGGGCACTCTCACCATGGGCACTATCACCATGAGCAATATCATCATGGGCACTCTCACTATTTTGCACTGCCACCAGATAAACCATGACCATGTGCACTGTCACCATGGGCAGTGTCACCATCGGTAGTCTCACCATGGGTACTGCCACCATGAGCACTGCCACCATGAGCACTGTCACAAGAACTGTCAGTATGAGAACTGCCACCATGGGCACTTTCACCATGATTACTATCACCTGGGTATTGTCACCTTTGGCATTGTCAACGTGCGTACTATCACCGTGAGAACTATCACCATGAGCACTGTCACCACGGGCACAGCCTTAATGCGGACTGTCATCATGAACACTGTCACCATGGGCACTACCACAGTGAGAACAGTCACCGTGGTCACTGTCACGATGGGCACTGTCACCATGAGCACTCTCCCTAAGAGCATAATCACTATAGGCACTGTCACCGTGAGAACAGTCACCATGGGCACTGTCAACATGGAGACTATCACCTTGAGCACTGTCACCATGAGCACTGTCACCATGAGCAATTTCAACAGGATCACTTTCACCGTGAGAACTCTCACCACGGGGACTCTCACCTTTGGCACTGCCTCCGAGGGGTTGTCATGATGAGCACTATCACCATGGGCAGTGTCTCCATGGGCAGTGTCACTGTGAGCACACTCACTATTGGCACTATCACCATCGGCATGGTCACCATGAGCACTGTCAGAATGGGCATTGTCACACTGGGTCCTGTCACCATCGCACAGTCACCGTTAGCACTCTCACCATGGGCACTGTGATCTTGGGCACTGTCACCATGGGCTCTGCCACCTTGGGCACTGTCACAATGGGAAGTATCACCATGGGCTTTGTCAGCGTGGGCAATGTCACCCTGGGCACAGCCACCATGATATGTATCAACATAGGCACTGTCACCATGGGCACTGTCACTATGAGCATGGTCACCATGAGCACTGCCACAATGAGCACTGTCACTTATGGCACAGCCTCATGAGAAGTGTCACCATGATCACTGTCACCATGGACAGGACACGCTGGGAATTGTCACCTTGGGCACTGTCTATGAGCAGTCTCACCATGGGAATTGTCACCTTAGGTACTGTCACCATGGGCACTGTCACCGTGAACACTTTTACCATCAGCTCTGTTACCCTGCGTATTGTCACCATGGGAACTATCACCGTGACAGTTGTGAACATGGGCACTCTCACCATGAGCAATGTCACCATGAATACTGTCACCCTGTGTATGGTCACCATGGGCACTGTCACCGTGAGCACTACACCATGAGAATTGTGACAATGGGCACTGTCCCCATGGTCACATTCACGATAGAAACTAACGCAGTGAACACTGTCACCATGAGCAATGTCACTGTGTGCAGTTTCACCATACACACTATCACCATAAGCAATGTCACCATGAGCAATATCACCATGGGCACTGTCACCATTTTGCACTGCCACCATGTGCAGTGTCACCATGGGCAGTTTCACTATGAGAACTGTCACCATGGGTAATAGCACCATGGGCACTGTCACCGTGAACACTGTCACTATGAGAATTTTCACCATAGGCCCTGTGACCGTGAGAATTGTCACCATCGGCACTGTCAACATGGAGACTCTAACCTTGAGCACTGTCACCATGAGCACAGACACCATGGTCACATTCAATGTAAGACCTGTCACCACGGGGACTATCAACATTGGCACTGTCACCGTGGGGTTGTCACCACGAGCACTATCACCATGGGCGATGTCTCCATGGGCAGTTTCACCATGAGCACTGTCACTAATGGCACTCTCACCATCGGCACTGTCACCATGGGCACCATCACCGTGAGCACTGTCACCATGAGCCTTGTCACACTGGGCGCTGTCACCATGGGCACTGTCACCGTGGGCACTGTCCCAATGGGAAGTATCACCCTGGGCTTTGTCAGCCTTGGCACTGTCCCCGTGGGCACTGACACCATGACATCTATCACCACAAACACTGTAAACATGGGCACTGTCACCATGAGCACGGACACCATGAGCACTGCCACAATGAGCACTGTTATTTATGGCACTGCCAACATGAGCACTGTCACCATGAGCACTGTCACCATGGGCATGACACCATGGGCACTGTCACTGTGAGCACTACACCATGAGAATTGTGACTATGGGCACTGTTACCATGGACAATCTCACCATGGGAACTATCACCGTGAACACTGTCACCATGAACACTGTCACTGTGTGCAGTGTCACCATGCGCACTGTCACTGTAAGGACTATCACCATAAGCAAAGTCACCATGAGCAATGTCACCATGGGCACTGTCACCATTTTGCTCTGCCACCATGTGCAGTGTCACCATGGTTAATATCACCATGGGCACTTTCACCATGAGCACTGCCACTCTGACCACTCTCATCATAAGAACTGTCACCATGGGCACTTTCACAATGGGCACTTCCAACATTGGCACTATCACCAAGAGCACTGTCAACAAGAGCACTGTCCTGGTGGGCAATGTCACCATGCGCAATGTCACCACAAGGACTATCACATTAAGCAATGTCACCATGGGCACGGTCACCATTTTGCACTGCCACCATGTGCACTATCACCTTAGGCACTGTCACCATGAGCACTTGATCACTGAGTACTGTCACCATGGGTAATATCACCATGGGCACTGTCACCGTGAGAACTATCACCGTGAGCAATGCCATGATGGGCACTGGCACCGTGGGTCTTTTCACTATTAGCACTGAAACAATGTGCACTATCACTGTGAGAAATCTCACTGTGCTAACTGTCCCCATGGGCACTGTCGCAGAGAGAAAAGTCATCATGGGCACTGTCACAGTCAGTATTCTCACCATGGGCACTCTCATTGTGGGCAATGTCTCCGTGAGCACTATTACCATGAACACTGCTACCGTGAACACTCTCATGATAAGAACTGTCACCATGGGCACAGACACCATGGGCACTCTAACGGTGTGCACTGTCACTAGGGCCACTGTCACAATTGGCCCTGTCACCATGAGCACTGGAACCATGGGCACTCTCACCATGGGCACTATCACCATGAGCAATATCATCATGGGCACTCTCACTATTTTGCACTGCCACCAGATACACCATGACCATGTGCACTGTCACCATGGGCAGTGTCACCATCGGTAGTCTCACCATGGGTACTGCCACCATGAGCACTGCCACCATGAGCACTGTCACAAGAACTGACAGTATGAGAACTGCCACCATGGGCACTTTCACCATGATTACTATCACCTGGGTATTGTCACCTTTGGCACTGTCAACGTGCTTACTATCACCGTGAGAACTATCACCATGAGCACTGTCACCACGGGCACAGCCTTAATGCGGACTGTCATCATGAACACTGTCACCATGGGCACTACCACAGTGAGAACAGTCACCGTGGTCACTGTCACGATGGGCACTGTCACCATGAGCACTCTCCCTAAGAGCATAATCACCATAGGCACTGTCACCGTGAGGACAGTCACCATGGGCACTATCAACATGGAGACTATCACCTTGAGCACTGTCACCATGAGCAATTTCAACAGGATCACTTTCACCGTGAGAACTCTCACCACGGGGACTCTCACCTTTGGCACTGCCTCCGAGGGGTTGTCATGATGAGCACTATCACCATGGGCAGTGTCTCCATGGGCAGTGTCACTGTGAGCACACTCACTATTGGCACTATCACCATCGCCATGGTCACCGTGAGCACTGTCACAATGGGCATTTTCACACTGGGTGCTGTCACCATCGCACAGTCACCGTTAGCACTCTCACCATGGGCACTGTGATCTTGGGCACTGTCACCATGGGCTCTGCCACCGTGGGCACTGTCACAATGGGAAGTATCACCATTGGCTTTGTCAGTGTGGGCAATGTCACCCTGGGCACTGTCACCATGGGCACTGTCACCATGAGCATGGTCACCATGAGCACTACCACAATGAGCACTGTCACTTATGGCACTGTCCTCATGAGAAGTGTCACCATGATCACTGTCACCATGGACAGGACACGCTGGGTATTGTCACCTTGGGCACTGTCTATGAGCAGTCTCACCATGGGAATTGTCACCTTAGGTACTGTCACCATGGGCACTGTCACCGTGAACACTTTTACCATCAGCTCTGTTACCCTGGGTATTGTCACCATGGGAACTATCACCGTGACAGTTGTGAACATGGGCACTCTCACCATGAGCAATGTCACCATGAATACTGTCACCCTGTGTATGGTCACCATGGGCACTGTCACCGTGAGCACTACACCATGAGAATTGTGACAATGGGCACTGTCCCCATGGTCACATTCATGATAGAAACTAACGCAGTGAACACTGTCACCATGAGCAATGTCACTGTGTGCAGTTTCACCATACACACTATCACCATAAGCAATGTCACCATGAGCAATATCACCATGGGCACTGTCACCATTTTGCACTGCCACCATGTGCAGTGTCACCATGGGCAGTTTCACTATGAGAACTGTCACCATGGGTAATAGCACCATGGGCACTGTCACCGTGAACACTGTCACTATGAGAATTTTCACCATAGGCCCTGTGACCGTGAGAATTGTCACCATCGGCACTGTCAACATGGAGACTCTAACCTTGAGCACTGTCACCATGAGCACAGACACCATGGTCACATTCAATGTAAGACCTGTCACCACGGGGACTATCAACATTGGCACTGTCACCGTGGGGTTGTCACCATGAGCACTATCACCATGGGCGATGTCTCCATGGGCAGTTTCACCATGAGCACTGTCACTAATGGCACTCTCACCATCGGCACTGTCACCATGGGCACCATCACCGTGAGCACTGTCACCATGAGCCTTGTCACACTGGGCGCTGTCACCATGGGCACTGTCACCGTGGGCACTGTCCCAATGGGAAGTATCACCCTGGGCTTTGTCAGCCTTGGCACTGTCCCCGTGGGCACTGACACCGTGACATCTATCACCATAAACACTGTAAACATGGGCACTGTCACCATGAGCACCGACAACATGAGCACTGCCACAATGAGCACTGTTATTTATGGCACTGCCAACATGAGCACTGTCACCATGAGCACTGTCACCATGGGCATGACACCATGGGCACTGTCACTGTGAGCACTACACCATGAGAATTGTGACTATGGGCACTGTTACCATGGACAATCTCACCATGGGAACTATCACCGTGAACACTGTCACCATGAACACTGTCACTGTGTGCAGTGTCACCATGCGCACTGTCACTGTAAGGACTATCACCATAAGCAAAGTCACCATGAGCAATGTCACCATGGGCACTGTCACCATTTTGCTCTGCCACCATGTGCAGTGTCACCATGGTTAATATCACCATAGGCACTTTCACTGTGAGAAATGTGACTGTGCGGAATGACTCTATGGGCACTGGCACCATGGGCATTGTCACTGTGAGCACTGTCACAACGGGCACTATCACCGTGAGAAATCTCACCATGCTAACTGTCCCCATGGGCACTGTCACCGTAAGAAGTGTCACCATGGGCACTGTCACTGTCGGCACTGTCACCATGGGCACTGTCATTGTGGGCACTGTCTCCATGGCCACTGCCACCGTGTGCTGTCACCATGAACTCTGTAACAATGCCCATTATCACCGTGTGCACTGTCACCATGGGCACTATCACCGTGAGCACTGTCAGCATGTGCACTGTCACTATTTAGCACTCTCACCAGGTGAACTACCACCATGGGCACTGTCACGGTGTGCACTACCACCGTGAGCACGTTTACCATGGGCACTGTAAAAATGCACAGGGTCACCATCGGTAGTGTCCCCATGGGAACTGCCACCAAGAGCACTGTCACCATTAACACTGTCACCACGAGGACTGCCACCTTGGGCACTGCTATTATGAGCACTGTCACCATGAGATCTGTCGCTATGAGAACTGCCACCATGGGTATTTTCAACATGAGTACTGTCACCATGGTATTGTCACCATTTGCACTGTCACCATGAGTACTATTACCGTGAGCAGTATCACCGTGAGCACTATCACTGTGGTCACTGTCACCATGAGCACTGTCGCCATGGGTACTGGCACAATGTAGACAGGCACCGTGAGCACTGTCACCATGGGCACCATCAGTGTGAGCACTCTCACCATGGTCACTGTCACCTTGGGCACTGTTACCATGAGCACTGTCACCATAGGCAATGGCACCATGGGCCCTGTCATCATGGGCACTCTCACCATGGGCACTATCACTGTGAGCACTGTCACCATGGATACTGCAAACATGAGAACTGTCACCGTGAGTACTGTCACCATGAGTACAGTCTGCACGGGTTGTCACCATGTGCACTGTCACCATGAGAACTGTCAACAGGGGCACTGTCACCATTTATCACTGCCACCATGTGCAGTGTCACCATGGGCACTATCACCATGGAAACTATCACCGTGAACACTGTCACCATAAACACTGCAACTGTGTGCAGTGTCACCATGCACACTGTCACCGTAAGGACTATCACTGTAAGCAAAGTCACTATGAGCAATGTCACCATGGGCACTGTCACCATTTTGCACTGCCACCAGGTGCAGTGTCACCATAGGCACTTTCACCGTGAGAAATGTGACCGTGCGGCATGTCTCTATGGGCACTGGCACCATGGGCATTGTCACTGTGAGCGCTGTCACAACGGGCACTATCACCATGAGAAATCTCATCATGGTAACTGTCCCCATGGGCCCATTCACTGTGAGAAGTGTCACCATGGGCACTGTCACTGTCGGCACTGTTACCATGGGCACTGTCATTGTGGGCACTGTCACCATGGCCACTGCCACCTTGGGCTCTGTCACGATGAACACTGTAATAATACCCATTATCACCGTGGGCACTGTCACCATGGGCACTATCACCGTGAGCACTGTCAGCATGTGCACTGTCACTATTTAGCACTGTCACCAGGTGAACTACCACCAAGGGCACTGTCACGATGTGCACTACCACCGTGAGCACGGTTACCATGGGCACTGTAACAATGCACTGGGTCACCATCAGTACTGTCCCCATGGGAACTGCCACCAAGAGCACTGTCACCATTATCACTGTCACCACGAGGACTGCCACATTGGGCACTGCTATTATGAGCACTGTCACCATGAGAACTGCCACCATGGGTATTTTCAACATGAGTACTGTCACCATGGGTATTGTCACCATTTGCACTGTCACCATGAGCACTATTACCGTGAGCTCTATCACAGTGAGCACTCTCACTGTGGTCAGTGTCACCATGACCACTGTCGCCATGGGTACTGGCACAATGCGGACTGGCACCATGAACCCTGTCACCATGGGCACTCTCAGTGTGAGCACTCTCACCATGGTCACTGTCACCATGGGCACTGTTACCATGAGCACTGTCACCATAGGCAATGACGCCGTGGGAACTTTCACCGTGGGCACTGTCACCATGGGCACTGCCACCATGGGCAGTATCACTGTGAACACTGTCACCATGGGTACTGCAACCATGAGAACTGTCACTGTGAGGACTGTCTGCATGGGTTGTCACCGTGTGCACTGTCACCCTGAGAACTGTCAACATGGGCACTTTCACCATTTTTCACTGCCACCCTGTGCCTTGTCCCCATGGGAACTATTACCATGAGAAGTGTCACCATGAGTACTGTCATCATTGGCACTGTCACCAAGGGCACGGCCACCATGTGCACTGTTACCAAGGTCACTATCAATGAGAGCACTGTCACCATGGGAACTACCAACATGGGCAATGTCATCATGAGCACTTTCACAATGGGAACTGCCACCATGGGCACTATCAATGGGCGGACTCTCACCATGGGCACTATCACCATAGGCACTGTCACCGTGAGCACCGTCACTGTCGGCACTGTCACCATGAGCACTATTACTGTGAGCACTAGCACCGTGAGCACTCTCACCGTGGTCAATGTCACCATGGGCACTGTCACTATTGGTACTGGCACAATGTGGACTGTCACAGTGTGATCTGTCACCATAGACACTATCACCATGAGCACTCTCACCGTGGTCACTGTTACCATGGGTACTGTCACTGTGAGCACTGTTACCATAGGCAATGGCTCCGTGGGCACTGACTCCATGGGCACTGTCATCATGGGCATTGTCACCATGGGCAGTGTCACCATGGGCACTGTTAACATGGACACTATCACCATGAGCACTGTCACCACGGGTACAGCTACCATGAGCAGTGTCAGCATCGGTTGTGACCGTGTGCATTGTCACAATGAGAACTGTCAGCATGGGAACTGTCACCATTTTTCACTGCCACCATGTGCACTACCACCATGTGCACTGTCACCATGGGCACTATCACCGTGAGCACTGTCACCATGAATACTGTCATCATGGGCACTGTCACCAAGGGAACAGACACCATGTGCATTGTTAACATGGTCACTATCACCATGAGCACTGTCACCATGGGAACTACCCACATGGGCACTGTCATCATGAGCACTTTCACAATGGGAACTGCCACCATGGGCACTATTAACACGAGCAAACTCACCATGAGCACTATCCCCAAGGGCACTGTCAGTTTCAGCACTATCACCATGGGTACTGCAACCATGACCACTGTCACCATAAGCACTGTCCCCATTCTCTGTATCACCATGTGCACTGTCACCATGGGCACTATCACCTTGAGAACTGTCAGCCTGGGCACTGTCACCATGGGTATTGGGACTTTGGCCACTGTCACCATGAGCACTGTCACCTTGGGCACTGGCACAATGTGGACTGTCACCATGAGCACTGTCATCATGGGCAGTATCACCATTAGAACTGTCACCGTGGTCTCTGTCACCATGGCCACACTCACCGTGAGCACTATCACAGTGGGTGTTGTGACCATGGGCACTTTCACCATGGGCAGTGTCCCCATGGACAATTTCACTGTTAGGACTTTCACCATGGACACTATAACTATGGACACTGTCACCGTGGGCTCTGTCACCATGGGCACTTTCACCATGAGCACTGCCACTCTGACCACTCTCATCATAAGAACTGTCACCATGGGCACTTTCACGATGGGCACTTCCAACATTGGCACTATCACCATGAGCACTGTCAACAAGAGCACTGTCATGGTGGGCAATGTCACCATGCGCAATGTCACCACAAGGACTATCCCATTAAGCAATGTCACCATGGGCACTGTCACCATTTTGCACTGCCACCATGTGCACTATCACCTTAGGCACTGTCACCATGAGCACTTGATCACTGAGTACTGTCACCATGGGTAATATCACCATGGGCACTGTCACCGTGAGAACTATCACCGTGAGCAGTGCCATGATGGACACTGGCGCCGTGGGTCTTTTCACTATTAGCACTGAAACAATGTGCACTATCACTGTGAGACATCTCACCGTGCTAACTGTCCCCGTGGGAACTGTCGCAGAGAGAAAAGTCATCATGGGCACTGTCACAGTCAGTATTCTCACCATGGGCACTCTCATTGTGGGCAATGTCTCCGTGAGCACTATTACCATGAACACTGCTACCGTGAACACTCTCATGATAAGAACTGTCACCATGGGCACAGACACCATGGGCACTCTCACGGTGTACACTGTCACCAGGGGCACTGTCAAATGGGCACTGTCACCATGCGCACTGGAACCATGGGCACTCTCACCATGGGCACTATCACCATGAGCAATATCATCATGGGCACTGTCACTATTTTGCACTGCCACCAGATGCACCATGACCATGTGCAGTGTCACCATGGGCAGTGTCACCATCGGTAGTCACACCATGGGCACTGCCACCATGAGCACTGTCACCAAGAGCACTGTCACCACGAGCACTGCCACCATGAGCACTGTCACCAGAACTGTCAGTATGAGAACTGCCACCATGGGCACTTTCACCATGATTACTATCACCTGGGTATTGTCACCTTTGGCACTGTCAACGTGCGTACTATCACCGTGAGAACTATCACCATGAGCACTGTCACCACGGGCACAGCCTTAATGCGGACTGTCATCATGAACACTGTCACCATGGGCACTACCACGGTGAGAACAGGCACCGTGGTCACTGTCACCATGGGCACTGTCACCATGAGCACTGTCACTAAGAGCATAATCACCATAGGCACTGTCACCGTGAGAACAGTCACCATGGGCACTGTCAACATGGAGACTATCACCTTGAGCACTGTCACCATGAGAAATTTCAACAGGATCACTTTCACCGTGAGAACTGTCACCACGGGGACTCTCACCATTGGCACTGCCTCCGAGGGGTTGTCATGATGAGCACTATCACCATGGGCAGTGTCTCCATGGGCAGTGTCACCGTGAGCACTCTCACAATTGGCACTATCACCGTCGGCATGGTCACCGTGAGCACTGTCACAATGGGCATTGTCACACTGGGTGCTGTCACCATGGGCACAGTCACCGTTAGCACTCTCACCATGGACACTGTGATCTTGGGCACTGTCACCATGGGTTCTGCCACCGTTGGCACTGTCACAATGGGAAGTATCACCATGGGCTTTGTCAGCGTGGGCAATGTCACCCTGGGCACGGCCACCATGATATCTATCAACATAGGCACTGTCACCATGGGCACTGTCACCATGAGCACGGTTACCATGAGCACTGCCACAATGAGCACTGTCACTTATGGCACTGTCCTCATGAGAAGTGTCACCATGATCACTGTCACCATGGACAGGACACGCTGGGTATTGTCACCATGGGCACTGTCTATGAGCAGTCTCACCATGGGAATTGTCACCTTAGGTACTGTCATCATGGGCACTGTCACCGTGAACACTTTTACCATCAGCTCTGTTACCCTGGGTATTGTCACCATGGGAACTATCACCGTGACAGTTGTGAACATGGGCACTCTCACCATGAGCAATGTCACCATGAATACTGTCACCCTGTGTATTGTCACCATGGGCACTGTCACCGTGAGCACTACACCATGAGAATTGTGACAATGGGCACTGTCCCCATGGTCACATTCACGATAGGAACTAACGCCGTGAACACTGTCACCATGAGCAATGTCACTGTGTGCAGTTTCACCATACACACTATCACCGTAAGCAATGTCACCATGAGCAATATCACCATGGGCACTGTCACCATTTTGCACTGCCACCATGTGCAGTGTCACCATGGGCAGTTTCACTATGAGAACTGTCACCATGGGTAATAGCACCATGGGCACTATCACCGTGAACACTGTCACTATGTGAATTTTCACCATAGGCCCTGTCACCGTGAGAATTGTCACCATCGGCACTGTCAACATGGAGACTATAACCTTGAGCACTGTCACCATGAGCACAGACACCATGGTCACATTCAATGTAAGACCTGTCACCACGGGGACTATCAACATTGGCACTGTCACCGTGGGGTTGTCACCATGAGCACTATCACCATGGGCGATGTCTCCATGGGCAGTTTCACCATGAGCACTGTCACTAATGGCACTCTCACCATCGGCACTGTCACCATGGGCACCGTCACCGTGAGCACTGTCACCATGAGCCTTGTCACACTGGGCGCTGTCACCATGGGCACTGTCACCGTGGGCACTGTCCCAATGGGAAGTATCACCCTGGGCTTTGTCAGCCTTGGCACTGTCCCCGTGGGCACTGACACCGTGACATCTATCACCATAAACACTGTAAACATGGGCACTGTCACCATGAGCACAGACACCATGAGCACTGCCACAATGAGCACTGTTATTTATGGCACTGCCAACATGAGTACTGTCACCATGAGCAATGTCACCTTGGGCATGACACCATGGGCACTGTCACTGTGAGCACTACACCATGAGAATTGTGACTATGGGCACTGTTACCATGGACAATCTCACCATGGGAACTATCACCGTGAACACTGTCACCATGAACACTGTCATTGTGTGCAGTTTCACCATGCGCACTGTCACTGTAAGGACTATCACCATAAGCAAAGTCACCATGAGCAATGTCACCATGGGCACTGTCACCATTTTGCTCTGCCACCATGTGCAGTGTCACCATGGTTAATATCACCATAGGCACTTTCACTGTGAGAAATGTGACCGTGTGGAATGACTCTATGGGCACTGGCACCATGGGCATTGTCACTGTGAGCACTGTCACAACGGGCACTGTCACCGTGAGAAATCTCACCATGCTAACTGTCCCCATGGGCACTGTCACCGTGAGAAGTGTCACCATGGGCACTGTCACTGTCGGCACTGTCACCATGGGCACTGTCATTGTGGGCACTGTCTCCATGGCCACTGCCACCGTGTGCTGTCACCATGAACTCTGTAACAATGCCCATTATCACCGTGTGCACTGTCACCATGGGCACTATCACCGTGAGCACTGTCAGCATGTGCACTGTCACTATTTAGCACTCTCACCAGGTGAACTACCACCATGGGCACTGTCACGATGTGCAGTATCACCGTGAGCACGGTTACCATGGGCACTGTAACAATGCACAGTGTCACCATCAGTATTGTCCCGATGGGAACTGCCACCAAGAGCACTGTCACCATTAGCACTGTCACCACGAGCACTGGCACCGGGGCACTGCTATTATGAGCACTGTCACCATGAGATCTGTCGCTATGAGAACTGCCACCATGGGTATTTTCAACATGAGTACTGTCACCATGGGTATTGTCACCATTTGCACTGTCACCATGAGCACGATTACCGTGAGCACTATCACTATGAGCACTCTCACTGTGGTCACTGTCACCATGAGCACTGTCGCCATGGGTACTGGCACAATGTAGAGAGGCACCATGAGCACTGTCACCATGGGCACCATCAGTGTGAGCACTCTCACCATGGTCACTGTCACCTTGGGCACTGTTACCATGAGCACTGTCACCATAGGCAATGGCACCATGGGCCCTGTCATCATGGGCACTCTCACCATGGGCACTATCACTGTGAGCACTGTCACCATGGATACTGCAAACATGAGAACTGTCACCGTGAGTACTGTCACCATGAGTACAGTCTGCACGGGTTGTCACCATGTGCACTGTCACCATGAGAACTGTCAACAGGGGCACTGTCACCATTTATCACTGCCACCATGTGCAGTGTCACCATGGGCACTATCACCATGGAAACTATCACCGTGAACACTGTCACCATAAACACTGCAACTGTGTGCAGGGTCACCATGCACACTGTCACCGTAAGGACTATCACTGTAAGCAAAGTTACTATGAGCAATGTCACCATGGGCACTGTCACCATTTTGCACTGCCACCAGGTGCAGTGTCACCATAGGCACTTTCACCGTGAGAAATGTGACCGTGCGGAATGTCTCTATGGGCACTGGCACCATGGGCATTGTCACTGTGAGCGCTGTCACAACGGGCACTATCACCGTGAGAAATCTCATCATGGGAACTGTCCCCATGGGCACATTCACTGTGAGAAGTGTCACCATGGGCACTGTCACTGTCGGCACTGTTACCATGGGCACTGTCATTGTGGGCACTGTCACCATGGCCACTGCCACCTTGGGCTCTGTCACGATGAACACTGTAATAATACCCATTATCACCGTGGGCACTGTCACCATGGGCAGTATCGCCGTGAGGACTCTCAGCATGTGCACTGTCACTATTTAGCATTGTCACCAGGTGAACTACCACCATGGACACTGTCACGATGTGCACTACCACCGTGAGCACGGTTTCCATGGGCACTGTAACAATGCACAGGGTCACCATCGGTACTGTCCCCATGGGAACTGCCACCAAGAGCACTGTCACCATTAGCACTGTCACCACGAGGACTGCCACCTTGGGCATTGCTATTATGAGCACTGTCACCATGAGAACTGCCACCATGGGTATTTTCAACATGAGTACTGTCACCATGGGTATTGTCACCATTTGCACTGTCACCATGAGCACTATTACCGTGAGCTCTATCACAGTGAGCACTCTCACTGTGGTCAGTGTCACCATGACCACTGTCACCTTGGGCACTGGCACAATGTGGACTGTCACCATGAGCACTGTCATCATGGGCAGTATCACCATTAGAACTGTCACCGTGGTCACTGTCACCATGGCCACTCTCACCGTGAGCATAATCACCGTGAGTGTTGTGACCATGGGCACTTTCACCATGGGCAGTGTCCCCATGGACAATTTCACTGTTAGTACTGTCACCTTGGACACTATAACTATGGACAATGTCACCGTGGGGTCTGTCACCATGGGCCCTTTCACCATGAGCACTGCCACTCTGACCACTCTCATCATAAGAACTGTCACCATGGGCACTTTCACGATGGGCACTTCCAACATTGCACTATCACCATGAGCACTGTCAACAAGAGCACTGTCATGGTGGGCAATGTCACCATGCGCAATGTCACCACAAGGACTATCACATTAAGCAATGTCACCATGGGCACTGTCACCATTTTGCACTGCCACCGTGTGCACTATCACCTTAGGCACTGTCACCATGAGCACTTGATCACTGAGTACTGTCACCATGGGTAATATCACCATGGGCACTGTCACCGTGAGAACTCTCACCATGAGCAATGCCATGATGGGCACTGGCGCCGTGGGTCTTTTAACTATTAGCACTGAAACAATGTGCACTATCACTGTGAGAAATCTCACCGTGCTAAATGTCCCCATGGGCACTGTCGCAGAGAGAAAAGTCATCATGGGCACTGTCACAGTCAGTATTCTCACCATGGGCACTCTCATTGTGGGCAATGTCTCCGTGAGCACTATTACCATGAACACTGCTACCGTGAACACTCTCATGATAAGAACTGTCACCATGGGCACAGACACCATGGGCACTCTCACGGTGTGCACTGTCACCAGGGCCACTGTCACAATGGGCACTGTCACCATGCGCACTGGAACCATGGGCACTCTCACCATGGGCACTATCACCATGAGCAATATCATCATGGGCACTCTCACAATTTTGCACTGCCATCAGATGAACCATGACCATGTGCAGTGTCACCATGGGCAGGGTCACCATCGGGAGTCTCACAATGGGCACTGCCACCATGAGCACTGTCACCAAGAGCACTGTCACCACGAGCACTGCCACCATGAGCACTGTCACAAGAACTGTCAGTATGAGAACTGCCACCATGTGCACTTTCACCATGATTACTATCACCTGAGTATTGTCACCTTTGGCACTGTCAACGTGCGTACTATCACCGTGAGAACTATCACCATGAGCAGTGTCACCATGGGCACAGCCTTAATGCGGACTGTCATCATGAACACTGTCACCATGGGCACTACCACGGTGAGAACAGTCACCGTGTTCACTGTCACCATGGGCACTGTCACCATGAGCACTGGCCCTAAGAGCATAATCACCATAGGCACTGTCACCATGAGAACAGTCACCATGGACACTGTCAACATGGAGACTATCACCTTGAGCACTGTCACCATGAGCACTGTCACCATGAGCAATTTCAACAGGATCACTTTCACCGTGAGAACTGTCACCACGGGGACTCTCACCTTTGGCACTGCCTCTGAGGGGTTGTCATGATGAGCACTATCACCATGGGCAGTGTCTCCATGGGCAGTGTCACCGTGAGCACTCTCACTATTGGCACTATCACCATCGGCATGGTCACCGTGAGCACTGTCACAATGGGCATTGTCACACTGGGTGCTGTCACCATGGGCACAGTCACCGTTAGCACTCTCACCATGGGCACTGTGATCTTGGGCACTGTCACCATGAGCTCTGCCACCGTGGGCACTGTCACAATGGGAAGTATCACCATGGGCTTTGTCAGCGTGGGCAATGTCACCCTGGGCACGGCCACCATGATATCTATCACCATAGGCACTGTCACCATGGGCACTGTCACCATGAGCACAGTCACCATGAGCACTGCCACAATGAGCATTGTCACTTATGGCACTGTCCTCATGAGAAGTGTCACCATGATCAATGTCACCATGGACACGACCCGCTGGGTATTGTCACCATGGGCACTGTCTATGAGCAGTCTCACCATGGGAATTGTCACCTTAGGTACTGTCACCATGGGCACTGTCACCGTGAACACTTTTACCATCAGCTCTGTTACCCTGGGTATTGTCACCATGGGAACTATCACCGTGACAGTTGTGAACATGGGCACTCTCACCATGAGCAATGTCACCATGAATACTGTCACCCTGTGTATGGTCACCATGGGCACTGTCACCGTGAGCACTACACCATGAGAATTGTGACAATGGGCACTGTCCCCATGGTTACATTCACGATAGGAACTAACGCCGTGAACACTGTCACCATGAGCAATGTCACTGTGTGCAGTTTCACCATACACACTATCACCGTAAGCAATGTCACCATGAGCAATATCACCATGGGCACTGTCACCATTTTGCACTGCCACCATGTGCAGTGTCACCATGGGCAGTTTCACTATGAGAACTGTCACCATGGGTAATAGCACCATGGCCACTGTCACCGTGAACACTGTCACTATGAGAATTTTCACCATAGGCCCTGTCACCGTGAGAATTGTCACCATCGGCACTGTCAACATGGAGACTGTAACCTTGAGCACTGTCACCATGAGCACAGACACCATGGTCACATTCAATGTAAGACCTGTCACCACGGGGACTATCAACATTGGCACTGTCACCGTGGGGTTGTCACCATGAGCACTATCACCATGGGCGATGTCTCCATGGGCAGTTTCACCATGAGCACTGTCACTAATGGCACTCTCACCATCGGCACTGTCACCATGGGCACCGTCACCGTGAGCACTGTCACCATGAGCCTTGTCACACTGGGCACTGTCACCATGGGCACTGTCACCATGGGCACTGTCCCAATGGGAAGTATCACCCTGGGCTTTGTCAGCCTTGGCACTGTCCCCGTGGGCACTGACACCGTGACATCTATCACCATAAACACTGTAAACATGGGCACTGTCACCATGAGCACGGACACCATGAGCACTGCCACAATGAGCACTGTTATTTATGGCACTGCCAACATGAGCACTGTCACCATGGGCATGACACCATGGGCACTGTCACTGTGAGCACTACACCATGAGAATTTTGACTATGGGCACTGTTACCATGGACAATCTCACCATGGGAACTATCACCGTGAACACTGTCACCATGAACACTGTCACTGTGTGCAGTGTCACCATGCGCACTGTCACTGTAAGGACTATCACCATAAGCAAAGTCACCATGAGCAATGTCACCATGGGCACTGTCACAGTCAGTATTCTCACCATGGGCACTCTCATTGTGGGCACTACCACCGTGAGCACTATTACCATGAACACTGCTACCGTGAGCACTGTCATGATAAGAACTGTCACCAGGGGCACTGTCACCATGGGCACTGTCACCATGAGCACTGGAACCAGGGGCACTCTCACCATGGGCATTATCACCATGAGCAGTATCACCATGGGCACTCTCACTATTTTGCACTGCCACCAGATGCACCATGACCATGTGCACTGTCACCATGGGCAGTGTCACCATCGGTAGTCTCACCATGCGCACTTCCACCACGATCACTGCCACCAAGAGCACTGTCACCAAGAGCACTGCCACCATGAGCACTGTCACAAGAACTGCCACTATGAGAACTGCCACCATGGGCACTTTCACAATGATTAGTGTCACCGTGGGTATTGTCACCTTGGGCACTGTCAACGTGAGAACTATCACCGTAAGCACTATCACCCTGAGCACTGTCACCACGGGAACAGGTTCAATGCGGACTGTCACCATGAACACTGTCACACTGGTCACTATCACCATGAGAACAGTCACCGTAGTCATTGTCACCATGAGCACTTTTTCCGTGAGCTCGGTCACCCTTGGTATTGTCACCATGGGTGCTATCGCCATGAGAGTTGTGAACATGGGCACTCTCACCATGGGCAATATCACGATGAGCAATATCACCATGAATACTGTCACCCTGTGCATTGTAACCATGGGCACTGTCACTGTGAGGACTACACCGTGAGAGTTGTGACTATTGTCACTGTCACCATGGACACTCTCACCATGAGAACTATCACCATGAACACTGTCTCCATGAACACTGTCACTGTGCACAGGTTCATCATGTGCACTGTCACTGTAAGGACTATCAGTGTAAGCAAAGTCACCATGAGCAATATCACCATGGGCACTGTCACCATTTTGCACTGCCACCATATGCAGTGGCACGATGGGTAATATCACCATAGCCACTTTCACCGTGAGAAATGTAACCGTGTGGAATGTCTTTCTGGGCACTGGCACCATGGGAATCGTCACAGTGAGCACTGTCACAACAGGCACTATCACCATGAGAAATCTCACTATGCTAACTGTCCACATGGAAACTGTCACCATGAGAAGTGTCACCATGTGCACTGTCACTGTCGGCACTGTCACCATGGGCACTGTCATTGTGGGCACTGTCTCCATGGCCACTGCCACCGTGTGCTCTGTCACCATGAACTCTGTAACAATGCCCATTATCAACGTGTGCACTGTCACCATGGGCACTATCACCATGAGCACTGTCAGCATGTGCACTGTCACTATTTAGCACTGTCACCAGGTGAACTACCACCATGGGCACTGTCACAATGTTCACTATCACTGTGAGCACGGTTACCATGGGCACTGTAAAAATGCACAGTGTCATCATCAGTACTGTCCCGATGGGAACTGCCACCAAGAGCACTGTCACCAATAGCACTGTCACCACGAGCACTGGCACCTTGTCACTGCTATTATGAGCACAGTCACCATGAGATCTGTTGCTATGAGAACTGCCACCATGGGTATTTTCAACATGAGTACTGTCACCATGGGTATTGTCACCATTTGCACTGACACCATGAGCACTATTACCATGAGGTCTATCACAATGAGCACTCTCACTGTGGTCAGTGTCACCATGACCACTGTCGCCATGGGTACTGGCACAATGCGGACCGGCACCATGAGCCCTGTCACCATGGGCACTATCAGTGTGAGCACTCTCACCATGGTAACTGTCACCATGGGCAATGTTACCATGAGCACTGTCACCATAGGCAATGGCGCCATGGGAACTTTCACCATGGGCACTGTCATCATCGGCAGTGTCACCATGGGCACTGTCACCATGGGCACTATCACTGTGAGCACTGTCACCACGGGTACAGCTACCATGAGCAGTGTCAACATCGGTTGTGACCGTGTGCATTGTCACAATGAGAACTGTCAGCATGGGAACTGTCACTATTTTTCACTGCCACCATGTGCACTACCACCATGTGCACTGTCACCATGGGCACTATCACCGTGAGCATTGTCACCATGAATACTCTCATCATGGGAACTGTCAGAAAGGGCACAGCCACCATGTGCACTGTTAACATGGTCACTATCACCATGAGCACTGTCACCATGGGAACTACCAACATGGGCACTGTCATCATGAGCACTTTCACAATGGGAACTGCCACCATGGGCACTATTAACACGAGCACACTCACCATGGGCTCTATCCCCAAGGGCACTGTCAGTTTCAGCACTATCACCATGGGTACTGCAACCATGACCACTGTCACCATAAGCACTGTCCCCATTCTCTGTATCACCATGTGCACTGTCACCATGGGCACTATCACCTGGAGAACTGTCAGCCTGGGCACTGTCACCATGGGTATTGGGACTTTGGGCACTGTCACCATGAGCACTGTCACCTTGGGCACTGGCACAATGTGGACTGTCACCATGAGCACTGTCGTCATGGGCAGTATCACCATTAGAACTGTCACCGAGGTCACTGTCACCATGGCCACTCTCACCGTGAGCACTATCACCGTGAGTGTTGTGACCATGGGCACTTTCACCATGGGCATTGTCCCCATGGACAATTTCACTGTTAGTACTGTCACCATGGACACTATAACTATGGGCACTGTCACCGTGGGCTCTGTCACCATGGGAACTTTCACCATGAACACTGCCACTCTGACCACTCTCATCATAAGAACTGTCACCATGGGCACTTTCACGATGGGCACTTCCAGCATTGGAACTACCACAATGAGCACTGTCAACAAGAGCAATGTCGTGGTGGGCAATGTCACCATGCGCAATGTCACCACAAGGACTATCACATTAAGCAATGTGACCATGGGCACGGTCACCATTTTGCACTGCCACCGTGTGCACTATCACTTTAGGCAATGTCACCATGAGCACTTGATCACTGAGTACTGTCACCATGGGTAATATCACCATGGGCACTGTCACTGTGAGAACTATCACCGTGAGCAATGCCATGATGGGCACTGGCGCCGTGGGTCTTTTCACTATTAGCACTGAAACAATGTGCACTATCACTGTGAGAAATCTCACCGTGCTAACTGTCCCCATGGGCACTGTCGCAGAGAGAAAAGTCATCATGGGCACTGTCACAGTCAGTATTCTCACCATGGGCACTCTCATTGTGGGCAATGTCTCCGTGAGCACTATTACCATGAACACTGCTACCGTGAACACTCTCATGATAAGAACTGTCACCATGGGCACAGACACCATGGGCACTCTCACGGTGTGCACTGTCACCAAGGGCACTGTCACAATGGGCACTGTCACCATGCGCACTGGAACCATGGGCACTCTCACCATGAGCAATATCACCATGGGCACTCTCACTATTTTGCACTGCCACCAGATGCACCATGACCATGTGCACTGTCACCATGGGCAGAGTCACAATCGGGAGTCTCACCATGGGCACTGCCACCATGAGCACTGCCACCATGAGCACTGTCACCACGAGCACTGCCACCATGAGCACTGTCACAAGAATTGTCAGTATGAGAACTGCCACCTTGGGCACTTGCACCATGATTACTATCACCTGGGTATTGTCACCTTTGGCACTGTCAACGTGCGTACTATCACCGTGAGAACTATCACTATGAGCACTCTCACCACGGGCACAGCCTTAATGTCACTGTCATCATGAACACTGTCACCATGGGCACTATCACGGTGAGAACAGTCACCGTGGTCACTGTCACCATGGGCACGGTCACCATGAGCACTGTCCCTAAGAGCATAATCACCATAGGCACTGTCACCGTGATAACAGTCACCATGGACACTGTCAACATGGAGACTATCACCTTGAGCACTGTCACCATGAGCACTGTCACCATGAGCAATTCCAACAGGATCACTTTCACCATGAGAACTGTCACCACGGGAACTCTCACCATTGGCACTGCCTCCGAGTGTTTGTCATGATGAGCACTATCACCATGGGCAGTGTCTGCATGGGCAGTGTCACCGTGAGCACTCTCACTATTGGCACTATCACCATCGGCATGGTCACCGTGAGCACTGTCACAATGGGAACTGTCACACTGGGTGCTGTCACCATGGGCTCAGTCAGCTTTAGCACTCTCACCATGGGCACTGTGATCTTGGCCACTGTCAACATGGGCTCTGCCACCGTGGGCACTGTCACAATGGGAAGTATCACCATGGGCTTTGTCAGCGTGGGCAATGTCACCCAGGGCACGGCCACCATGATATCTATCACCATAGGCACTGTCACCATGGGCACTGTCACCATGAGCACGGTCACCATGAGCACTGCCACAATGAGCACTGTCACTTATGGCATTGTCCTCATAGGAAGTGTCACCATGATCACTGTCACCATGGACAGGACACACTGGGTATTGTCACCATGGGCACTGTCTATGAGCAGTCTCACCATGGGAATTGTCACTTTAGGTACTGTCACCATGGGCACTGTCACCGTGAACACTTTTACCATCAGCTCTGTTACCCTGGGTATTGTCACCATGGGAACTATCACCGTGACAGTTGTGAACATGGGCACTCTCACCATGAGCAATGTTACCATGAATACTGTCACCCTGTGTATGGTCACCATGGGCACTGTCACCGTGAGCACTACACCATGAAAATTGGGACTATGGGCACTGTCCCCTTGGTCACATTCACGATAGGAACTAACGCCTTGAACACTGTCACCATGAGAAATGTCACTGTGTGCAGTTTCACCATACTCACCATCACCGTAAGCAATGTCACCATGAGCAATATCACCATGGGCACTGTCACCATTTTGCTCTGCCACCATGTGCAGTGTCACCATGGACAGTTTCACTATGAGAACTGTCACCATGGGTAATAGCACCATGGGCACTGTCACCGTGAACACTGTCACTATGAGAATTTTCACCATAGGCCCTGTCACCGTGAGAATTGTCACCATCGGCACTGTCAACATGGAGACTCTAACCTTGAGCACTGTCACCATGAGCACAGACACCATGGTCACATTCAATGTAAGACCTGTCACCACGGGGACTATCAACATTGGCACTGTCACCGTGGGGTTGTCACCATGAGCACTATCACCATGGGCGATGTCTCCATGGGCAGTTTCATCATGAGCACTGTCACTATTGGCACTCTCACCATCGGCACTGTCACCATGGGCACCATCACCGTGAGCACTGTCACCATGAGCCTTGTCACACTGGGTGCTGTCAACATGGGCACTGTCACCGTGGGCACTGTCCCAATGGGAAGTATCACCCTGGGCTTTGTCAGCCTTGGCACTGTCCCCGTGGGCACAGACACCGTGACATCTATCACCATAAACACTGTAAACATGGGCACTGTCACCATGAGCATGGACACCATGAGCACTGCCACAATGAGCACTGTTATTTATGGCACTGCCAACATGAGCACTGTCACCATGGGCATGACACCATGGGCACTGTCACTGTGAGCACTACACCATGAGAATTGTGACTATGGGCACTGTTACCATGGACAATCTCACCATGGGAACTATCACCGTGAACACTGTCACCATGAACACTGTCACTGTGTGCAGTGTCACCATGCGCACTGTCACTGTAAGGACTATCACCGTAAGCAAAGTCACCATGAGCAATGTCACCATGGGCACTGTCACTATTTAGCTATGCCACCATGTGCAGTGTCACCATGGTTAATATCACCATAGGCACATTCACCGTGAGAAATGTGACCGTGCGGAATGACTCTATGGGCACTGGCACCATGGGCATTGTTAATGTGAGCTCTGTCACAACGGGAACTATCACCGTGAGAAATCTCACCATGCTAACAGTCCCCATGGGCACTGTCACCATGAGAAGAGTCACCATGGTCACTGTCACCATGTGCACTGTCATTGTGGGCACTGTCTCCATGGCCACTGCCACCGTGTGCTCTGTCACCATGAACTCTGTAACAATGCCCATTATCACCGTGTGCACTGTCACCATGGGCACTATCACCGTGAGCACTGTGAGCATGTGCACTGTCACTCTTTAGCACTGTCACCAGGTGAACTACCACCTTGGGCACTGTCATGATGTGCACTATCACTGTGAGCATGGTTACCATGGGCACTGTAACAATGCACAGTGTCACCATCTGTATTGTCCCAATGCGAACTGCCACCAAGAGGACTGTCACCACGAGTACTGTCACCACGAGCACTGGCAGCTGGGCACTGCTATTATGAGCGCTGTCACCATGAGATCTGTCGCTATGAGAACTGCCACCATGGGTATTTTCAACATGAGTACTGTCACCATGGTTTTGTCACCATTTGTGCTGTCACCATGAGCACTATTACTGTGAGCACTATCACCGTGAGCACTCTCACTGTGGTCAGTGTCACCAGGAGCACTGTCGCCATGGGTACTGGCACAATGTAGACAGACACCATGAGCACTGTCCCCATGGGCACCATCAGTGTGAGCACTCTCACCATGGTCACTGTCACCTTGGGCACTGTTACCATGAGCACTGTCACCATAGGCAATGGCACCATGTGCCCTGTCATCATGGGCACTCTCACCATGGGCACTATCACTTTGAGCACTGTCACCATGGATACTGCAAACATGAGAACTGTCACCGTGAGTACTGTCACCATGAGTACAGTCTGCACGGGTTGTCACCATGTGCACTCTCACCATGAGAACTGTCAACAGGGGCACTGTCACTATTTATCACTGCCACCATGTGCAGTGTCACCATGGGCACTATCACAATGGAAAGTATCACCGTGAACACTGTCACCATGAACACTGCAACTGTGTGCAGTGTCACCATGCACACTGTCACCGTAAGGACTATCACTGTAAGCAAAGTCACTATGAGCAATGTCACCATGGGCACTGTCACCATTTTGCACTGCCACCACGTGCAGTGTCACCATAGGCACTTTCTCCGTGAGAAATGTGACCATGCGGAATGTCTCTATGGGCACTGGCACCATGGGCATTGTCACTGTGAGCGCTGTCACAACGGGCACTATCACCGTGAGAAATCTCATCATGGTAACTGTCCCCATGGGCCCATTCACTGTGAGAAGTGTCACCATGGGCACTGTCACTGTCGGCACTGTTACCATGGGCACTGTCATTGTGGGCACTGTCACCATGGCCACTGCCACCTTGGGCTCTGTCATGATGAACACTGTAATAATACCCATTATCACCGTGGGCACTGTCCCCATGGGCACTATCACCGTGAGCACTGTCAGCATGAGCACTGTCACTATTTAGCACTGTCACCAGGTGAACTACCACCATGGGCACTGTCATGATGTGCACTACCACCGTGAGCACGGTTACCATGGGCACTGTAACAATGCACAGGGTCACCATCGGTAATGTCCCCATGGGAACTGCCACCAAGGGCACTGTCACCATTAGCACGGTCACCATGAGGACTGCAACATTGGGCACTGCTATTATGAGCACTGTCACCATGAGAACTGCCACCATGGGTATTTTCAACATGAGTACTGTCACCATGGGTATTGTCACCATTTGCACTGTCACCATGAGCACTATTACCGTGAGCTCTATCACAGTGAGCACTCTCACTGTGGTCAGTGTCACCATGACCACTGTCGCCATGGGTACTGGCACAAGGCCGACTGGCACCATGAGCCCTGTCACCATGGGCACTCTCAGTGTGAGCACTCTCACCATGGTCACTGTCACCATGGGCACTGTTACCATGAGCACTGTCACCATAGGCAATGGCGCCGTGGGAACTTTCACCATGGGCACTGTCATCATGGGCAGTGTCACCATGGGCACTGTCACCATGGGCACTGCCACCATGGGCAGTATCACTGTGAGCACTGTCCCCATGGGTACTGCAACCATGAAAACTGTCACCGTGAGTACTGTCTGCATGGGTTGTCACCGTGTGCACTGTCACCATGAGAACTGTCAACATGGGCACTTTCACCATTTTTCACTGCCACCCTGTGCCTTGTCCCCATGGGAACTATTACCATGAGAACGGTCACCATGAGTACTGTCTTCATTGGCACTGTCACCAAGGGCACGGCCACCATGTGCACAGTTACCAAGGTCACTATCACCGTGAGCACTGTCACCATGGGAACTACCAACATGGGCAATGTCATCATGAGCACTTTCACAATGGGAACGGCCACCATGGGCACTATCAATGGGCGGACTCTCACCATGGGCACTATCACCATAGGCACTGTCACCATGAACACCGTCACTGTCGGCACTGTCACCATGAGCACTATTACTGTGAGCACTAGCACCGTGAGCACTCTCACCGTGGTCAATGTCACCATGGGCACTGTCACTATTGGTACTGGCACAATGCGGACTGTCACAGTGTGATCTGTCACCATAGACACTATCACCATGAGCACTCTCACCGTGGTCACTGTTACCATGGGTCGTGTCACTGTGAGCACTGTTACCATAGGCAATGGCTCCGTCGGCACTGACTCCATGGGCACTGTCATCATGGGCATTGTCACCATGGGCAGTGTCACCATGGGCACTGTTAACATGGGCACTATCACCATGAGCACTGTCACCACGGGTACAGCTACCATGAGCAGTGTCAGCATCGGTTGTGACCGTGTGCATTGTCACAATGGGAACTGTCAGCATGGGAACTATCACCATTTTTCACTGCCACCATGTGCACTACCACCATGTGCACTGTCACCATGGGCACTATCACCGTGAGCACTGTCACCATTAATACTGTCATCATGGGGACTGTCCACAAGGGCACGGCCACCATGAGCACTGTCACCAAGAGCACTGTCACCACGAGCACTGCCACCATGAGCACTGTCACCAGAACTGTCAGTATGAGAACTGCCACCATGGGCACTTTCACCATGATTACCATCACCTGGGTATTGTCACCTTTGGCACTGTCAACGTGCGTACTATCACCGTGAGAACTATCACCATGAGCACTGTCACCACGGGCACAGCCTTAATGCGGACTGTCATCATGAACACTGTCACCATGGGCACTACCACGGTGAGAACAGTCACCGTGGTCACTGTCATCCTGGGCACTGTCACCATGGGCACTGTCACTAAGATCATAATCACCATAGGCACTGTCACCGTGAGAACAGTCACCATGGACACTGTCAACATGGAGACTATCACCTTGAGCACTGTCACCATGAGCAATTTCAACAGGATCACTTTCACCGTGAGAACTGTCACCACGGGGACTCTCACCATTGGCACTGCCTCCGAGGGGTTGTCATGATGAGCACTATCACCATGGGCAGTGTCTCCATGGGCAGTGTCACCGTGAGCACTCTCACTATTGGCACTATCACCATCGGCCTGGTCACCGTGAGCACTGTCACAATGGGCATTGTCACACTGGGTGCAGTCACCATGGGCACTGTCACAATGGGAACTGCCACCATGGGCACTATTAACACGAGCAAACTCACCATGGGCACTATCCCCAAGGGCATTGTCAGTTTCAGCACTATCATCATGGGTACTGCAACCATGACCACTGTCACCATAAGCATTGTCCCCATTCTCTGTATCACCATGTGCACTGTCACCATGGGCACTATCACCTTGAGAACTGTCAGCCTGGGCACTGTCACCATGGGTATTGGGATTTTGGGCACTGTCACCATGAGCACTGTCACCTTGGGCACTGGCACAATGTGGAATGTCACCATGAGCACTGTCATCATGGGCAGTATCACCATTAGAACTGTCACCGTGGTCACTGTCACCATGGCCACTCTCACCGTGAGCACTATCACCGTGAGTGTTGTGACCATGTGCACTTTCACCATGGGCAGTGTCCCCATGGACAATTTCACTGTTAGGACTGTCACCATGGACACTATAACTATGGACACTGTCACCGTGGGCTCTGTCACCATGGGCACTTTCACCATGAGCACTGCCACTCTGACCACTCTCATCATAAAAACTGTCACTATGGGCACTTTCACGATGGGCACTTCCAACATTGGCACTATCACCATGAGCACTGTCAACAAGAGAACTGTCGTGGTGGGCAATGTCACCATGCGCAATGTCACCACAAGGACTATCACATTAAGCAATGTCACCATGGGCACTGTCGCCATTTTGCACTGCCACCGTGTGCACTATCACCTTAGGCACTGTCACCATGAGCACTAGATCACTGAGTACTGTCACCATGGGTAATATCACCATGGGCACTGTCACCGTGAGAACTATCACCGTGAGCAATGCCATGATGGGCACTGGCGCCGTGGGTCTTTGCACTATTAGCACTGAAACAATGTGCACTATCACTGTGAGAAATCTCACCATGCTAACTGTCCCCATGGGCACTGTCGCAGAGAGAAAAGACATCATGGGCACTGTCACAGTCAGTATTCTCACCATGGGCACTCTCATTGTGGGCAATGTCTCCGTGAGCACTATTACCATGAACACTGCTACCGTGAACACTCTCATGATAAGAACTGTCACCATGGGCACAGACACCATGGGCACTCTCACGGTGTGCACTGTCACCATGAGCAATATCACGATGGTCACTCTCACTATTTTGCACTGCCACCAGATGCACCATGACCATGTGCACTGTCACCATGGGCAGTGTCACCATCGGGAGTCTCACCATGAGCACTGCCACCATGAGCACTGTCACCAAGAGCACTGTCACCACGAGCACTGCCACCATGAGCACTGTCATAAGAACTGTCAGTATGAGAACTGCCACCATGGGCACTTTCACCATTATTACTATCACCTGGGTATTGTCACCTTTGGCACTGTCAATGTGCGTACTATCACCGTGAGAACTATCACCATGAGCACTGTCACCACGGGCACAGCCTTAATGCGGACTGTCATCATGAACACTGTCACCATGGGCACTATCACGGTGAGAACAGTCATCATGGTCATGGTCACCATGGGCACGGTCACCGTGAGCACTGTCACTAAGAGCATAATCACCATGGGCACTGTCACCGTGAAAACAGTTACCATGAGCACTGTCAACACGGAGACTATCACCTTGAGCACTGTCACCATGAGCACTGTCACCATGAGAAATTTCAACAGGATCACTTTCACCGTGAGAACTCTCAACACGGGAACTCTCACCATTGGCACTGCCTCCGAAGTGTTGTCATGATGAGCACTATCACCATGGGCAGTGTCTCCATGGGCAGTATCACCGTGAGCACTCTCACTATTGGCACTATCACCATCAGCACTGTCAGCATCAGCATGGTCGCCATGAGCATGGTCACAATGGGCATTGTCACACTGGGTGCTATCACCATGGGCACAGTCACCGTTAGCACTCTCACCATGGGCACTGTGATCTGGCGCACTCTCACCATGGGCTCTGCCACCATTGGCACTGTCACAATGGGAAGTATCACCATGGGCTTTGTCAGCGTGGGCAATGTCACCCTGGGCACGGCCACCATGAAATCTATCACCATAGGCACTGTTACCATGGGCACTCTCACCATGAGCACGGTCACCATGAGCACTGCCACAATGAGCACTGTCACTTATGGTACTGTCCTCATGAGAAGTGTCACCATGATCACTGTCACCATGGACAGGACACGCTGGGTATTGTCACCATGGGCACTGTCTATGAGCAGTCTCACCATGGGAATTGTCACCTTAGGTACTGTCACCCTGGGCACTGTCACCGTGAACACTTTTACCATCAGCTCTGTTACCCTGGGTATTGTCACCATGGGAACTATCACCGTGACAGTTGTGAACATGGGCACTCTCACCATGAGCAATGTCACCATGAATAGTGTCACCCTGTGTATTGTCACCATGGGCACTGTCACCGTGAGCACTACACCATGAGAATTGTGACTATGGGCACTGTCCCCATGGTCACATTCACCATAGGAACTAAGGCCGTGAACACTGTCACCATGAGCAATGTCACGGTGTGCAGTTTCACCATACACACTATCACCGTAAGCAATGTCACCATGAGCAATATCACCATGAGCAATGTCACCATTTTGCACTGCCACCATGTGCAGTGTCTCCATGGGTATTTTCACTATGAGAACTGTCACCATGGGTAATAGCACCATGGGCACTGTCACCGTGAACACTGTCACTATGAGAATTTTCACCATAGGCCCTGTCACCCTGAGCATTGTCACCATCGGCACTATCAACCAGGAGACTCTAACCTTGAGCACTGTCACCATGAGCACAGACACCATGGTCACATTCAATGTAAGACATGTCACCACGGGGGCTCTCAACATTGGCACTGTCACTGTGCGGTTGTCACCATGAGCACTATCACCATGGGCGATGTCTCCATGGGCAGTTTCACCATGAGCACTGTCACTATTGGCACTCTCACCATCGGCACTGTCACCATGGGCACCATCACCATGAGCACTGTCACCATGAGCCTTGTCACACTGGGCGCTGTCACCATGGGCACTGTCACCGTGGGCACTGTCACAATGGGAAGTATCACCATGGGCTTTGTCACCCTTGGCACTGTCCCCATGGGCACTGACACCGTGACATCTATCACCATAAACACTGTAAACATGGGCAATGTCACCATGATCACGGACCCCATGAGACCTGCCACAATGAGCACTGTTATTTATGGCACTGCCATCATGAGTACTGTCACCATGAGCACTGTCACCATGGGCATGACACCATGGGCACTATCACTGTGAGCACTACACCATGAGAATTGTGACTATGGGCACTGTTACCATGGACACTCTCACCATGGGAACTATCACCATGAACACTGTCACCATAAACTCTGTCACTCTGTGCACTGTCACCATGCGAACTAGCACTGTAAGGCCTATCACCTTAAACAAAGTCACCATGAGCAATGTCACCATGGGCACTGTCACCATTTTGCTCTGCCTCCATGTGCAGTGTCACCATGGTTCATATCACCATAGGCACTTTCACCGTGAGAAATGTGACCGTGCGGAATGACTCTATGGGCACTGGCACCATGGGCATTTTTACTGTGAGCACTGTCACAATGGGCACTATCACCGTGAGAAATCTCACCATGCTAACTGTCCCCATGGGCACTGTCACCGTGAGAAGTGTCACCATGGGCACTGTCACTGTCGGCAATGTCACCATGGGCAGTGTCATTGTGGGCACTGTCTCCATGGCCACTGCCACCGTGTGCTCTGTCACCATGAACTCTGTAACAGTGCCCATTATCACCGTGTGCACTGTCACCATGGGCACTATCACCATGAGCACTGTCAGCATGTGCACTGTCACTATTTAGCACTGTCACCATGTGAACTCCCACCATTGGCACTGTCACGATGTGCACTGTCGCCGTGAGCATGGTTACCATGGGCACTATAACAATGCACAGTGTCACCATCAGTACTGTCCCGATGGGAACTGCCTCCAAGAGCAGTGTCACCATTAGCACTGTCAACACGAGCACTGGCACCTGGACCCTGCTATTATGAGCACTGTAACCATGAGATCTGTCGCTATGAGAATTGCCACCATGGGTATTTTGAGCATGATTACTGTCACCATGGTATTGTCACCATTCGCAATGTCACCATGAGCACTATCACTGTGAGCACTCTCACTGTGGTCACTGTCACCATGAGCACTGTCGCCATGGGTACTGGCACAATGTAGACAGGCACCATGAGCACTGTCACCATGGGCACCATCAGTGTGAGCGCTCTCACCATGGTCACTGTCACCAAGAGCACTGTTACCATGAGCACTGTCACCATAGGCAATGGCACCAAGGGCCCTGTCATCATAGGCAGTGTTACCATGGGCACTCTCACCATGGGGAGTATCACTGTGAGCACTGTCAACATGGATACTGCAAACATGAGAACTGTCACCATGAGTACTGTCTGCACGGGTTGTCACCATGGGCACTGTCACCATGAGAACTCTCAACAGGGACACTGTCACCATTTTTCACTGCCACCATGTGCAGTGTCACCATGGGCACTATCACCATGGAAAGCATCACCATGAACACGGTCACCATGAACACTGCAACTCTGTGCAGTGTCACCATGCACACTGTCACCGTAAGGACTATCACTGTCAGCAAAGTCACTATGAGCAATGTCACCATGGGCACTGTCACCATTTTGCACTGCCACCAGGTGCAGTGTCACCATAGGCACTTTCACCATGAGAAATGTGACCTTGCGGAATGTCTCTATGGGCACTGGCACCATGGGCATTGTCACTGTGAGCACTGTCACAATGGGCACTATCACCATGAGAAATCTCATCATGGTAACTGTCCCCATGGGCACATTCACTGTGAGAAATGTCACCATGGGCACTGTCACTGTCGGCACTGTTACCATGGGCACTGTCATTGTGGGCACTGTCACCATGGACACTGCCACCTTGGGCTCTGTCACGATGAACACTGTAATAATACCCATTATCACCGTGTGCACTGTCACCATTGGCACTGTCACCATGGGCACTGCCACCATGGGCAGTATCACTGTGAGCACTGTCACCATGGGAACTGCAACCATGAGAACTGTCACCGTGAGTACTGTCAGCATGGGTTTTCACCGTGTTCACTTTCACCATGAGAACTGTCAACATGGGCACTTTCACCATTTTTCACTGCCACCCTGTGCCTTGTCACCATGGGCACTATTACCGTGAGAACTGTCACCATGCGTCCTGTCATAATTGGCACTGTCACCAAGGGCACGGCCACCATGTGCACAGTTACCATGGTCACTACCACCGTGAGCACTGTCACCATGGGAACTACCAACATGGGCAATGTCATTATGAGCACTTTCACAATGGGAACTGCCACCATGGGCAATATCAATGGGCGGACTCTCACCATGGGCACTATCACCATGGGCACTGCCACCGTGAGCAATGTCTCTGTTGGCACTCTCACCATGAGCACTATTATTGTGAGCACTAGCACCGTGAGCACTCTCACCGTGGTCACTGTCACCATGGGCACTGTCATTATTGGTACTGGCACAATGCGGACTGTCACAATGTGACCTGTCACCATGGACACTATCACCATGAGAACTCTCACCATGGTCACTGTTACCATGGGTACTGTCACTGTGAGCACTGTTACCATAGGCATTGGCACCGTGGGCACTGACTTCATGGGCACTGTCATCATGGGCATTGTCACCATGGGCAGTGTCACCATGGGCACTGCCACCATGGGCACTATCACCATGAGCACTGTCACCACGGGTACAGCTACCATGAGCAGTGTCAGCATCGGTTGTGACCATGTGCATTGTCACAGTGAGAACTGTCAGCATGGGAACTCTCACCATTTTTCACTGCCATCATGTGCACTACCACCATGTGCACTCTCACCATGGGCACTATCAGCGTGAGCACTGTCACCATGAATACTGTCATCATGGGCACTGTCACCAAGGGCACAGCCACCATGTGCACTGTTAACATGGTCACTATCACCATGAACACTTTCACCATGAGTCCTGTCACTATGGGCACTGTCAGTGTGAGCACTATCACCATGGTCACTGTCACCATGGGCACCCTTACCTTGAGCACTGTCACCATAGGCAATGGCGCTGTGGGAACTTTCACCATGGGCACTGTCATCATGGGCAGTGTCACCATGGGCACTGTCACCATGGGCACAATCACTGTTAGCACTGTCACCACGGGTACAGCTACCATGAGCAGTGTCAGCATCGGTTGTGACCGTGTGCATTGTCACAATGAGAACTGTCAGCATGGGAACTCTCACCATTTTTCACTGCCACCATGTGCACTACCACTATGTGCACTGTCACCATGGGCACTATCACCCTGAGCACTGTCACCATGAATACTGTCATCATGGGCACTGTCACCAAGGGCACAGCCACCATGTGCAATGTTAACATGGTCACTATCACCATGAGCACTGTCACCATGGGAACTACCCACATGGGCACTGTCATCATGAGCACTTTCACAATGGGAAGTGCCACCATGGGCACTATTAACATGAGCACACTCACCCTGGGCACTATCACCAAGGGCACTGTCTGTTTCAGCAGTATCACCATGGGTACTGCAAACATGACCACTGTCACCATAAACACTGTCACCATTCCCTGTGTCACCATGTGCACTGTCACCATGGGCACTATCACCTTGAGAACTGTCAGCCTGGGCACTGTCACCATGGGTATTGTGACTTTGGGCACTGTCACCATGAGCACTGTCACCTTGGGCACTGGCACAATGTGGACTGTCACCATGAGCACTGTCATCTTGGGCAGTATCACCATTAGAACTGTCAGCCTGGTCGCTGTCACCATGGCCACTCTCACCGTGAGCACTATCACCGTGAGTGTTGATACCATGGGCACTTTCGCCATGGGCAGTGTCCCCATGTACAATTTCACTGTTAGTACTGTCACCATGGACACTGTAACTATGGGCACTGTCACCGTGTGGTCTGTCACCATGGGCACTTTCACCATGAGCACTGCTACTCTGACCACTCCCATCATAAGAACTGTCACCATGGGCACTTTCACGATGGGCACTTCCAACATTGGCACTATCACCATGAGCACTGTCATGGTGGGCAATGTCACCATGCGCAATGTCACCACAAGGACTATCACATTAAGCAATGTCACCATTGGCACTGTCACCATTTTGCACTGCCACCATGTGCACTATCACCTTAGGCACTGTCACCATGAGCACTTGAACTCTGAGTACTGTCAACATGGGTAATATCACCATGGGCACTGTCACCGTGAGAACTATCACCGTGAGCAATGCCATGATGGGCACTGGCGCCGTGGGTCTTTTCACTATAAGCACTGAAACAATGTGCACTATCACTGTGAGATATCTCACCATGCTAACTGTCCCCAAGGGCACTGTCACAGAGAGAAAAGTCATCATGGGCACTGTCACAGTCAGTATCCTCACCATGGGCACTCTCATTGTGGGCCATGCCTCCGTTAGCACTATTACCATGAACACTGCTACCGTGAACACTCTCATGATAAGAACTGTCACCATGGGCACAGACACCATGGGCACTCTCACGGTGTGCACTGTCACAATGGGCACTGTCATCATGAGCACTGGAACCATGGGCACTCTCACCATGGGCACTCTCAACATGAGCAATATCACCATGGGCATTCTCACTATTTTGCACTGCCACCAGATGCACCATGACCATGTGCACTGTCACCATGGGCAGTGTCACCATCGGGAGTCTCACCATGGGCACTGCCACCATGAGCACTGTCACCAAGAGCACTGTCACCACGAGCACTGCCACCATGAGCACTGTCACAAGAACTGTCAATATGAGAACTGCCACCATGGGCACTTTCACCATGATTACTATCACCTGGGTATTGTCACCTTTGGCACTGTCAACGTGCGTACTATCACCGTGAGAACTATCACCATGAGCACTGTCACCACGGGCACAGCCATAATGCGGACTGTCATCATGAACACTGTCACCATGGGCACTATCATGGTGAGGACAGTCACGGTTGTCACTGTCACCATGGGCACTGTCACCGTGAGCACTGTCACTAAGAGCATAATCACCATAGGCAATGTCACACTGAGAACAGTCACCATGGGCACTGTTAACATGGAGACTATCACCTTGAGCACTGCCACCATGAGCACTGTCACCAGAACTGTCAGTATGAGAACTGCCACCATGGGCACTTTCACCATGATTACTATCACCTGGGTATTGTCACCTTTGGCACTGTCAACGTGCATACTATCACCGTGAGAACTATCACCATGTGCACTGTCACCACGGGCACAGCCTTAATGCGGACTGTCATCATGAACACTGTCACCATGGGCACTACCACGGTGAGAACAGTCACCGTGGTCACTGTCACCATGAGCACTGTCACCATGAGCACTGTCACTAAGAGCATAATCACCTTAGGCACTGTCACCGTGAGAACAGTCACCATGGGCACTGTTAACATGGAGACTATCACCTTGAGCACTGCCACCATGAGCACTGTCACCAGAACTGTCAGTATGAGAACTGCCACCATGGGCACTTTCACCATGATTACTATCACCTGGGTATTGTCACCTTTGGCACTGTCAACGTGCATACTATCACCGTGAGAACTATCACCATGAGCACTGTCACCACGGGCACAGCCTTAATGCGGACTGTCATCATGAACACTGTCACCATGGGCACTACCACGGTGAGAACAGTCACCGTGGTCACTGTCACCATGAGCACTGTCACCATGAGCACTGTCACTAAGAGCATAATCACGTTAGGCACTGTCACCGTGAGAACAGTCACCATGGGCACTGTCAACATGGAGACTATCACCTTGAGCACTGTCACCATGAGAAATTTCAACAGGATCACTTTCACCGTGAGAACTGTCACCACAGGGACTCTCACCATTGGCACTGCCTCCGAGGGGTTGTCATGATGAGCACTATCACCATGGGCAGTGTCTCCGTGGGCAGTGTCACCGTGAGCACTCTCACAATTGGCACTATCACCATCGGCATGGTCACCGTGAGCACTGTCACAATGGGCATTGTCACACTGGGTGCTGTCACCATGGGCACAGTCATCGTTAACACTCTCACCATGGAAACTGTGATCTTGGGCACTGTCACCATGGGCTCTGCCACCGTGGGCACTGTCACAATGGGAAGTATCACCATGGGCTTTGTCAGCGTGGGCAATGTCACCCTGGGCACAGCCACCATGATATCTATCACCATAGGCACTGTCACCATGGGCACTGTCACCATGAGCACGGTCACCATGAGCACTGCCACAATGAGCACTGTCACTTATGGCACTGTCCTCATGAGAAGTGTCACCATGATCACTGTCACCATGGACAGGACACGCTGGGTATTGTCACCATGGGCACTGTCTATGAGCAGTCTCACCATGGGAATTGTCACCTTAGGTACTGTCACCATGGGCACTGTTACCGTGAACACACTTTCCATCATCTCTGTTACGCTGGATATTGTCACCATGGGAAATATCACCGTGACAGTTGTGAACATGGGCACTCTCACCATGGGCAATGTCACCATGAATACTGTCACCCTGTGTATTTTCACCATGGGCACTGTCACCGTGAGCACTACACCATGAGAATTGTGACTATGGGCACTGTCCCCATGGTCACATTTACCATAGGAACTAACGCCGTGAACACTGTCACCATGAGCAATGTCACTGTGTGCAATTTCACCATACACACTATCACCGCAAGGACTATCACCGTAAGAAATGTCACCATGAGCAATATCACCATGGGCACTGTCACCATTTTGCACTGCCACCATGTGCAGTGTCACCATGGGCAGTTTCACTATGAGAACTGTCACCATGGGTAATAGCACCATGGGCACTGTCACCATGAACAGTGCCACCAAGAGCACTGTCACCACGAGCACTGCCACCATGAGCACTGTCACAAGAACTGTCAGTATGAGAACTGCCACCATGGGCACTTTCACCATGATTACTATCACCTGGGTATTGTCACCTTTGGCACTGTCAACGTGCGTACTATCACCATGAGAACTATCACCATGAGCTCTGTCACCACGGGCACAGCCTTAATGCGGACTGTCATCATGAACACTGTCACCATGGGCTCTATCACGGTGAGAACAGTCACCGTGGTCACTCTCACCTTGGGCACTGTCACCGTTAGCACTGTCTCTAAGAGCATAATCACCGTAGGCACTGTCACCGTGAGAACAGTCACCATGGGCACTGTCAACATGGAGACTATCACCTTGAGCACTGTCACCATGAGCAATTTCAACAGGATCACTTTCACCGTGATAACTGTCACCACGGGGACTCTCCCCATTGGCACTGCCTCCGAGGGGTTGTCATGATGAGCACTATCCCCATGGGCAGTATCTCCATGGGCAGTGTCACCATGAGCACTCTCACTGTTGGCACTATCACCACCGGCACTGTCAACATCAGCATGGTCACCATGAGCATGGTCACAATGGGCATTGTCACACTGGTTGCTGTCACCATGCGCACAGTCACCGTTAGCACTCACCATGGGCACTGTGATTTTGGGCACTGTCACCATGGGCTCTGCCACCGTTGGCACTGTCACCATGGGAAGTATCACCATGGGCTTTGTCAGCGTGGGCAATGTCACCCTGGGCACGGCCACCGTGATATCTATCACCATAGGCACTGTCACCATGGGCACTGTCACCATGAGCACGGTCACCATGAGCACTGCCACAATGAGCACTGTCACTTATGGCACTGTCCTCATGAGAAGTGTCACCATGATCACTGTCACCATGGACAGGACACCCTGGGTATTGTCACCATGGGCACTGTCTATGAGCAGTCTCACCATGGGAATTGTCACCTTAGGTACTGCCACCATGGGCACTGTCACCGTGAACACTTTTACCATCAGCTCTGTTACCCTGGGTATTGTCACCATGGGATCTATCACCGTGACAGTTGTGAACATGGGCACTCTCAGCATGAGCAATGTCACCATGAATACTGTCACCCTGTGTATTGTCACCATGGGCTCTGTCACCGTGAGAACTCTCACCATGGGCACTGTCACAATCAGCAGTGTCCATGGACACTGTCACCGTGGGCACTGCCACTGTGACCATTATTACCATGAACACTGCTACCTTGAGCACTATCATCATACGTAGTGTCACTATGGGCACTGTCACCATTGGCACCGCCACCATGGGCACTCTCACAGTGAGCACTGTCAGCAGGGGCACTGCCACCATGGGCACGTTCACCATGAGCAATATAACCATTCTCACTGTCACCATGGGCACTATCACCGTGAGCACTTGTACCATGGGCACTGTCACCATGTGCACTGTCACCATCAATACCCTCACCATGGGAACTGCCACCATTAGCAATGTCACCACGAGCACTGTCACCACGAACACTGCCACCTAGGGCACTTCCACCATGAGCATGGTCACCATGGGTACTCCCATCATGGGCACTGTCATCATGAGCATTTTCACCATGGGAACTGTCACAATGGGCACATTCACCATGGGCACTATCAACGTTAGGACTGTCACCATGGGCTCTATCACCTTGAGCAGTATCACTATGGTCACTGTCACCATGCGCACACTCACTGTGGCAGTGTCACCGTGGGAACTGTCACAATGAGCATTGTAATCATAGGCACTGTCACCATGAGAACTGTCACCGTTCGCACTTTCACCACGGGCACTATCAACTTGAGCAGTATCACCATGTGCATTTTCACCATGGGCACGGTCACCAAGTACACTATTGCTATGCTCAATATTACTGTGAGCACTGTCACCATGTGTACCTTAACCACAGGCACTATCACTGTGCGCAATATCACCATCGGCACTATCACTGTGATCACTCTCACTTTGGGCACTATCACCGTGAGCATGATTACCATGGACACTGTCTCCATTTGCACTGCCACCTTCGGTAATCTCACCATGGGAACTGACACCATGAACACTGTCACCATCGGTACCCTCACCATGAGAACTGCCACCATGGGCAGTGTCACCATTTGGCACTGCCAACATGCGCACTCTCACCATGGGCATTGTCACTATGGGCACTTTATCATTGAGTATTGTCACCATGGGTAATATCACCATGGGAACTGTCACTGTGAGAACTATCACTGTGAGCAATATAATGATGGGCAATGGTGCCATGGGCCTTGTCACTATGAGCACTGTCCCAATGGGCACTGCCACCGTGAGCATTATTACCATGAACACTGCTACCGTGAGCACTATCATCATAAGTTCTGTCACCATGGTCACTTTCACTTTTGACACTGTCCATGGGCACTGACATTGTGGGCACTTCCACCGTAAGCATTGTTACCATGAACACTGCTACCGTGAGCATTATCATCATAAGTACTGTTACCATGGTCACTGTCAGTTTTGACACTCTCCATGGGCACTATCATTGTGGGCACTGCCACCGTGAGGATTATTGTCATGAACACTGCTACCGTGAGCACTATCATCATAAGTTCTGTCACCATGGTCACTGTCACTTTTGACACTGTCCATGGGCACTGTCATTGTGGGCACTGACACCGTGAGCATTATTACCATGAACACTGCTACCGTGAGCACTATCATCATAAATACTGTCACCATGAGCACTGTCACCATTTCCATGGCCACCATGGACACTCTCACCCTCTGCACTGTAACCAGTGGCCCTGCCACCATGGGCACTGTCACCATGAGCACTGTCACTGTGGACACTGTCACCATGGGCCCTCTCACTATTTTCCACTGCCACCAGGTGCACTACAACCATGGTCACTGTCACCATTCGCAGTATCACCATGAGCTATGTAACCATGGGCACTGTCACCATGTGCAGTGTCACCATCAGTACTCTCACCATGGGCACTGTCACTGTGAGTACTGTCACCATGGGCACATTCACAGTGACCACTATCACTGTGAGGGTTGTGACCATGGGCACTGTCACCATGGGCAGTGTCCCCATGGACAATTTCACTGTGAGCACTGTCACCATGAGTACTGTCACCCTGGGTTTTGTCACCATGGGCACTATCACCGTGAGAATTGTGAACATGGGCAATGTCACCATGGGCACTATCACCATGGGCACTATCACCATGAGCAATGTCACCATGAGAACTGTCACCCTGTGTATTTACACCATGGGCGCTGTCACCATGAGCACTACACTGTGAGAATTGTGACTATGGGCACTGTTACCATGGGCACTTTCACAATAGGCACTATCACTGTGAGCACTGTCACCATGAGAACTGTCACTGTGTGCAGTGTCACCATGCACAATAACACCATATGGACTATCACCATAAGCAATGTCACCATGAGCAATGTCACCATGGGCACTGTCACCATTTTGCACTGCCACCATGTGACGTGTCACAATGGGCACTTTAACTATGAGTACTGTCACCATGGTAATATCACCATGGGCACTGTCACCGTGAGAACTCTGTGCGGCATGTCTCGATGGTAACTTGCACCATGGGCATTGTCACTATGAGCACTGTCACAATACGCACTATCATCATGAGAAATCTCACTGTGCTAACTGTCCCTATGGGTACTGTCACCTTGAGAACTGTCACCATGGGGCACTGGCATAGTGGGCACTGCCACCATGGGCAATGTCACCATGGGCACCATCACTGTGAGCACTGTCAAAATGAGCACGTCACCATGGTCAGTGTCAACATGGGTACTCTCTCCAAGGGAAATTTCTCCATGAGCACTGTCACCAAAGGCTTTGTCACCCTGAGCATTGTCACCATGGACACTGTCACCAGGGGCACTGCACTATGGGCACTGTCAGTTTGAGCACGGTCACCATGGGTAATGCAACCATGAACACTGTCACCATTGGCAGTATCATCATGTGCACTGTCACCATGGGCACTATCACCATGAGAACTGTCAGCATGGGCAATGTCACTGTGGGAACTGGCACCGTGGGCACTGCCACCATGGGCAATATCACTGTGAACATTGTCACTGTGTGCTGTGTCACCATGCACACTATCACCGCAAGGACAATCACCTTAAGCAATGTCACCATGACCAATGTCTCCATGGGAACTGTCACCATTTTGCACTACCACCATGTGCGGTGTCACTATGGGCACTTTATCCATGAGTACTGTCACTGTGGGTAATATCACCATGGGCAATGTCAGTGTGAGAACTGTCACGGTGCAGAATGTGTCGATGGGCCCTAGAACCATGGGCATTGTCACTATTAGCACTATAACAATGGACACTATCACAGTGAGAATTCTCACCGTGCTAACTGTCCCCATGGGCACTGTCACTGTGAAAACTGTCACCATGGGCACTGTCACTGTCAGTACTGTCACCATGGGCACTGACATTGTGGGCCCTGCCACCGTGAGCACTATTACCATGAACACTGTTACCCTGAGCACTATGATCAAAAGCACTGTTACCATGGGCACTCTCACTATTGGCACTGCCAGCATGGGCAATATCACGGTGTGCACTGTCACCCTCGCAACTGCCACCTTGGGCTCTGTCACCCTGAACAATGTAACAATGCCCATTATCACGGTGTGCACTGTCACCATGGGCACTATCACCATGAGCAATCTCAGCATGTGCACTGGCAGTATTTTGCAGTCTCACCAGGTGCACTACCACCATGGGCCCTGTCACTATTAGCATTGTCACCGCGAGAACTGCCACCTTGAGCAATGCAGTTATGACCACTGTTACCATGAGAAATGTCGCTTTGAGAACTGCCACCATTTGTATTTTCACCATGAGTGCTGTCACCATGGGTATAGTCACCATTTGTACTGTCAACATGAGCACTATTATCGTGAGCACCATCACCGTGAGCACTCTCACTGTGGTCACTGTCACCATTGGCACTGTCACCGTGAGCAGTGTCACCATAGGCAATGTCATCATGGGCAGTGTCACCGTAGGCATGGTCACCATGTGCACTGCCACCATTGGAACTGTCACTGTGAGCACTGTCACCATGGTACTGAATCCATGAGCACTTTCACCATGAGCACTGTCAGCATGGGTTGTCACCATGTGCACTCTCACCATGAGCACTGCCACCATGGGCACTGTCACCATTTTTCACTTCCACCATAAGCAATACCACCATGGGCACTCTCACCATGGGCAATATCACCATAAGCACTGTCACCATGAGTACTGTCATCCTGTGCATTGTGACCTAGGGCACGGCCACCATGTGCACTGTTGCCATGGTCACTATCACCGTGAGCACTCTCACCATGGGAAGTGTCATCATGAGCACTTTCAACATGGGCACTGTCACCTTGGGCACTATCAACTTGAGAAATCTCACCTTGGACAATATAACCATGAGCAGTATCACCAAGGGTACTGTTACCGTGGGCACTGTCACAATGGGCAGTGTCACCATGAGAATTTTCACCATAGGCACTGTCATAGTGAGAACTATCACCATGTGTACTGTCACCATGGGCACTGGAACAATAGGCACGGCCACCAAGTGTAGTATCACCATGGGTATTATCACTGTCAGGACTGTCATCATGGGCACTATCACAATGAGCTGTATCACCATTTGTATTGTCAACATTGGCACTGTCAGCATGGGCACCACCACCAAGTGCACTCTCACTATGGGCACTATTATGGTGAGCACTGTCACCATGGGCACTTTAACCATGGGCACTATCACCGTGAGCAGGGTTACCATGGGCACTGTCACCATGTGTAGTGTCAGCATCGGTACTGTCACCATGAGAAATGTCACCAGGTGTACTATCACCATGAGCAGTGTCACCATGAGCACTGCCAACTCGGAACTCCCGCCATGAGCACTGATTCCATGAGAACTGTCACTGTGAGTACTGCCACCATGGGCACTTTCACCATCAGTACTGTCACCATGAGTATTGTCACTATGGGCAGTGTCACCGTGAGAACTGTCGCTTTGGGTACTGGCAAAATGTGGACTGTCACCATGAGCCCTGTCTGCATGGGCACTATCACTGTTAGAACTGTCACCGTGCTCACTGTCATCATGGGAACTGCCATCATGGACACTGTCAGTTTGAGCATTGTCAGCATGGGAATTGCAACCATGAACTGTGTCACCATGAGCACTGCCACGATAGGCAATATCACCATTTGCACTGTCACCATGGACACTGTCACCATTAGCAGTATCACCGTGAGGGTTGTGACCATGGGCACTGTCACCATGGGCAATGTCACCATGGGAACTGTCACCATTTTGCACTGCCACCATTTGCACTACAACCATGTGCACTATCACCATGGACACTATCACCCTGAGCACTGTCAGCATGAGTACTGTCATCATGGGCATTTTCACCAAGGACATGGCCACCATGTGCACTCTTACCATGGTCACTATCACTGTGAGCACTGTCACCATGGAAACTACCAACATGGGCACTGTCATCATGATCATTTTCACCATGGGAACTGTCACCATGGGCACTTTCACCATGGGCACTATCAACTTGAGGACTGTCACCGTGGGCACTATCACCATGAGCATTATCTCCATGGTCACTCTCACCATGTACACTGTCACTGTGGCAGTGTCACCATGTTCACTGTCACGATGAGCATTGTCACCATAGGCACTGTCACTGTGAGAACAGTCACCGTGCAAATGTCTCGATGGGCTCTGGCACCATGGGCATTTTCACTATGAGCACTGTGAGAATAAGTACTATCACCATGAGAAATCTCACTGTGCTAACTGTACCCATGGGCACTGTCACCATGAGAACTGTCAACATGGGCACTGTCACTGTTTGTACTGTCACCATGGGCAATGTCATTGTGGGAACTGCCACCATGAGCACTATTATCATGAACACGGTTATCGTGAACACTATGATGGAAAGCACTCTTAATATGGGCACTCTCACCATTGGCACTGCCATCATGGGCCCTATCACTGTGTGTACTGTCACCATGGCCCTTGCCACCTTAGTCTCTATCACCATGAACACTGTAACAATTCACATTATCACTGTGTGCACTGTCACCATGCGCACTATCACTATGAGCACTTTCAGCCCGTGCACTGTCACTGTTTTGCACTGTCACCAGGTACACTATCTCCATGTGCACTATCACCACGTGCACTATCACCATGAGCACGGTTACCATGGGCATTGTCACAATGTGCACTGTCAGGATCGGTAATGTCCCCATGGGAACTGCCACCAAGAACACTGTCACCATGAGCACTGTCACCACGAGCCCTGCCACCTTGGGCACTGCTATTATGAGTACTGTCACCATGAGAACTGCCACTATGAGAACTGCCACCATGGGTATTTTCCCCATGAGTATTGTCACCATGGGTATTGTCACCATTTGCACTGTCACCATGAGCACTATTACCATGAGCACTATCACTGTGAGCCCTGTCACCATGGGCAATGTCATCATGGGCAGTATCACCGAGGACTCTGTCACATTGGGTGCTGCCACCATGGGCACTTTCACTGTGAGCACTGTCATCATGGGTACTGCAACCATGAGCACTGCCACCATGAGCACTCAGCATGGGTTGTCACCGTGTGAACTCTCACCATGTGCACTGTCACTATGGGAACTGTCACCATTTTTCATTGCCACCATGTGCACTACAACCGTGTGCACTGTCACCATGGGCACTATCACCGGTTTCACTGTCACCATGAGTACTCTCATCACGGGCACTCTCACCAAGGGCACGGCAACCATGTGCACTGTTACCATGGTCCCTATCACCGTGAGCACTGTCACCATGGGAATTACCAACATGGGCATTGTCATTATGAGCACTTGCACAATGGGAACTATCACCATGGGCACTATCAACATGAGGACTCTCACCATGGGCACTATCACCATGGGCATTGTCACCGTGAGCACTGTCACTGTGGCCAATGTCACCATGGGCAATGTCACCATGAGGATTGTGACCACAGGCACTGTCATAGTGAGAACTATCACCATGGACATTATCAGTGTTAGCACTATCACCATGTGTTCTTTTACCATGGGCACTGTCACAATTGGCACAGCCAACAAGTGTACTATCACCATGGGCACTATCACTGTGAGGACTGTCACCATGTGCACTATCACCATGAGCTGTATCACCATGGGCACTCTCACCATGATAAGTGTCACCGTGGGCATTGTCACCATGGACACTATCACCTTGAGCAGTATCACCATGTGTACTGTCACCATGGGCACTGTCACGATAGGCACGGCCTCAATGTGAACTATCACTATGGACACTATTACCATGAGCACTATAACCATGGACACTATCACCCTGAGCACCATCACCATGGGCACTATCACTGTGAACACGGTTACCATGGGCACTGTCAACATTTTTTAATGCCACCATGTGCACTAAAACCATGTGCACTGTCTCCAAGTGCATTATCACCATGAGCACTGTCACCATGGGCACTGTCACCCTTTTTCTCTGCCAACATGTGCACTAAGACAATGTGCACTGTCAACATGGCCACTATCACCGTGAGCAGTGCCACCATGAGTATTATCATCATGGGCATTTTCACCAAGGGCACGGCCAACATGTGTACTCTTACCATGGTCAGTATCACTGTGAGCACTTTCACCATGGGAACTGTCATCATGGGCACATTCACCCTGGGCCCTATCAACTTGAGGACTGTCACCATGGTCACTATCACCATGAGCATTATCACCATGGACACTGTCAACATGAGAACTGTCACCATGTGCACTTTCACCATGGGCACTATCACCTTGAGAAGTATCACCATGTGTACTGTCACCATGTGCATGGTCAGCAAGTGCACTCTCACTATGCTCACTATTACCGTGAGCACAGTCACCACGGGCACCTTAACCATGAGCACTTCCACCATGAGCACTATCACCATCAGCACTTTCACCGTGATCAGTGTCACCATGGGCACTATCACCGTGAGCATGTTTACCATGGGCAATCTCACCATGTGCACTGCCACCATCGGTACTCTCACCATGGGAACTGCCACCATGAGCACTGTAACCACGAGCACTGCCACTTAGGGCACTGCCACGGTGATCACTGTCACCATTGGCACTATCACTGTGAGCATGGTTACCATGGGCAATCTCACCATGTACACTGCCACAATCGGTAATCTCACCCTGGGAAATGCCATCATGAGCACTGTCTCTATGAGCACTGCCACTTAGGGCACTGCCACCATGAGCACTGTCACCTTGAGAACTTTCACTATAAAAATCGCCACAATGGGCACTTTCATGATGAGTACTGTCACCATTGGTATTGTCACTTTGGACACTGTCACTGTGAGCACTGTCACATTGGGCACTGGCACAATGCGTACTGTCACCATGAGAACTGTCACCATGAGAACTGTCAATATAGAAACCGCCACAATGGGCACTTTCACAATGAGTACTGTCACCATGGGTGTTGTCACTATGGGCACTGTCACTGTGAGCACTGTCACGTTGGACACTGGCACAATGCGGACTGTCACCATGAGCACTGTCACCATGGGCACTATCACCGTTAGAATTGTCACTGTGGTCAGGGTCACCATGGACACTGTCACTATGAGCACTGTCACAATGGGCAATATCACCCCTTGCAGTGTCACCATGACCAGTGTCACCGTGAAGGTTGTGACCATGGGCACTGTCACCATGGGCAGTGTACCCTTGGACAATTTCGCTGGGAGTACTGTCACAATGGGCACTATCATATTGGGCACTGTCACCGTGGGCTCTGTCAACATGGGCACTTTCACCGTGAGCACTGCCACTGTAACCACTCTCACCATAAGCACTGTCACCATGGGCACTATCAGCATTTTTCACTGCCACCATGTGCACTACCACAATGTGCACTGTCACCATGGATACTATCACTGTGAGCACTGTCACCATGATTACTGTCATTAAGGGCACTCTCAACAAGTTCACAGCTACCATGTGCACTGTTACCATGGTCACTATCACTGTGAGCACAGTCACCATGGGAACTATCAATGTGGGCAATGTCATCATGAGCACTTTCACAATGGGAACTGTCACCATGGGCACTCTCAATGTTAGGCCTCTCACCATGGGCACTCTCACCACGGGCACTCTCACCACGGGCACTGTCACCATGGGCACTGTCACCATGAGAATTGTCACCATAGGCACTGTCATAGTGAGAAATGTCACCATGTGCACTGTAACCATGGGCACTATCACTGTTAGCACTATCACCATGTGCACTGTCACCATGGGCACTGGCACAATGGGCATGGCCACAAAGTGTATTATCACCATGGGCACTATCACTGTGAGGACTGTCACCATGGGCACTATCACCATGAGCTGTGTCACCATGGGCATTCTTACCGTGAGAAATGTCACCATGGGCATGGCCACTAAGTTCACTATCGCTTTGGGCAGTATTACCGTGAGCACTGTCACCTTGGGCAGTTTAAACATGGGCACTATCACCATGAGCATTGTCACCATGGGCACTATCACTGTGAGCACGGTTACCATGGGCACTGTCACCATTTTTCACTGCCACCATGTGCACTACAACCATGTGCACTGGCACCATAGGCACTATCCCCGGGAGCACTGTCACCATCAGTAGTGTCATCATGTTCATTGTCACCAAGGGCACAGCCACCGTATTCACTCTTACCATGGTTAGTATCACTGTGAGCACTTTCACCATGCGAACTACCAACATGGGCAATGTCATCATGAGCACTTTCACCATGCGAACACTCACAATGGGCACTTTCACCATGGGCACTCTCAACGTGAGGATTCTCCCCATGGGCACTATCAGCTTGAGCAGTATCACCATGGTCACTGTCACCGTTGACACTGTCACCATAGCAATGTCACCATGGGCAGTGTCACGATGAGCATTGTGATCATAGGCACTGTCACTGTGAGAAATTTCACCATGTGCACTGTCACCATGGGCACTATCACCTTGAGCAGTATCACCATGTGTACTGTCACCATGGGCACTGTCACAAAGTGCACTATCACTATGCTCACTATTACCGTGAGCACTGTCACCATGGGTAACTTAACAATGGACAGTATCACCATGAGCACTATCACCATCGGCACTATCACTGTGAGCACTGTCACCATGGGCACTATCACCATGAGCATGGGTAGAATGGGCTATGTCACCATGTGTGCTGCCACCATCAGTACTCTCACCATGGGAATTGCCACCATGAGCAATGTCACCATGATCACTGTCACCACAAGCACTGCCACCTAGGGCACTGCCACCATGAGCACTGTCACCATGGGAACTACCAACATTGGCACTGTCATCATGAGCACTTTCACCATGTGAACTGTCACCATGGCCACATTCATTCACCATGGTCACTATCAATGTTAGGACTGTCACCATGGGCTGTATCACCTTGAGCAGTATCATCATGGTCACTGTCACCATGTGCACTGTCACTGTGGCAGTGTCACCATGGGAGGGTCACCATGGGCACCATCACGATGAGAATTGTCTCCATAGGCACTGTCACCCTGAGAACTGTCTCTGTGCTCACTGTCACCATGGGCACTATAACCTTTAGCACTATCACCATGTGTATTCTCACCATGGGCACGGTCACCGAGTGCACTATCACTATGCTCAATATTACCGTGAGCACTGTCACCATGGGCACCTTAACCATGGGCACTATCACCATAAGCACTATCACCATCGGCACTATCATCGAGATCACTGTCACCATGGGCACTATTGCTGTGAGTATGGTTACCATGGGCACTGTCACCATGTGCCCTGCCACCATTGGTATGCTCACCATGGGAACTGCCACCATGAGCACTGTCACCATGAGTGCTGTCACTGAGAGCACTGCCACCTAGGGCACTGCCACCATGAGCATTCTGACCAGGAGAACTGTCACTATGAGAATTGTCACCATGGGCACATTCACCATGAGTACTGTCATCATGGCTATTGTCACCATGGGCACTGTAACCATGTGCTCTGTCACCACAAGCACTGCCTTCTAGGGCAGTGACACCATAAGCACTGTCACCATGAGAACTCTCATTATGAGAATTGCAACCATGGGCACTTTCACCATGAGTACTCTCACCATGAGCAATGTCACCGTGCGAACTGTCAGCACGGGGACTATCACCTTAAGCACTGCCACCATGTGTAGTGTCACCATTGGCACTGTAACCATGAGTACTGTCACCATGGTTAATATCACCATGAGCACTGTCTCTGTGAGAACTGTCACCGTGCAGCATGTCTCGATGGGCACTGGCACCAAGGACATTGTCACTATGAGCACTGTGACAATGAGCACTCTCACCGTTAGAAATCTCACCGTGCTACATTTCTCCATGGCACTGTAACCGTGAGAACTGTCACCATGGGCATTGTCACTGTCAACACAGTCACCATGGGCACTGTCATTGTGGGAACTGTCACCATGTGCACTGTCAAAATGGGCACGGCCACCAAGTGTACTATCACCGTGGGCACTATCACTGTGAGGAATGTCACCATGGGCACTATCATCAAGAGCTGTATCACCATGGGCACTCTCACCGTGAGCAGTATCACCATGTGTACTGTCACAATGGGGTCGGCCACCAAGTGCACTATTACTATTGGCACTATTACCGTGAGTGCTGTCACCATGGGCAGTTTAACCATGGGCACTATCACTGTGAACACTACCACCATAGGCAATGTCACCATGGGCATTTTCACCATGGGCACTGTCATCATGGGCAGTGTCACCGTGGGCACTGTCACCATGGGTACTGCAAACTTGAACACTGTCACCATGAGGAATGTGAGCATGGGTTTTCACTGTGTGCACTGTAACCATGAGCACTGTCACCATGGTCACTGTCACCATGGGCACTATCACCGTGAGCACTCTCACCACCAGTACTGTCATCATGGGCATTGTCACCAAGGGCACGGCCACCATATGCACTGTTTCCATGGTCAGTATCATTGTGAGCACTGTCACCATGGGAACTACCAACATGGGCACAGTCATCATGAACACTTTCACCATGGGAACTCTCACCATGGGCACTTTCACCATGGGAACTATCAACATGAGGACTATCACCATGGGCACTATCACCATTGTCACTGTCACCATTGGCACTGTCACCGTGACACTGTAACCATGGTCACTGTCACGATGAACATTGTCAGCATAGGCACTGTCACCGTGAGAACTCTCACCATGTACACTGTCAACATGGGCACTATTACCTTGAGCAGTATCACCATGTGTTGTGTCACCTTGGGCACGGTCACCAAGTGTACTATCACCATAGGCACTATCACTGTGAGGACTGTCACCATGGGCACTATCACCATGAGCTGTATCAACATGGGCATTCTCACCGTGAGAAATGTCACCATGGGTACGGCCACTAAGTTCACTATCACCGTGAGGACTGTCACCATGGGCACTATCACCATGAGCTGTATCACCATGGGCATCCTCACCGTGAGAAATGTCACCATGGGCACAGTCACTAAGTTCACTATCACCATGAGCAGCATCAACATCAGCACTGTCACCATGGGCACTGTCACCATCGGCATTGTCACCATAAAAATTGTCACCATAGGCAATGTTATAGTGAGAACTATCACCATGCACACTGTCCCATTGGCACTATCACCATTAGCCGTATCACCATGTGTACTGTCACCATGGCACTATCACCATGAGCATTGTCACCATGAGTACAGTCATCATGGGCATTGTCACCAAGGGCACGGCCAACATGTGCACATGTACCATGGTCAATATCACTGTTAGCACTGTCACTATGGGAACTACCAACATGGGCACTTTCATAATGAGCATTTTCACCATGGGAACTGTCACCATGGGCACGTTCAACATGGGCACCTTTAACTTAAGGACTGTCACCATGGGCCCTATCAGCATGATGTCTCTCACCATGGGCACTATTGCCATGGACACTATCACCTTGAGCATTATCACCATGAGTAATGTCACCATGGGTATTGTCACTATGGTCCTTATCAGCATTAGAGCTGTCACCATGGACACTGTCACCATGAGCACTATCAGCATGGGCATTGCACCCTAGGTACTCTAACCATGGGCACTTTTACTGTGAGCACTGTTACCATGAGCTCTGTCACCCTGGGTATTGTCACCATGGGCACTATCACCATTAGAATTATGATCATGGGCACTGTCACCATGGACACTATCACCATGAGCACTGTCACCATGAGTACTGTCACCCTGGGTATTGTCACCAGGGGCACTGTCACCGTGAGCTATACACCGTGAGAATTGTGACTATGGGCACTTTCACCAGGAACAATACCACCATGGGCACTGTCACCATGTGCACTATCACCGTGAGCAAGTTGACCATGGGCACTGTCACCATGTGCAGATTCACCTTCGTTACTGTCCCCATTGGAACTGACACCACAAGCCCTGTCATCATTAGCAATGTCACCACAAGCACTGCCACCTTGGGCACTGTTACTATGAGCACTGTCACCATGAGAACTGTCGCTATGAAAACTGTCACCATGTGTATTTTCACCATGAGTACTCTCACTATAGGTATTGTCACCATTTGCACTGTCAGCATCAGCAATATTACAGTGAGCACTATCACCGTTAGCACTTTCACCATGGGCAGTTGCAACATTCGCACTGTCGCCATAAGCCTGTCACCAGGGGCACTATCGCCGTAAGCACTGTCACCATAGGCAATGGCACCATGGGGACTGTCACCATGGGAAATGTCATAACGGGCCGTGTCACCTTAGGAACTGTTAACATGGGCATTGCCACAATGGGCACTGTCACTGTGAGCACTGTCAACAAGAGCACTGTCATGGTGGGAAATGGCACCATGCGCTCTATCACTGCAAGTACTATCTCCTTAAGCAATGTCACCAAGGGCACTTTCACCATGGGCAGTGTCACCGTGGGCACTGTCAACATGGGTACTGCAACCTTGCGCACTGTCACCGTGAGTAATGACAGCATGGGTTGTCACCATGTGCACTGTAACCATGAGCACTGTCAACATGGACATTATCACCGTGAGCACTGTCACCATCGGAACTGTCATCATGGGCATTGTCACCAAGGGCACAGCCACCATATGCATTCTTTCCATGGTCAGTATCAATGTGAGCACTGTCACCATGGGAAATACCAACATGGGCACTGTCATCATGAGCACTTTCAGTGTGGGAACTCTCACCATGGGCACTTTCACCATGGGAACTATCAACGTGAGGAATGTAACCATGGGCACTATCACCTTGTGCAGTATCACCATGGTCACTGTCACCATTGGCACTGTCACTGTGGCAGTGTCACCATGGGCACTGTCACGATTATCATTGTCATCATAGGCACTGTCACTGTGAGAAGTGTCACCATGAGCACTGTCACCATGGGCACTGTCACCATGGCAGTTTCACCATGGGCAATGTCAGGATGAGCATTGTCAACATAGGCACTGTCACCGTGAGAACTGTCACCATGCGCACTGTCAACTTGGGTATTATCACCTTGAGCAGTATCACCATGTGTACTGTCACCATGGGCACGATCACCAAGTGCACTATCACTATGCTCACAATTACCATGAGCAGTGTCACCATGGGCACTATCACCATGAGCACTATCACCATCGGCACTATCACTGTGAGCACTGTCACCATGGGGACTGTAACTGTGATCACGGTTACCATGGGGAATGTCACCTTGTGCACAGCTACCATCGATACTCTCACCATGGGAACTGCCACCATGAGCACTGTCACCATGAGTACTGTCACCATGAGCACTGCCACATAGGGCCCTGACACCATGAGCACTGTCACCATGGGAAATCCAAACATGGGCACTGTCATCATGAGCACTTTCTCCATGAGAACTGTCACCATGGACACTTTCACCATGGGCATTATCAACGTTAGGACAGCCACCATGGGCAATATCACCTTGAGCAGTATCACCATGGTCACTGTCACGATGAGCATTGTCTCCATAGGCAGTGTCACCGTGAGAAACGTCAACATGCACAATGTCACTGTTGACACTATCACCGTGAACACGGTTACCGTTGGCGCTGTCACCATGTGCACTGCCACCATCGGTAATGTCACCATGGGAACTGCCCCTATGAGCACTGTCACCATGAGCTCTATCACCACGAGCACTGCCACCTAGGGAACTACTACCATGAACACTGTCACCATGAGAACTGTCACTATGAGAATTGCCACCATGGGCACTTTCACCATGAGTATTGTCTCCATGGGTATTTTGACTATGGGCACTGTCACCATGATCACGGTCACCTTGAGCACTGGCACAATGTGGACTGTCACCATGAGCACTGTCAGCATTCGAACTGTCACCACGGTCACAGTCAGCATGGGCACTGTCACTGTGAGCACTGTCACGATAGGCAATGTCACCGTTTGCACTGTCACCATGGGCACTCTCAGAGAGACATCTATCACCGGGTGGTAACCATTGGAACAGTAACCATTGGCAGTGTCCCCATGGAATATTTCACTGTGAGTACTGTCACCATGGACACTATCACTATGGGCAATGTCACCGTGGGCTCTGTCACCATGGGCAGTTTCACCGGGAGCACTGCCAATGTGACTACTCTTACTATAAGTGCTGTCACCATGGGCAATTTCACCATGGGCATTTCCACCGTGGACCATATCAACATGAGCACTGTCACCAAGAGCACTGTCATGGTGGGAAGTGGCACCATGTGCACTATCACCACAAGGGCTATTACCTTAAGAAATGTCACCATGAGCATTGTTATCATGTGCACTGTCACCACGGACACTATCACCATGAGCGATCTCACCATGAGTACTGTCATCATGGGCAAAGTCACCAAGGGCACGGCCACCATCTGCAATCTTACCATGGTCACTATCACTGTCAGCACTCTCACCATGGGAAATAACAACATGGGCACTCTCATCATGAGCACTTTCACCATGTGAACTATCACCATGGGCACTTTCATCATGAGCACTATCAACGTGAGAACTCTCACCATGGGCACGGTCACCATGAGCATTGTCACCATAGGCACATTCACCATGAGAACTGTCACCATGTGCACTGTCAACAAGGGAACTATCACCTTGAGCAGTATCACCATGTGTACTGTCACCATGGGCACTGTCACCATGGGCACGGTCACCGAGTACACTATCACTATGCTCACTCTTACTGTGAGCACTGTCACCATGGGCAACTTAACCATGGGCACTATCACCATGGGCACTATCAACATTGGCACTACCACCGTGATAACTGTCACCATGGGTCATATCATCCTGAGCACGGTTACCATGGGCACTGTCACCATGTGCACTGCCCCATCGTTACTCTCACCATGGGAAATGCCACCATGAGAAATGTCACCATGAGCACTGTCACCACGAGCACTTCCACCTAGGGCACTGCCACCATGAGAACTGTCACCATGAGAACTCTCACTATGAGAATTGCCACCATGGGTAATTTCTCGATGAGCATTCTCACCATGGGTATTTTCACCTTGGGCACTGTCACTGTGAGAAGTATTACCATGAGCACTTTCACTGTGAGCACTGTAACCATGGGCACTGGCACAATGGGGACTGTCACCATGAGCCCTGTCACCATGGGCAACGTCACCGTGAGGAGTGTCACCATAGGCAAAGTCACCGTGGGCACTGGCACCATGGGCACTGTCATTTTGAGCACTGTCACCGTGGGTAGTGCAACCATGAGCACTGTCACCATGAGCACGATCACCATTGGCAGTATCACCATGTGCACGCTCACCATGGGCACTATCACCATGAGACTGTCAGCATGGGCACTCTCACTGCGTGCACTATCACCGAGAGCAAGGTTACCATTGGTACTATCACAATGTGCAGTGTCACCATCAGTACTGTTCCCATGGGAACTGCCATCAAGAGCACTGGCACCAAGAGCACTCCCACCACGAGCACTGCCACCTTGGGCACTGTTATTATGACAAGTCTCACCATGAGAATTTTCACTATGAGAACTGCCACCATGGGTATTTTCACCATGGTACTGTCACCATGGGTATTGTCATCATTAGCACTGTCACCATGCGTAATATTACCGTATACACTATCACCGTGTTAACTGCCACAATGGGCACTGGCACAGTAAGGATTTTCACCATGAGCACTGTCACCATAGGCACTATCACAGTGAGCACTCTCACTGTGGTCACTGTCACCATGGGCACTGTCACCATAAGCACTGTCACCATAGGCAATGTCACCATGGGCACTGTCATCATGGTCACTGTCACTGTGGACACTGTCACCATGGGCATAGCTACCATGGGCAATGTCAGTGAGTACTGTAAACATGGGTATTGCTACGATGAAAACTGTCACCATGAGCACTGTCAACATTGGCAGTATCACCATGTGCACTGTCACCATGGGCTCTATCATCATGGGAACTGTCAGCATGTGCACTGGCACTGTGGGCACTGCCACCATGGGCAATGTCACCATGGGCATTATCACCGTGAGCACTGTCAACATGAGCACATCACCATGGGCACTGTCAACATGAGTGCTCTCCAAGGGTAATGTCACCATGAGAATTGTCACCATGGGCAATTTCACCTTGAGCACTGTCACCAAAGTCATTACCACGATGAGAAATGTCAGTGTGGGCACTGTCACCAGGGGCACTATCACCTTGAGCAGTATCACCATGTGTACTGTCACCATGGACACTGTCACCATGGGCACTTTCACCAAGGGAATTGTCACCATAGGCACTGTCATAGGGGGAACTATCACTAAGTGAACCGTGGTTTCAATCACTGTTAGCACTATCACCATGTGTACTGTCACCATGGGCAGTGTCATAATGGCCACGGCCACCAACTGTACTATCACCATCAGCACGATCAGTGTGAAGACTGTCACCATGGGCACTATCTCCATGAGCTGTATCACCATGGGCACTCTCACCGTGAAAAGTGTCTCCATTGGCACTGTCACCATGGACACTATCACCTTGAACAGTATCACCATGTGTACTGTCACCATGGTTACTGTCACCATGGGCATGGCCACCAAGTGCACTATCAAGATGCTCACTATTACCGTGAGCACTATCACCATGGGCACTTTAACCATGGGCACTATCACTGTGAGCAATGTCTCCATGGGCAATATCACCGTGAGCACGTTTACCATGGGAACTGTCACCAGTTTTCACTGCCACCATGTACACTACAAATATGTGCACTGTCACCATGAGCACTATCACCGTGAGCACTGTCACCATGAGTACTGTCATAGTTGGTATTGTCACCAAGGGTACAGTCACCATGTGCACTCTTATGATGGTCAGTATCACTGTGTGCACTCTCACCACTGGAACTACCGACATGGGCAGTATCATCATGAGCACTTTCACCATGCAAACTGTCACCATGGGCACTTTCACCTTGGGTAGTATCAACGTGGGAACTGTCACCATGGGCAGTGTCACGATGAGAATTGTCACCATAGGAACTGTCACCGTGAGAACTGTCACCATGTGCACTGTCACCATGGGCAGTATCACCTTGAGCAGTATCACCATGTGTACTCTCACCATGGGCACTCTCACCATGGGCATGGTCACCAAGTGCACTATCCCTATGCTCACTATTACTGTGAGCACTGTCACCATGGGCAACTTTACCATGGGCTCCATCATCGTGAGCATTGTCACCATGGGCACTATAACCATGAGCACGTTTACCATGGGCCTTGTCACCATGTGTAGTGTCACTATCGGTACTGTCACCATGGGAACTGCCACCAGAAGCACTATCACCATGAGTACTGTCACTGTGAGCACTGCCACCTCGGAACTGCCACCATGAGCACTGTCACCATGAGAACTATCACTATGAGAACTGCCACCATGGGCACTTTCACCTTCAGCACTGTCACCATGGGTATTTTCACTATGGGCACTGTCAACGTGAGCACAGTCACCATGGGCACTGTCACCATTTTTCACTGCCAACATGTGCACTACAACCATGGGCACTGTCACCATGTGCACTATCACCGTGAGCAGTGTCACCATGATTACTGTCACCATGGACACTGTCACCATGGGCACGGCCACCAAGTGCACTATCAGTATGGGCACTATTACAGTGAGCACAGTCACCATGGGCAGTTTAACCATGAGCACTATCACTGTGAGCAATATCACCATGGGCACTATTACCATAAGCACGGTTACCATAGGCACTGTCACCAATTTTCACTGCCACCATGTGCACTACAAAAATGTGCACTGTCACCATGGGCACTATCACCGTGAGCACTGTCACCATCAGTACTGTCATCATGGGCATTGTCACCAAGGACACTGCCACCGTCTTCACTCTTAACGTGGTTAGTATCACAGTGAGCACTGTCACCATGGGAACTACCATCATGGGCAATGTCATCATGAGCACAGTCACCATGGGAACTCTCACAATGGGCAATTTCACCATTGGCACTATCAACTTGAGGACTCTCACCATGGGTACTATCACCTTGAGCAGTATCACCATGGTCATTTTCACCATTGGCACTGTCACCGTAGCAGTGTCACCATGGGCATTGTCACGATGAGCCTTGTCATCATAGGCACTGTCATCATGAGAAGTTTCACCATGCGCACTGTCACCATGGGCACTATCACCTTGAGCGGTATCACCATGTGTACTCTCAGCATGGGCACTGTCACCAAGTGCACTATCAGTATGCTCACTATTACCATGAGCACTGTCACCATGGACAACTTAACCATGGGCACTATCAACGTGAGCACTATCACCATGGGCAAAATCACCATGAGCACTGTCACCATGGGCACTATCACCTTGAGCACGTGTACCATGGGCAGTGTCACCATGTTCACTGCCACCATCTGTACTCTCACCATGGGAACTGCCACCATGATCAATGTCACCATGAGCACTGTCACCACAAGCACTGCCACCTAGGGCACTGCCAACATAAGCACTCTCACCATGGGAACTATCACCATGGGCACATTCACCATGGGCACTATCAACGTTAGGACTGTCACCATGGGCTGTATCACCATGAGCAGTATCACCATGGTCACTCTCACTGTGGGCCCTGTCACCATGGCAGTGTCACCGTGGCAGGGTCACCATGGGATCTGTCATGATGAGCATTTTCACCATAGGCAGTGTCACCGTGAGAACTGTCACTGTGCACACTGTCAATATGGGAACTATAAACTTGAGCTGTATCACCATTTGTATTGTCACTATCACCATTGGCACTATCACTGTGATCACTGTCACCATGGGCACTATCATGGTGAGCACAGTTACCATGGGCAGTGTCACTGTGAGCACTCTCACCATGGGTAATGCAACCATGAGTACAGTCACCATGAGCACTGTCACCATGGGCACTGTCACCATTTTTCATTCCCACCGTGTGCACTACAACCATGTGCACTGTCACCATGGGCGCTATCACCGTAAGTCACTGTCACCATGAGTACTGCCATCATGGGCACTGTCACCAAGTCCACGGCCACCATGTGCACTGTTACCTTGCTCACTATCACTGTGAGCACAATCACCATGGGAACTACCAACATGGGCACTGTCATCATGAGCACTTTCACCATGGGCACTTTCACCTTAGGCACTATCAACATGAGAACTCTTATAATGGGCACTATCTTCATGAGCAGTATCACCATGGACACTGTCACCGTTTGCACTGTCGCCATGGGCACTGTCACCATGAGAATTGTCACTATAGGCACTGTCATAGTGAGAACTATCACCATGCACACTGTCACCATGGGCAATATCACCATTAGCAATATCACCATGTGTAATGTCACCATGGGCACTGGCACAATGGGCACGGCCACCAATTGTACTATCACCATGTGCACTATCACTGTGAGGACTGTGACCATGGGCACTGTCCCCATGGACAATTTCATTGTGAGTACTCTCACCATGGACACTATCACTATGGGCAATATAACCGTGGGCTCTGCCACCATATGAACTTTCACTGTGAGCACTGCCACTGTGACCACTGTTACCATAAGCACTGTCACCATGGGCACTTTCACCATGGGCACTTCCACAATGGGTACTCTCACCGTGAACACTGTCACCAAGAGCACAGTCAAGTTGGGCAGTGTCACCATGTGCACTATCACTGCTTGGACCATCACCTTAAGCAATGTCACCATGAGCAATGTTACCATGTGCACTGTCACCATTTGGCAGTGCCACAATGTGTACTATCACCATGGGCACAATCCCCATGGGCCCTTTTTCATTGACTACTGTCACTATCAGTAATATTACCATGGGCACTGTCACTGTGAGAACTATCACCGTGAGTAATGTCAAGATGGGCACTGGTGCCATGGGCCTTATCACTATGAGCACTGTCACAATGGGCACTATCACCGTGAGCAGTCTCACTGTGGTAAATGTCACCATGGGCACAGTCACCGTGAGAACTCTCACCATGGGCACTGTCACTGTCTGCACTGTCCATGGGCACTGTCACTGTGGGCACTGCCACCATGAGTATTATTACCATGAACACTGCTACCGTGAGCACTATCATCATAAGTGCTATCACCATGGGCACTGTCACCATTGGCACAGCCACCATGGGCACTGTCAACATGAGGACTTTAACTATGGGCACTGTCACATTGGGCAATATCACCATGAGCACTGTCACCATTAGCACTGTCACCACGAGAACTGCCACCTTGTGCACTGTTGTTATGAGCACTGTCACCATGAGAAATATCGCTATGAGAAATGCCACCATTGGTATTTTCACCATGAGTACTCTCACCATGGGTATTGTCATTATTTGCACTGTCACCATGAGCACTATCACCGTGAGCACTATCACGGTGAGCACTGTCCCCATGGGCACTTGTACAATGCGGACTGTCACCATGGGTTGTATCACCATGAGGACTATCTCCGTGGTTACTGTCACCATGGGCACTGTCACCGTGGTCACTGTCACCATTGGAACTGTCACTGTGAACACTGTCACCATGGGTATTGCAACCATGAGCACTGTCACCATCAGCACTGTCTCTTGTGCAGTGTCACCATATGCAGTATCACCATAAGGACTATCACCATAAGCAATGTCACCATGGTCACTGTCACCATGGCAGTGTCAGCATGGGCACTGTCACGATGATAATTGTCACCATAGGGACTCTCACCGTGAAAACAATGAACATGGGCACTGTCAACATGGGCACTCTCACCTTGAGCAGTATCACCTTGTGTACTGTCAACATGGGCACGGTCACAAAGTGCATTATAACTTTGCTCACTATTACCGTGAGCATTGTCACAATGGGCACCTTAACCACAGGCACTTTCACCATGAGCACTATCACCATCGGCAGTATCACCATGAACACTGTCACCATGAGTACTATCACCGTGAGCATGATTACCATGGGCACTGTCACCATGTGCACACCACCATCGGTACTCTCACCATGGGAACTGCCACCAAGAGCACTGTCACCATGAGCGCTGTCATCACGAGCACTGCCACCTAGGGCACTGCCACAATGAGAACTGTCACCATGAGAACTCTCACTATGAGAATTGACACCATAGGCACTTTCACCATGAGTACTGTCAGCATGGGAACTCTGATCTTAGGCACTGTCAGTATGGGCACTGTCATCGTGAGGACTGTCACAATAGGATGTATCACCTTGGGCTTTATCAGCGTGGGCACTCTCACCGTGGGCACTACCACCGTGACATCTATCACCATAAACACTGTAAGCATGCGCACTGTCACAATGAGCACAGTCACCATGACCACTGCCACAATGAGCACCGTCACTTATATCACTGCCAACATGAGAAGTGTAACCATGAGGACTGTCACCATGTGCATGAAATTCTGTTTTTTTTCACCTTGGGCATTGTCACCATGAGCACTCTCACCATGGGCATTGTCACCCTAGGTACTGTCACCATGGGCACTGTCACTGTCAGATCTCTTACCATGATCTCTGTCACCCTGGGTATTGTCACAATGGACACTATCACCATGAGAATTGTGAACATTGGCACTGTCACCATGGGCACTCTCACCAAGAGTACTATCACCCTGGGTATTGTCACCATGGGAAATGTCATCGTAAGCACTACACCTTGAGAATTGTGACCATGGGCACTGTCACCATGGAGACATTCACCAAGGACACAGTCACTGTGAGCACTGTCACCATGCACACTATCATCATAAGGACTATTACTATAAGCAATGTCACCATGAGCAATGTCACCATGGGCTCTGTCACCATTTCGCACTGCCACCATGTGCAGTATCACCATGGGCACTTTAACCATGAGTACTGTCACCATGGGTAAAATCCCCATGGGCACTGTCACCGTGAGAACTGTCACTGTGTGGCATGTCTCGATGGGCACTGGAACCATGGGCATTGTCACTATGAGCATGGTCACAATGCGCACTATCACCATGCGCAGTCTGACCGTGGTAACTGTCACCATGGGATATGTCACTATCGGCCCTGTCTATGAGCATTGTCACTGTTTGCACTGCCACCGTGAGAATTATTACCATGAACACTGCTACCGTGAGCACTATCATGAATACACTCACCATGGGCACCGTCACTTTCGGCACTGTCTATGGGCACAGTTACTGTGGGCACTGTCACCGTGAACACTATTACCATGAACACAGCTACTGTGAGAACTATCATCATAAGTACTGTTACCATGGGCACTGTCACAATTGCCGTTACCACCATGGACACTCTCATGGTGTGCACAGTCACCAGTTTCACAGCCACCGTGGGAACTGTCACCATGGGCACTATCACCATGAGCCATGTTACCATGAGAACTGTCACCATGACCACTGTCACTATTTTGCACTGCCACCAGGTGCACTACCACCATGTGCACTGTCACCATGGGCACTATCAACATGAGCACCATTACCATGGGCACTGCCACCATGAGCACTGCTACCAGGAGCAGTGTCACCATGAGCACTGTCACCAAGAGCACTGTCACCACGAGCATTGCCACCTTGGGCACTGCCACCATGAGCACTGTCACAATAAGAACTGTCACTATGAGAACTGACACCATGGGCATTTTCACCATGATTACTGTCACAGTGGGTATTGTCACCTTGGGCACTGTCACTGTGAGCACTATCACTGTGAGTATCATCAAACTGAGCACTGTCACCTTGGGCACAGCCACAACGCGGACTGTCAGCATGGGCACTATCACTGTGAAAACATTCACCGTGGTCACTGTCATCATGGGCACTGTCAATGTGAGCACTCTCATTATGAGAATTATCACCATAGGCACTGTCATCCTGAGAGCTGTCACCATGGGCACTGTCAATATGAGCAATATCACCATGGTCACTTTCACCCTGAGAACTATCACCACGGGGACTATCACCATTGGCACTGTCACTGTGGGGTTGTCACCATGAGCACTATCACAATGGGCAATGTGTACATGGGCAGTTTCACCATGAGCACTGTCACTATTGGCAGTATCAGCATCGGCACTGTCGCCATGGGCACGGTAAACGTGAGAAATATCACCTTGAGCCTTGCCACACTGGGTGCTGTCACCATGGGCATTGTCACCATTAGCACTGTCACCATGCGAACTGTGATCTTGGGCACTCTCACCATGGGCACTGTAACCATGGGAACTGTCACAATGAGAAGTATCACCATGGGATTTATCAGCGTGGGCACTGTCACCATGGGCACTTCCACTATGACATCGATCACCCTAAGCACTGTAACCATGTGCAATGTCATGATGAGCACAGCCACAATGAGCACTGTCACTTATGGCACTGCCAACATGAGCAGTGTCACCATCAGAATTGTCACCATGGGCAAGGCACTCTGGATATTGTCAACATGGGCACTGTCACCATGGGCACTTTCACAACGTGCACTATCACCGAGAGCACTGTCACCATGAGCACTGTCACTGTGTGCAGTGTCACCATGCACACTATCACCGTAAGGATTATCACTGTAAGCAATGTCACCATGAGCGATGTCACCATGGGCACTGTCACCATATTGCACTGCCACCATGGGCAGAGTCACCATGGGCACTTTAACCATGAGTACTGTCACCATGGGTATTATCACCATGGGCAGTGTCAACATGATAACTGTCAATGTGCGGCATGTCTCAGTGGGCACTGGCACCAGGGGCAATGTCACTATGTGCACTGTGACAATGAGCACTATCACCATGAGAAATCTCTCTGTGATAAAATTCTCCATGGCACTGTCACCGTGAGAAAAGTCACCATGGGCGCTGACACTGTCAGCACTTTCACCATGGGTGCTGTCATTGTGGGCACTGCCACCATGTGCACTGTCACAATGGGCAAGGCCACCAAGGTTACTCTCACCATGGGCACTATCACCGTGCGGAATGTCACCATGGGCACTATCCTCATGAGCTTTATCACCATGGGCAATTTCACCGTGAGAACTGTCACCATGGATACTGTCACCATGGGCACTATCACCGTGAGCATTATCACTATGTGTACTGTCACCATGGGCATGGCCCCTAAGTGCGCTATCACTATGGGCACTATTACCATGAGCACTGTCACCATGGGCTGTTTAACCATGGGCACTATCACTGAAAGCATTGTCACAATAGACAATGTCACCATGGGCAATGTCACCATGGGCCCTGTCATGGGCAGTGTCTTCGTGGGCAGTGTCACTATGGGTACTGCAACCTTGAGTACTGTCACCGTTAGGAATGTCAGCATGTGTTCTCACCGTGTGTACTGTAACCATTTTTCACTGCCACCATGTGAACTAAAACCATGGGCATGTCACCATGTACACTATCACCGTGAGAGCTGTCACCATGAGTACTGTCATCATGGGCAATGTCACCAATGGCACGGCCACCATCTGCAATCTTACCATGGTGACTATCACTGTGAGCACTGTCACCATGGGAACTACCAACATGGGCACTGTCATCATGAGCACTTTCACCGTGCGAGCTCTCAACATGGGCATTATCACCATGGGCACTCTGAACGTGAGGACAGTCACCATGGCACTGTCACCATGGGCACTGTTACCATAGGCACTGTCACCATGAGAACTGTCACCATGCGCACTGTCAACAAGGGCACTATCACATTGAGCAGTATCACCATGTGTACTGTCACCATGGGCATGGTCACCAAGTACACTATCACTGTGCTCACTATTACTGTGAGCACTGTCACCATGGGCACCTTAACCATGGGCACTATCACCAGGAGCATTATCAGCATCGGCACAACAGTCGTGATAACTGTCACCATGAGTCATATCACCATGAGCACTGTCACCATGTGCACTGCCCCATCGGTACTCTCAACATGGGAACTGCCACCATGAGCACTGTCACCATGAGCACTGTCACCACGAGCACTGCCACAAAGGGCACTGCCACCATGAGCACTGTCACCATGAGAACTGTCACTAAGAGAATTGCCACCATGGGCACTTTTTCGATGAGTACAGTCACCATGGGTATTTTCACCTTGGGCACTGTCACCGTAAGCAGTATTACCATGTGCACTTTCACTGTGAGCACTGTCACCATAGGCACTGGCACAATGAGGACTGTCACTATGAGCCCTGTCACCATGGGCAATGTCACTGTGAGAAGTGTCACCATAGGCAATGTCACCGTGGGCACTGGCACTGTGGGCACTTCCACCATGGGCAATGTCACCATGGGCACTATCACTGTGAGCACTGTCAACATGAACTCGTTACCATGGGCACTGTCAAAATGGGTACTGTCACCATAGGCAATGTCACCGTGGGAACTGTCACTATGGGCACTGTCATTTTGAGCACTGTCACCATGGGTACTGCAAACATGAGGACTGTCAGCATGGGAACTCTCACTGTGGGCACTGGCACTGTGGGCACTTCCACCATGGGCAATGTCACCATGGGCACTGTCAACATGAGCACATCACCATGAGCACTGTCAACATGGGTACTCTCTGCAAGGGCAATGTCACCATGAGCACTGTCAACAAAGGCACTATCACCATGAGCAATGTCACCGTGGGCAACGTCAGCAGGGGCACTATCAACATGGATAATGTTATCATGGGCACTTTCCACGTGAGCACTATCACCATGGGCACTGTCATCATGGGCAGTGTCACCATGGGCACTGTCACCATGAGCACTGTCACCATGGCCATTGCCTCCGTGGGCACTGTCGCCATTGTCACTGTCACCGTGAGGTCTCTCACTATTGTACTGTGATCGTGGGCACTGTCACCATGAATCTATCACCGTGTGTATTGCCAGCATGAGCAGTGTCACTATGGACACTGCCACGGTGAGCACAATCACTATGAGAACAGACCCTGTGAACACTATCACCATAAGCACTGTCATCATCGGCACTGTCACCATGAGCACTGCCACAATGAGCACTGTCACCATTAGCACTGTAACCATGAGCACTGTAACCATGAGCACTGTCACAATGAGGAGGTTCTCCATGAGCAGCGTCACAATGGGCACTCTCACCATGTGCACTATCACCTAGAGCAAGGTTTCCATTGGCACTGTCACAATGTGCAGTGTCCCCATCGGCATTGTTCCCATACGAACTGCCACCAGGAGCACTGTCACCAAGAGCAGTGCCACCTTGGACACTGCTATTATGAGTACTGTCACCATGAAAACGGTTGCTATGGGAACTGCCACCATGGGTATTTTCACCATGAGTATTGTCACCATGTGTATTGTCACCATTTGCAGTGTCACCATGCGCAATATCACCACAAGGAGTATCACCTTAAGCAATGTCACCATGAGCAATGTTACCATGGGCACTGTCACCATGGGCACTTGATCATTGAGTACTGTCACCATGGGTAATATCACCATGGGCACTGTCACCATGAGAAGTATTACCATGAGCAATGTCACCAAGAGCACTCTCACCACGAGAACTGCCACATTGGGCACTACTATTATGAGCACTGTCATGATGAGAACTGTCGCTATAAGAATGGCCACCATGGGTATTTTTACCATGAGCTCTGTCACCATGGGTATTGTCACCATTTGAACTGTCACCATGAGAACTGTCACTATGAGAATTGCCACCATGGGCACTATGAAGATGAATACTGTCAACATGGGTATTTTCACCATGGGCATTGTCACCATGAGCAGTATTACCGGGAGCACTTTCACTGTGAGCTCTCTCACCATAGACACTGGCACAATGCGGACTGTCACCATGAGACCTGTCTCCATGGGCACTATCACCATGAGAAATATCACCATGGTCATTCTCACCATGGGCAATGTCACCGTGAGCAGAGTCAACGTAGGCATTGTCACCATGGGCGCTGTGGCCTTGGGCACTGTCATTATGGGCACGGTCACAGTGAGCTCTGTCATCATGGGCACTGTCAGTTTGAGCAGTGTCACCCTGGGTACTGCAACTATGAGGACTGTCACCATGAGTAAGGTCACCATTGGCAGAATCACCATGTGCATTGTCACCATGGGCTCTATCACCATGAGAACTGTCAGCATGGGCACTGTCACTGTGTGCACTGTCACCATGGGCACTGCCACCATGGGCAATATCACCATGGGCATTATCACTGTGAGCACTATCAACATGAGCACGTCACCATGGGCACTGTCAATATGGGTGCTCTCTCCAATGGCAATGTCACCGTGAGAATTGTCACCATGGGCAATTTCACCATGAGCAATGTCAACATGGACACTGTCATCATGGGAACTGTCACCATGGGTAGTGTCACCATGGGCCCTGTCACCATGGACATGGTCAACAAGTACACTATCACTATGCTCACCATTATTGTGAACAATGTCACCATGGGCACCTTAAACATGGGCACTATCACCGGGAGCATTATCAGCATCGGCACAACAGTTGTGATAACTGTAACGATGGGTCATATCACCGTGAGCACGGTTGCCATGGCACTGTCACCATGTGCACTGCCCCATCAGGACTCTCACCATGGGAACTGCCACCATGAGCACTGTCAACACGAGGACTGCCACCCAGGGCACTGCCACCATGAGCACTGTCACCGTGGGCACTGTCTCCATGGGCACTATCACCATGAGCCATATTACCATGAGAACTGTCACCACGGCCACTGTCACTATTTTGCACTGCCACCAGGTGCACTACCACCATGTGCCCTGTCACCATGGACACTATCAACATGAGCACCATTACCATGTGCACTGCCACCATGAGCACTGTCACAATAAGAACTGTCACTATGAGAACTGACACCATGGGCATTTTCACCATGATTACTGTCACCGTGGGTATTGTCACCTTGGGCACTGTCACAGTGAGCACTATCACTGTGAGCACCATTTCCCTGAGCAGTGTCACCATGGGCACAGCCACAATGTGGACTGTCACCATGGGCAGCATCACAGTGAGAACAGTCACCATGGTCACTCTCACCATGGGCAGTGTCAACGTGAGCACTCTCACTATGAGAATTATCACCATAGGCCCTGTCACCGTGAGAAGTGTCACCATGGGCACTGTCAACATGGAGACTATCACCTTGAGCACTGTCACCATGAGCAATGTCACCTTGGTCACTCTCACCCTGAGAAGTATCACCACGGTGACTATCACCATTGGCACTGACACCATGCAGTTGTCACCATGAGCACTATAACAATTGGCAATGTCTACATAGGCAGTTTCACCATGTGCACTGTCTCTATTCGTACTATCACCATCGGCACTCTCACCATGGGCATGGACAATGTGAGCACTGTCACCATGGGCATTGTCACACTGGGCACTGTCACCATGGGCAATGTCACCATTAGCACTGTCACCATGGGCACTGTGATCTTGGGCACTGTCACCATGTGCACTTTCACTGTGGGCACTGTCACAATGGGAAGTATCACCATGTGATTTATCAGCATGGGCACTGTCACCTTGGGCACTTACACCATGACATCTATCACCATAAGCACTGTAATTATACGCACTGTCATCATGTGCACTGTCGCCATGAGCACCATCACCATGACCACTGCCACAATGAGCACTGTCACTTATGGCACTGCCAACATCAGCAGTGTCACCATCAGCACTGTCACCATGGGCATGGCACCCTGGGTATTGTCACCATGGGCACTGTCACCATGAGCACTCTCACCATGAGCATTTTCACCCTAGGTACTCTCACCATGGGCACTGTCACCGTGAGAACTGTTAACATGAGCTCAGACACCCAGGGTATTGACACCATGGGCACTATCACAGTGAGAATTGAACACATGGGGACTCTCACCATGGGCACTATCACCATGAGCACTGTCACCATGAGTACTCTCACCTGGGTATTGTCACCATGAACACTATCACCGTGAGCACTACACCGTGAGAATTGTGACTGTGGTTACTGTCACCATGGGCACTTTCACAATGGGCACTATTACCGAGAGCACTGTCACCAAGAACACTGTCACTGTGTGCATTGTCACCATGCACACTATCACCGTAAGGACTATCACGGTAAGCAATGTCACCATGAGCAATGTCACCATGGGCACTGTCACCATTTCGTACTGACACCATGAGAAGTGTCACCATGGGCATTTTAATCATGATTACTTTCACAATGGGTAATATTATGATGGGCACTGTCACTGTGAGAACTGTCACAGTGCGGCATGTCTTGATGGGAACTGGCACCAAGGGCATTGTCACTATGAGCATTGTGACAATGAGCAATATCACTGGGAGAAATCTCACCATGCTAATTGTCTCCATGGCACTGTCATCATGAGAACTGTCACCATGGGCACTGTCACAGTCGTCACTGTCACCATGGGCACTGTCATTGTGGGCACTGCCTCCATGGGCACTGTCACCATGGGTACTGTCACAATGGGCACGGCCACTAAGTTTACTATCCCCATGGGCACTATCACTGTGAGGAATGTCACCATGGGCACTATCATCATGAGCTGTATCACCATGGGCACTCTCACTGTGAGAGCTGTCACCTTGGACACTGTCACCATGGGCACTATCACCGTGAGCAATATCACCATGTGTACTGTCACAATGGGCACGACCACTAAGTGCACTATAACTATGGGCACTATTACCGTAAGTGCTGTCACCATGGGCAGTTTAACCATGGGCACTATCACTGTGAGCACTGTCACCAGAGGCAATGTGACCGTGGGCACTGTCACCATGGGCACTGTCATCATGGACAGTGTCACTGTGCACACTGTCACCATGGGTCCTGCAACCTTGTGCACTGTAACCGTGAGGAATGGCATCATGGGTTGTTACCGTGTGCACTGTAACCATGAGCACTGTCACCATGGGAAATGTCACCATGAGAATTGTGAACATGGCCACTGTCACCACGGGGACTATCACCATGAGCACTGTCACCATGAGTACTATTACCCTGGGTATTGTTACCATGGGCACTGTCACCATGAGCACTACACCTTGAGAATTGTGACTATGGGCACTGTCACCATGTGCACTTTCACCAAGAGTACTATCACTGAGAGCACTGTCACCAGGTGAACTATCACCGTAAGGACTATCACCTTAAGGAATGTCACCATGAGCAATGTCACCATGGGCTCTGTCACCATTTCACCCTGCCACCATGTGCAGTATCACCATGGGCAAATTAACCATGAGTACTGTCACCGTGGGTAAAATCATCATGGGCACTGTCACTGTGAGAAATGTCACCATGTGGCATGTCTCAATGGGCACTGGCACAATGGACATTGTCACTCTTAGCACTGTTACAATGGACACTATCACAGTGAGCTGTGTCACCAGGGCAACTCTCACCATGGGCGCTGTCACTTTCGCACTGTCCATGAGAACTATGTCCATGGGAACTATTAACGTGAGGACTATCACTATGGGCACTATCACTTTGTGCTGTATCACCATGGTCACTGTCACCATTGACACTGTCACCATGGCAGTGTGACCATAGATATTGTCATGATGAACATTGTCATCATAGGCACTGTCACCATGAGAAGTGTCACCATGCGCACTGTCACCATCAGTAATCTCACCATGTGCACTGCCACCAACGGTACACTCACCATGGGAACTGCCACCATGGGCACTGTCACCATGAGAACTCTCACTATGAGAATTGCCACCATAGGCATTTTCACCATGAGTACTGTCACCATGAGCAATGTCAGCATGGGCACTCTGATCTTGGGCACTGTCACCATGGGCACTGTCATCGTGGGCACTGTCACAATGGGAAGTATCACCGTCGGATTGCTCAGCATGGGCTCTGTGACCGTGGGCACTGCCACCGTGAGATCTGTTACCGTGAACTCTGCTACCGTGGATATTGTCACCATGAGCACTGTCACCGTGAGAATTGTGAACATGAGCACTGTAAGCATGGGGACTATCACCATGAGCACTGCCACCATGAGTACTATCACCTTGGGTATTGTTACCATATGTACTGTCACCATGAGCACTACACCTTGAGAATTGTGACTATGGGCACTGTCACCATGGAACTTTCACCAAAGGCACTATCACCGTGAGCACTGTCACCAGGCTCACTATCACTGTAAGGACCATCACCTGAAGCAATGTTACCTTGAGCAATGTCAACATGGGCTCTGTCACCATTTCACACTACCATCATGTGCAGTATCACCATGGGTACTTTAACCATGAGTACTGTCACCATGGGTAAAATCAACATGGGCACTGTCACAGTGAGAACTGTTACCGTGCGGCATGTCTCGATGGGCACTGGCACAATGGGGATAGTCACTCTGAGCACTGTCACAATGGGCACTATCACCGTGAGCTCTCTCACCATGGTAACTGTCACCATGGGCACTGTCTGTGTCAGCACTGTCCATGAGCACTGTCACTGTGGGCACTGCCACCGTGAGCATTATTACCATGAACACTGCTTACGTGAGCAATATCATCATAAGTATTGTCACCATGGTCACTGTCACCATTGGCACTGTCACTGTGGCAGTGTCACCATGGGCACTGTCATGATGAACATTTTCATCATAGGCACTGTCACCGTGAGAAGTGTCACCATGTGTACTGTCAACATGGGTACGATCACCAAGTGCACTATGACTATGCCCACAATTACCGTGAGCACTGTCACAATGTGCACCTTAACCATGGGCACTATCACCATGAGAACTATCACCATCTGCACTATCACTGTGAGCACTGTCACCATGGGCACTATCACAGTGAGCAAGGTTACCATGGGCAATGTCACCATGTGCACAGCTACCATCAGTACTCTCACCATGGGAACTGCCACCATGAGCAATGTCACCACCAGGACTGCCACCCAGGGCACTGCCATCATGAGCAGGGTCACCATGGGAACTCCGAATATGGGTACAGTAATCAGGAGCACTTTCACCATGGGAACTTTCAACATGGGCATTATCAATGTTAGGACAGCCACCATGGGCACTATCAACTTGAACAGTATCACCATGGTCACTGTCACCATAAGTACTTACACCGTGGCAGTCTCACTGTCGCAGCATCACCATGGGCACTGTCACGAAGAGCATTGTCACCATAGGCACTGTCACCCTGAGAACAGTCACCATGCGCACTGCCACCATCGGTAATCTCACCATGTGCACTGCCACCATGGGAACTGCCACAATGAGCACTGTCACCAAGAGCACTGTCACCACGAGCACTGCTTCCTAGGGCACTGCCACCATGAGCACTGTCACCATGAGAACTCTCACTATGAGAATTGCCACCATAGGCATATTCACCATGAGTACGGTCACCATGCGCAATGTCAGCATGGGCTCTCTCATCTTGGACACTGTCACCATGGGCACTGTCATCGTGGGCACTGTCACAATGGGAAGTATGACCATGGGCTTTGTCAGCATGGGCACTGTCACTGTGGGCACTGCCACCGTGAGATCTGTTACTGTGAGCTCTGTCACCCTGGGTATTGTCACCATGGGCACTATCACTCTGAGAATTGTGGACATGGGCACTCTCAGCATGGGGACTATCACGATGTGCACTGTCACCATGGGACTTTCACCAAGGGCACTATAACCGTGAGTACTGTCACCAGGTGCACTATCACCGTAAGGACTATCACCCTAAGCAATGTCACCATGAGCAGTGTCACCATGGGCTCTGTCACCATTTCACACTGCCACCATGTGCAGTATCACCATGGGCACTTTAACCATGAGTACTGTCACCATGGGTAAAATCACCATGGGCACTGTCACTGTGAGAACTGTCACCATGTGGCATGTATCAATGGGCACTGGCACAATGGACATTGTCACTCTGAGCACTGCCACAATGGGCACAATCACTGTGAGCTGTCTCACAATGGTAACTTTCACCATGGGCACTGTCACTTTTGGCACTGTCCATGAGCACTCTCACTGTGGGCACTGCCACCGTGAGCATTATTAACATGAACACTGCTCCTGTGAGCACTATCATCTTAAGTACTGTCACCATGGGCACTGTCACTTTTGGCACTGTCTATGGGCACTGTCACTGTGGGCACTGCCACCGTGAGCATTATTACCATGAACACTGCTTCTGTGAGCACTATCATCATAAGAACTGTCACCATGGGATCTGTCACCAATGCCGAGACCACCGTGGACACTCTAACGGTGTGCACTGTCACCAGGGGCACTGCCACCATGGGCAATGTCACCATGAGCACTGTCACCATGGGCACTATCACCATGAGCAATGTCACCATGAGAAATGTCACCATTGGCAGTGTCACTATATTGTACTGCCACCAGGTGCACTATGACCATGGACACTGTCACCATAGGCACTATCACCATGAGCACGATTACCATGGGCACTGCAACCATGAGAACTGTCTCCAAGAGCAGTGTCAGCACGAGCATTGCCACCTTGGATATTGCCACCATGAGCACTGTTCACAATGAGAACTGTCACTATGATTATTCCCACCATGGGCATTTTCACCATGATTACTGTCACCGTGGGTATTGTCACCTTGGGCACTATCACCATGAGCTCTATCACTGTGAGCACCATCACCCTGAGCAGTGTCACCATGGGTACAGCCACAGTGTGGACTGTCACCATGGGCAGTATCACGGTGAGAACAGTCTCCATGGTCACTGTCACCATGGGCAGTGTCAACGTGAGCACTCTCACTATGAGAATTATCACCATAGGCAATGTCACCGTGAGAACTGTCACCATGGGCACTGTCAACATGGAGACTATCACCTTGAGCACTGTCACCATGAGCAATGTCACCTTGGTGACTATCACCATTGGTACTGACACCTTGCAGTTGTCACCATGAGCACTATCACAATGGGCAATATCTACATGGGCAGTTTCACCCTGAGCACTGTCTCTATTCGTACTATCACCATCAGCACTGTCACCATGGGCATGGTCAACATGAGCACTGTCACCTTGGGCCTTGTCACCATGGGCAGTGTCAACGTGAGCAATCTCACTAAGAGATTTATCACCATAGGCACTGTCACCATTAGCACTGTCACCATGGGCACTGTGATCTTGGGCACTGTCACCACGTGCACTTTCACCATGGGCACTGTCACAATGGGAAGCATCACCATGGGATTTATCAGCGTGGGCACTGTCACCTTGGGCACTTACACCATGGCATCTATCACCATAAGCACTGTAATTATGCACACTGTTACCATGAGCACCGTCACCATGACCACTGCCACAATGAGCACTGTCACTTATGGCACTGCCAACATGAGCAGGGTCACCATCAGCACTGTCACCATGGGCATGGCACCGTGGGTATTTTCACCATGGGCACTGTCACCATGAGCACTCTCACCATGGGCATTTTCACCCTAGGTACTCTCACCATGGGCACTATCACCATGAGACCTGTCACCATGAATACTGTCAGCCTGGGTACTGTCACCATGAACACTATCACCGTGAGCACTACACTGTGAGAATTGTGACTGTGGGCACTGTCAACATGGGCACTTTCACAATGGGCACTATTACCGAGAGCACTGTCACCATGAACACTGTCACAGTGTGCAGTGTCACCATGCACACTATCACCGTAAGGACTATCACTGTAAGCAATGTCACTATGATCAATGTCACCATGGGCACTGTCACCATATTGCACTGCCACCATAAGCAGTGTCACCATGAGCACTTTAATCATGATTTCTCTCACAATGGGTAATATCATGAGGGGCACTGTCACCATGGAACTGTCACAGTGCGGCATGTCTTGATGGGACCTGGCACAAATGGCATTGTCAGTATGAGCATTGTGACAATGAGCACTATTACTGTGAGAAATCTCACCATGCTAACTGTCTCCATGGCACTGTCACCGTGAGAACTGTCACCATGGGCACTGTCACTGTCGTCACTGTCACCATGGGCACTGTCATTGTGGGCACTGCCTCCATGGGCACTGTCACCATGGGCACTGTCACAATGGGCACAGCCACCCAGTGTACTATCACCATGGGCACTATCACTGTGAGGAATGTCACCATGGGCACTCTCATCATGAAGTTTATCACCATGGGCACTCTCACTGTGAGAACCGTCACCATGGACACTGTCACCATGGGCACTATCACCATGAGCAATATCACCATGTGTACTGTCACCATGGGCACGGCCACCAAGTGCACTATAACTATGGGAACTATTACAGTGAGCGCTGTCACCATGGGCAGTTTAACCATGGGCACTATCACAGTGAGCACTGTCACCAGAGGCAATGTGACCATGGGCACTCTCACCTTGGGCACTGTCATCATGGGCAGTGTCACTGTGGGCACTGTCAGCATGGGTCCTGCAAACTTGTGCCCTGTAACTGTGAGGAATGTCATCATGGGTGGTTACTGTGTGCACTTTAACCATGATTACTCTCACCATGGGAACTGTCACCATTTTTCACTGCCACCATGTGCTCTACAAACATGTACACTGTCACCATGGGCACTATCACCGTGAGCTCTGTCACCAACAGTACTGTCAGCATGGGCATTTTCACCAAGGGCACAGCCACCATATGCACTCTTTCCATGGTCAGTATCACTGTGAGCACTGTCACCATGGGATCTACCATCATGGGCACTGTCATCATGAGCACTTTCAACATGGGAAATCTCACCATGGGCTATTTCACCATGGGAACTATTAACGTGAGGACTATCACCATGGGCACTATCACTTTGTGCAGTATCACCATGGCCACTGTCACCATTGGCACTGTCACCCTGGCAGTGTCACTATGGACACTGTCATGATGAACATTGTCATCATAGGCACTGTCACCATGAGAAGTGTCACCATGCTCACTGTCAACATGGGCACTATCATCTTGAGCAGTATCACCATGTGTACTGTCAACATGGTCACAGTCACCAAGTGCACTATCACTAGGCTCACAATTACCATGAGCACTGTCACAATGGGCACCTTAACAATGGGCACTATCACCGTGAGAACTATCACCATCGGCACTATCACCGTGAGCACTGTCACATTAGGCACTATCACTGTGAGCCCGGTTACCATGGGCAATGTCACCATGTGGAGAGCTAACATCGGTACTCTCACCATGGGAACTGCCACCATGAGCACTGTCACCACAAGGACTGCCACCCAGGGCACTGCCACCATGAGCACTGTCACGGTGGGAACACCGAATATGGGCACTGTAATCAGGAGCACTTTCACCATGGGAACTGTCACCATGGGAAATTTCACCATGGGCATTATCAATGTTAGGACAGCCACCATGGGCACTATCACCTTGAGCAGTATCACCATGAGCACTTACACTGTGGCCGGGTCACCATGGGAACTGTCATGATGAGCATTGTCACCATAGGCACTATCACCATGAAAACAGTCACCATGCGCACTGCCACCATCGGTAATCTCACCATGTGCACTGCCACCATCGGTACTCTCATCATGGGAACTGCCACCATGAGCACTGTCACCAAGAGCACTGTCACCTCGAGCACTGCCTCCTAGGGCACTGCCACCATGAGCACTGTCACCATGAGAACTCTCACTATGAGAATTGCCACCATAGGCATTTTCACCATGTGTAGTGTCACCATGCACAAGGTCAGCATGGGCACTCTGATCTTGGGCACTGTCACCATGGGCACTGTCACAATGGGAAGTATCACCATGGGCTTTGTCACCATGGGCACTGTCAACGTGGGAACTGCCACCGTGAGGTCTGTTACCGTGAGCTCTGTCACCCTGGGTATTGTCACCATGGGCACTATTACTGTGAGAATTGTGAACATGGGCACTGTCAGCATGGGGACTCTCACCATGAGCACTGTCACCATGAGTACTATCACCCTGGGTATTGTTACCATGGGCACTGTCACCATGAGCACTACACTATGAGAATTGTGACTATGGGCACTGTCACCATGGGCACTTTCACCAAGGGCACTATCACCGTGAGCACTGTCAGCAGGCGCACTCTCACCTTAAGCAATGTCACCATGAGCAACGTCACCATGGGCTCTGTCACCATTTCGCCCTGCCACCATGTGCAGTATCACCATGGGCAAATTAACCACGAGTACTGTCACCATGGGTAAATTCACCATGGGCACTGTCACTGTGAGAACTGTCACCGTGGGGCATGTCTCAATGGGCACTGGCACATTAGGCATTGTCACTCTTAGCACTGTCACAATGGCACTATCACTGTGAGCTGTGTCATCAGGGCAACTCTCATCAAGGGCACTGTCACTTTTGGCACTGTCCATGAGCACTGTCACTGTGGGCACTGCCACCGTGAGCATTATTACCATGAACACTTCTTCTGTGAGCACTATCATCAAAAGTACTGTCACCATGGGCACTGTCACAACTGGCATGACCATCATGTGCATACTCATGGTGTGCACTGTCACCAGGGGCACTGCCACCATGGGCAGTGTCACCATGAGCATTGTAAACATGGGCACTATCACCATGGGCAGTGACATCATGGTCAGTGTCACCGTGGGCACTGTCACCATGGGCCTTGGCACATGGGCACTGTAACCATGGCCATTGTCTTCATGGGCACTGTCACCTGTTTCACTGTCACCATGAGCTCTCTCACCATTGCACTGCGATTGTGGGCACTGTCACCATGTGTCTATCAACGTGGGCATTGCCAGCATGAGCAGTGTCACTGAGGGAACTGCTTCCATGAGCACTATCAATATGAGCACAGCGACTGTGAACTCTATCACCACAAGTACTGTCATCATCGGCACTGTCACCATGAGCACTGCCACAATGAGCAGTGTCACCATGGGCACTTCCACCATGAGCACTGTCACCATGAGAACTGTCACAGTGAGCCGTGTCTCCATGGGCAATGTCACCATGGGCACTCTCATCATGTGCAATATTCCCGAGACCAAGGTAACCATTGGCACTCTCACAAAGAGCATTTTCACCATCAGTTCTGTTCCCATGGGAACTGTCACCAAGTGAACTGTCACCATGACCACTGTCACCGGAAGCACTGCCACCTTGGACCCTGCTATTATGAGCACTGTCACCCTGAGAATTGTCGCTATGAGAACTGCCACCATGGGTATTTTCACCATGAGTACTGTCGCCATGGGTATTGTCACCATTTGCACTGTCACCATGTGCACTATCACCGCAAGGACTATCACCTTAAGAAATGTCACCATGCACAATATCACCATGGACACTGTCACCATGTGCACTATCACCATGGGCACTGTCACCATGGGCCCTTTATCATTGAGTACTGTCACTACGGATAATATCACTATGGGAAATGTACATCGTGGCAGTGAAAAATGGTGACAGTGCCCATGTTGACAGTTCTCATGGTGACAGTGCACATGGTGACAACCAATGCAGACAGTACTCACGGTGACAGTTCTCATTGTTGCAGTACCCATGGTGACAGTGATCACAGTGATAGTGCCCATGGTGGCAGTGCCAAAGTTGACAGTGCCCATGGCATCATTGCCTATGGTGACAGTGCTCATGGTAACAGTGTCCATGGTGATAGTGACCATGGTGAGAGTGCTCACAGTGATAGTACCCATGGTGATAGTGTCCATGTTCACAATTCTCACAGTGATAATGCCTATGGTGAGAGTACCTAGGGTGACAATGCCCATGGTGTCATGCCCATGGTGACAGTGCTCATGGTGAATGTGCTCATGGTGACAGTGCCCATGTTTACAGTGTCTATGGTGATAGATGTCACAGTGTCAGTGCCCACGGTGACAGTACCCAGGCTGACAAAGCACATGGTGATACTTCCCATTGTGACAGTGCCCACGGTGAAAGTGCCCATGATGACAGTGCTCACGGTGACCGTAACCATGGTGACAGTGCTGATGGTGAGAGTGCCAATAGTGACAGTGCTCATAGTGAAATTGCCCATGGAAACATTGGCCATGGTGATAGTTCTCATGCTGACAACCCCACGGTGACACTGCCAATGGTGATAGTGTCCGTGGTGACAGTTCTTACGTTGAATGTGACCATAGTGACAGTTCTCACGGTGACAGTGCCTATGGTGAAAATTCTCATAGTGACAGAGCTCACGGTGACAGTGCCCATGGTGATATTACCCACGGTTACAGTACTCTTCGTAAAAGTGCCCATGGTGACACTGCACATGGTGGCAGTGCAAAAGGGTGACAGTGCCCATGGTGATATTGCTCATGGTGAAATTGTTTACAGTGATAGTCCTTACGGTGATAGTGTGTATGGTGAAACTGCGAGAGTGACAGTGCTCATTGTGACAGTGCTCACAGCGATAGTGCTGATGGTGAATATGCCCATGGTGACAGTGCCCATAGTCACAATTCTCACGGTGTAGTGCTCACAGTGACAGTGCCCATGGTGACAATACACAGGGAGACAGTATTCATGGTGACATTGCTCATGGTGAGAGTGCCCATGTTCACAACACTCACATTGATAGTGCCCATGGTGACAATAGGCAGGGTGACAGAGCTCATGGTAAAAGTGCTCACGGAGACAGTGCCCGTGGTTACAGTACCTAAGCTGACATCTGAAATGGTGAGAGTGCTCAAGGTGACAGTGCCCATGCTGACAATACCCAGGGTGTCCTGCTCATGGTGACAGTGATCATGGTGACAATGCTCATGTGGACAGTTTCATAAGTGGCAGTGCTCATTGTGGCAGTGCTCATGGTGACCGTGCTCATAGTGACAGTGCCCATGGTTACAGTGTTTATGGTGATACATGTCACGGTGGCCATGCTCATGGTGACATTGCTCACGCTGACAAAGCCCATGTTGATATTTCCCATTTTGACAGTGCCCACAGTGACAGAGCCCATGGTGACTGTGCCCAAGATCACAGTGCCCATGGTGAGAGTTCTAATGGTGACTGTGTCCATGGTGACAGTGCCCAATGTGACAACACCCATTGTGACAGTGCTCACGGTGACCGTGCCGATGTTGACAGTGCCGATCATGATAGTGCCAATAGTGAGAGTGCTCACAGTGAAACTGCCCATGGAGACACTGCCCATGGTGATAGTGATCATCGTGACAACACCTCGGAAGCAGTGCAAATGGTGAGAGTCCCCGTGGTGACAGTTCTCATGGTGAAAGTGACACTGTTGAAATTGCTCATGGTGACAGTGCTCAAGGTGATTGTCTCAATGTTGACAGAGCCCATGTTGACTGTTCTCATGGTAACAGAGCCTATGGTGATAATGCTCTTAGTGACAGTGCTCACAGTAACAGTGCCCATGGTGACAGTGACCATGGTGACTGTTCCTACCGTGATAGTTCCCATGGTGACTGTGTTCATGGTGACAGACCGAATTGAGGCTGTGCCCGTGGTGACAGTGCTCAGGGTGATGGTGCTCATGGTGATAGTACTCACATTGACAGGGAGAAGGTGACAGTACCCACGGTGACATTAATCATGGTGAAAGTGCCCATGATGGCAGTGCTCGTGATGACAGTGCTCTTGGTGACAGTGCTCATGGTGGCAGTGTCCATGGTGAGACTACTGATGGTGACACTGCCCATGGTGACAGTGCACATTGTCATGGTGCATCTGGTGGCAGTGCAAAATAGTGAGAGTGCCCCTGGTGATATTGCTCATGGTGATAGTGCCCATGGTGATAGTGCCCATGGTTACAGTGCTCATGGTGACAGTGCCCATGGTGACAGTGCCCCTAGTGACAGTGCACACCGTGAGAGTGCCCATGGTGACACTTCTTATCATGAGAGTGTTCACGGTAGCAGATTTCATGGTAATAGTGCTCACAGTGGCAGTGCCACAATGAGAGTGCCAATGGCGAGAATACTGACTGTTACAGTGGCCATGGTGAATTTTCTATCTGTGAGAGTGCCCTTGGGGACACGTAGCATGGTGAGATTTCTCACGGTGATAGTGCCCATTGATTCAGTGCTAATAGTGACAAGACCCATGGCGCCAATGCCCATCATGGCATTGCTCACGGTGATAGTTATTATGGTGAAAGTGACCATGGTGATATTACCCATGGTGACAGTACTCAGTGATCAAGAGCTCATGGTGACAGTGCCTAAGGTGATAGTGCACACGGTGGCAGTGCAAAATGGTGACAGTGCCCACGGTGACTTTGCTTAATGTGATAGTCCTTGTGGTGACATTGCGCATGGAGACATTGCCCACCATGACAGTGCTCTTGTTGACAGTGCTCATGGTGATAGTGCCAATGTTGGAAGTGCCCATCGTGAAAGTGCCCATGGTGACAGTTCTTATGATGAGAGTGGTCAGAGTGGCAGTGCTCATGGTGAAAGTGCCCATGGTGAAAGAGCCCACGGTGACAGTGCCCATAGTTATAGTGTCCATGGTGACAGTACTAACAGTGAAATTGTCCATGGGGACACTGCCCATGGTGAAAGTGCCCATGGTCAAAACACTCATGGTGATAGTGCTCACGGTGAGAGTGGCCATGGTGACAGTGACCACGGTGACATTTCTAATGGTGATACTGCCCATGATGACAGTGCTCATGGTGACAGTCCACATTGTGCCAGTGCCCAAGGTGACAGTGCTCATGGTGACAGTGCCCAAAGTCACAATACCCATGGTGACAGTGCCCAGGCTGACAGTTCTCAAGGTGATAGTGCCCATGGTGACAGTGCACATGGTGATACAGAGAATGGTGAGAGTGCTTATGGTGACAGTGGTCATGGTTGCAGTACCCATGGTGATAGTGCTGAAACTGAGAGTGCCCATGGGGATAGTGCCCATGGTGAGTGTGCTCGTGTTAATAGTGCCCATGGTGGCAGTTCCCATTGTGAAAGTGTTCATGATGACAGTGCCCATGTGGGTAGTTCCCAGGGTGACAGTGCTCATGGTGATAGTGACCATGTTAACAGTGCACATGGTGGCTCTGCCCTTGGTGACAGTGCCCATGATGACAGTACTCATGGTGACAGTGCTCACGGAGATAGTGCCCATGGTGACAGTGCACATAGTGGTAGTGCACATGGTGGCAGTGAAAAATGGTGACAGTTCCCATGCTGACAGTTCTCATTGTGACAATGCACATGGTCACAACCGATGCTGACACTGTTCATGGTAGCTCTACCCGTGGTGACAGTGCTCACAGTGATAGTGCCCATGGTGACACTGCCCATGATGACAGTGCCCATGATGAAAGTTCCCACGTCGCCATTGCCTATGATGACAGTGCTCATGGTAACAGTGCCCATGGTGATAGTGACCATGGTGAGAGTGCTCACAATGATAGTGCCCATGGTGACAGGGCTCATGGTGCCAGTCCACATTGTGCCAGTACCCATGGTGACAGTGGTCATGGTGACACTGACCACACTGAGAGTGCTCACTGTGATAGAGCTCACGATAATAGTGCTCATGGTGACAGTGCAAGTGGTGACAATACCCATGGTGACAGTACTCCTGTTTTAAATACCCATGGTGGCAGTTTTCATAACGACAGTTCTCATGGTGACAGTTCTCGTAATAGCATTGCCCAAGGTGGCAGTCCTCGTGGTGACAGTGCTAATGGTGAGAGTGCTCTTGGTGCCAGTGCCCATGGGGACAGTACCGATGGTGACACTGCACATTGTTAGAGTGCCCATGGTAACCGTGCTCACAGTGATAGTGCACATCGTGACAGTGCCCATGGTGGTAGTTCATCTGGTGACAGTACTAAATAGTGACAGTGCACATGCTGACAGTGCTCACGGTGACAGTGCCCATGGTGACAATACACAGGGTGACAGTATTCATGGTGACATTGCTCATGGTGATAGTGCCCATGCTGAGAATACCCATGTTCACAACTGTCACGGTGATAGTTCCCATGGTGAAAATACCCAGGGTAACAGAGCTGATGGTAAGAGTGTTCAGAGTGACAGTGCCCATGGTGACAGTAACTAAGGTGACAATTCCCATGGTGAGACTGCTCATAGAGAGTGCCCATGGTGACAATACCCAGCGTGTCCTGTCCATGGTGACAGTGACAATGGTGACATTTCTCATGAGGACAGTGCCATAAGTGACAGTGCTCATTGTGCCAATGCTCATGGTGACCGTGCTCATGGTGACAGTGCCCATGGTGACAGTGCCTATGGTGATAGTTATCATGGTGGCCGTGCCCAGGGTGACATTGCACACGCTGACAAAGCCCATGGTGATATTTCCCATTGTGACAGTGCCAACAGTGGCAGAGCCCATGGTGACAGTGCCCAAGATCACAGTGCCCATGGTGAGAGTGCCAGCAGTGACTGTGCCCATGGTGACAGCACCCAGTGTGACAATGCCCATTGTGACAGTGCTCATGGTGACCATGCCGATGCTGACCGTGCTGATGTTGATAGTGCCAATAGTGAGATTGCTCACGGTGACACTGCCCATGGAGACACTGCCAATGGTGATAGTGCTCATCATGACAACCCCTCAGAGGCAGTGCCAATGGTTAGAGTCCCCGTGGTGTCAGTTCTCATGGTGAAAGTGATCTTGTTGAAATTGCTCATGGTGACAGTGTTCCAGGTGATAGTCTCCATGTTGAGAGTGCCCTTGGTGACTGTTCTCAGGGTGACAGTGCCTATGGTGATTATGCTCTTAGTGACAGTGCTCACGGTGACCATGCCCATGGTGACAGTGACCACGGTGACTGTTCTCACCGTGGTAGTGCCCATGGTGACAGTGTTCATGATGACAGTCCTCATTAAGGCTGTGCCCGTGGTGACAGTGCTCATGGTGATAGTTCTCACGGTTATAGTAGGCACGTTGACAGTGCCAAAGGTGACAATACCCAGGTGATAGTAATCATGGTGAAAGTGCCCATGGTGGCATTTCTCATACTGACTGTTCTTGAGACAGTGCTCATGGTGGCAGTGCTCGAGGTGACAGTGCTCTTGGTGACAGTGCTCATGGTGGCAGTGCCCATGGTGAGAATCCCGATGGTGACACTGCCCATGGTGACAGTGCACATGGTCATGGTGCATCTGGTGGCAGTGCAAAATAGTGAGAGTGCCCATGGTGAAATTGCTCATGGTGATATTGCCCATGGTTCCAGTGCTCATGGTGACAGTGCCCATTGTGACAGTGCCCCTGGTGACAGTGCACACCGTGAGAGTGCCCATGGTGTCTGTGTCCATGGTGACAGTTCTTATCATGAGAGTGTTCACGGTAGCACTGTTCATGGTAATAGTGCTCACAGAGGCACTGCCCACAATGAGAGTGCCCATGGTGAGAATACTGACTGTGACAGTGCCCATGATGACTTTTCTCTCTGTGACAGTGCCCTTGGGGACACCTAGCAAGGTGAGATTTCTCACAGTGATAGTGCACATTGTTTCAGTGCTAATCGTGAAAAGACCCACGGTGCCAGTGCCCATCATGGCATTGCTCACGGTGAAATTTCTCCCTGTGACAGTGCCCATGGTGATATTACCCATGGTGACAGTACTCAGTGATCAAGTGCTCATGGTGACAGTGCCTAAGGTGATAGTGCACATGGTGGCAGTGCAAAATGGTGACAGTGCCCATGGGGACATTGCTTAATGTGATAGTCCTTGTGCTGACATTGCGCATGGTGATATTCCCCACCACGACAGTGCTCTTGCTGACAGTGCTCATGGTGATAGTGCCAATGTTGGAAGTGCCCATCGTGAAAGTGCCCATGGTGACAGTTCTTATGATGAGAGTGGTCAGAGTGGCAGTGCTCATGGTGAAAGTGCCCATGGTGACAGAGCCCACGGTGACAGTGCCCATAGTTATAGTGTCCATGGTGACAGTAGTAACAGTGAAATTGTCCATGGGGACACTGTCCATGGTGAAAGTGCCCATGTTCACAACACTCACGGTGATAGTGCTCATGGTGAGAGTGGCCATGGTGACAGTGACCACGGTGACAGTTCTAATGGTGATACTGCCCATGATGACAGTGCTCATGGTGACAGTCCACATTGTGCCAGAGCCCAAGGTGACAGTGCTCATGGTGACAGTGCCCAAAGTCACAATACCCATGGTGACAGTGCCCAGGCTGACAGTTCTCAAGGTGATAGTGCCCATGGTGACAGTGCACATGGTGATACAGAGAATGGGGACAGTGCTTATGGTGACAATGGTCATGGTTGCAGTACCCATGGTGATAGTGCTGAAACTGACAGTGCCCTTGGGAATAGTGCCCATGGTGAGTGTGCTCGTGTTAATAGTGCCCATGGTGGCAGTTCCCATTGTGAAAGTGCTCATGATGACAGTGCCCATGTTGGTAGTTCCCATGGTGACAGTGCTCATGGTGATAGTGACCATGTTAACAGTGCACATGGTGGCTGTGCCCTTGGTGACAGTGCCCATGATGACAGTACTCATGGTGACAGTGCTCACGGAGATAGTGCACATGGTGACAGTGCACATGTTGGTAGTGCACATGGTGGCAGTGAAAAATGGTGACTGTTCCCATGCTAACATTTCTCATTGTAACAGTGCACACGGTCACAACCGATACTGACACAGCTCATGGTAGATGTACCCGTGGTGACAGTGCTCAAAGTGATAGTGTCCATGGTAACACTGCCCATGATGACAGTGCCCATGATCAAAGTTCCCACGTCGCCATTGACTATGGTGACAGTGCTCATGGTAACAGTGCCCATGGTGACAGTGACCATGGTGAGAGTGCTCACACTGATAGTGCCCATGGTGACAGGGCTCATAGTGCCTGTCCACATTGTGCCAGTACCCATGGCGACAGTGGTCATGGTGACACTGACCACAGTGAGAGTGCTCACTGTGATAGATCTCATGGAAATAGTGCTCATGGTGACAGTGCAAATGGTGACAATACCCATGGTGACAGTACTCATGTTGAAAGTAGTCATGGTGGCAGTTCTCATAGCGACAGTTCCCATGGTGATAGTGAAAATGTTGACAATAAACATGGTGACAGTACTCATGTTGTAAATACCCATGGTGGCAGTTCTCATAGCGACAGATCTCATGCTGACAGTTCTCGTAATAACATTGCACAAGGTGGCAGTCCTCGTGGTGACAGTGCTAATGGTGAGAGAGATCTTGGTGCCAGTGCCCATGGGGACAGTACCGATGGTGACACTGCACATTGTTAGAGTGCCCATGGTAACCGTGCTCACAGTGATAGTGCACATCGTGACAGTGCCCATGGTGGTAGTTCACCTGGTGACAGTGCTAAATAGTGACAGTGCACATGCTGACAGTGCTCACGGTGATAAAGCCTATGGTGACAGTGCCCACGGTGATAATGGGTATTATTACAGTGTTCATCCGGACAGAGACCAAGTTGGCAGTGGCCATGGTGACAGTGCCCACAATGACAGTGCCCATGGTAACAGTGCCGACAGTGACACTGCTCATGGTGACACTTCTCAAAGTGAATGTGCCCATGGCGACAGTTACCATGATGAGATTTCTTACTGTGATACTTCCCGTTGTGACAGTGCTCACAGAGACAATGCCCATGGTGCCAGTGCCCATAGAGACATTCCCCACGGTCACATTTCTCACGGTGAAAGTGCCTATGGTGACACTGCACCTGGTGGCAGTGCAAAATGTTGACAGTGCCCATGGTGACATTGCTCATAATGACTTTGCTTACAGTGATAGTCCTTACGGTGACAGTGTGCATGGTGACACTGCACACAGTTGCAGTGTTCATGGTGACAGTGTTCACGGTGATACTTTCCATGGTGATAGTGCCCATGGTGACACTGCACATGGTGGCAGTGAAAAATGGTGACAGTGCCCCTGTTGACAGTTCTCATGGTGACAGTGCACATGGTGACAACCCATGCAGACAGTACTCAAGGTGACAGTACTCACGGTGACAGTTCCCATGTTTGCAGTATCCATGGAGACAGTGCTCACAGTGAGCGTGCCCATGGTGACACTGCCCACGATGACAGGGCCCATGGGGCAAATGATAATGCTGACGATGCTCATGGTAACAGTGCACATGGTGACAGTGACCATGGTGAGAGTGCTCACATTGATTTTGCCCATGGTGACAGTGCTCATGGTGCCTGTCTACATTGTGCCAGTACTCATCCCACAGTGCTCATGGTGACAGTGACCACAGAGAGAGTGCTCACGGTGATAGTGCTCACGGTAATAGTACTCATGGTGACAGTGCAAATGGTGACAATACCATGGTGACAGTACTCATGTTGAAAATACCCATGGTGGCATTTCTCATAGCGACAGATCTCATGGTGACAGTGCTCATAATAGCAGTTTCCAGGTGCCAGTGCTCGTGGTGACAGTGCTAATGGTGACAGTGCTCTTCGTGGCAGTTCCCATCGGGACAGTACTGATGGTGACACTGTGCATTGTTACAGTGCTCATGGTAACCGTGCTCATGGTGACAGTGCGCATGGTGGTAGTTCACCTGGTGACAGTGCTAAATAGTGACAGTGCACATGCTGACAGTGCTCACAGTGATAGTGCCCATGGTGACAGTGCACACGGTGATAATGGGCATTGTTACAGAGTTTATGGTGACAGAGCACACGGTGGCAGTGGCCATGGAGACAGGGCCAATAATGACAGTGCCCATGGTGACAGTGCCGACAGTGACAGTGCCCATGGTGACACTTCTCACGGTGACAGTGCCCATGGGGACAGTTAGCATGGTGAGATTTCTCACGGTGATAGTGCCCATTGTGACAGTGCTCACAGTAACAATGCCCATGGTAAGAGTGCCCATAGAGTCATTCCGCACGGTCACATTTCTCACAGTGAAAGTGCCTATGGTGATATTAACCATGGTGACACTGCACATGGTGGCAGAGCAAAATAGTTACAGTGCCCATGGTGACATTGCTCATGGTGATTTTGCTTACGGTGATAGTCCTTACAGTGGCAGTGCGCATGGTGACACTGCACACAGTGACAGTGTTCATGGTGACAGTGTTCACGGTGATAGTTCCCATGGTGAGATTGCCCATGGTAACAGTGCCCATAGTCACAATTCTCATGGTGCAGTGCTCACAGTGACAGTGCCCATGGTGTCATGCCCATGGTGACAGTGCTCATGTTGGCAATGCCATAAATAACTGTGCTCATTGTGGCAGTGCTCATGGTGTCCGTGCTCATGGTGACAGTGCCCATGTTTACAGTGTTTATGGTGATAGATGTCACGGTGTCAGTGCCCACGGGGAAAGTGCCAAGGCTGACAAAGCCCAGGGTGATACTTCCCATTGGGACAGTGCCCACGGTGACAGTGCCCATGGTGACAGCGCCCAGTTTGACAAGGCTCATGGTGACAGTGCTCACGGTGATGGTGCCCATGGTGACAGTGCCAATGGTGAGAGTGCCAATAGTGACTGTACTCATGGTGAAACTGCCCATGGAGACATCGCCCTTGGTGATAGTGCTCATGGTGACAACCCCACGGTGACAGTGCGAATGTTGATATTCCCCGTGGTGACAGGTCTTACATTGAATGTGACCATGGTGTCTGTGCTCATGGTGACAGTGCTCAAGGTTACAATCTCCATGTTGACAGTGCCGATGGTGACAATTCTCACGGTGACAGGGCCTATGGTGAAAATTCTCATAGTGACAGTGTTCACGGTGAAAGTGCCCATGGTGTTATTACCCATGGTGACAGTTCTCATAGTGAAACTGCCCATGGTGACACTGCATATGGTGGCAGTGCAAAATGGTGACAGTGCCCATGGTGATATTGCTCATGGTGACATTGCTTATGGTGATAGTGTGTATGGTGAAACTGCACACAGTGACATTGCTCATGGTGACAGTGTTCACGGCGTTAGTTCCTATGGTGAATGTGACCATGGGGAGAGTGCCCACAGTCACAATTCTCATGGTGTAGTGCTCATGGTGACAGTTCCCATGGTGACAATACACAGGGTGGCAGTATTCATGGTGACATTGCTCATGGTGAGAGTGCCCATGTTCACAACTGTCACGGTGATAGTTGCCATGGTGACAATACCCAGGGTAACATAGCTGATGGTAAAAGTGTTCACGGTGACAGTGCCCATGGTGACAATACCTAAGGTGACAATTCCCATGGTGAGACTGCTCATAGACAGTGCCCATGGTGACAATACCCAGCGTGTCCTGTCCATGGTGACAGTGATCATGGTGACACTTCTCATGAGGACAGTGCCATAAGTGACAGTGCTCATTGTGGCAGTGCTCATGGTGACCGTGCTCATGGTGAAAGTGCCCATGGTGACAGTGCCTATGGTGATAGATATCATGGTGGCCATGCCCAGGGTGACATTGCCCACGCTGACAAAGCCCATGGTGATACTTCCCATTGTGACATTGCCAACGGTGGCAGAGCCCTTGGTGACCATGCCCAAGATCACAATGCCCATGATGAGAGGGCTAACGGTGACTGTGCCCATGGTGATAGCACCCAGTGTGACAATGCCCATTGTGACAGTGCTCATGGTGATCATGCCGATGGTGATAGTGCCAATAGTGAGAGTGCTCACGGTGACACTGCCCATGGAGACACTGCCCATGGTGATAGTGCTCATCATGACAACCCCTCGGAGGCTGTGCCAATGGTGAGAGTCCCCGTGGTGACAGTTCTCATGGAGAAAGTGATCCTGTTGAAATTGCTCATGGTGACAGTGCTCATGGTGACGGTGCTCAAGGTGATAGTCTCCATGTTAACAGTGCCCATGGTGACTGTTCTCACGGTGACAGTGCCTATGGTGATTATGCTCTAAGTGACAGTGCTCACGGTGACAGTGCCCATGGTGACAGTGTCCACGGTGAATGTTCTCACCGTGATAGTGCCCATGGTGACAGTGTTCATGATGACAGTCCGCATTAAGGCTGTGCCCGTGGTGACAGTGCTCATGGTGATAGTCCTCACGGTGATAGTACGCACGTTGACAGTGCCAAAGGTGACAATAAGAAGGTGATAGTAAACATGGTGAAAGTGCCCATGGTGGCAGTTCTCATACTGACAGTTCTTGTGACAGTGTTCATGGTGGCAGTGCTCGTGGTGACAGTGCTCTTGGTGACAGTGCTCATGGTGGCAGTGCCCATGGTGAGACTAACGATGGTGACCCTGCCCATTGTGACAGTGCCCCTGGTGACAGTGCACACCGTGAGAGTGCCCATGGTGTTTGTGCCCATGGTGACAGTTCTTATCATGAGAGTGTTCACGGTAGCAGTGTTCATGGTAATAGTGCTCACGGAGGCATTGTCCACAATGAGAGTGCCCATGGTGAGAATACTGACTGTGACAGTGCCCATGATGACTTTTCTCTCTGTGACAGTGCCCTTGGGGACACCTAGCAAGGTGAGATTTCTCACAGTGATAGTGCACATTGTTTCAGTGTTAATAGTGAAAAGACCCACGGCGCCAGTGCCCATCATGGCATTGCTCACGGTGATAGTTCTCACGGTGACAGTGCCCATGGTGATATTACCCATGGTGACAGTACTCAGTGATCAAGTGCTCATGGTGACAGTGCCTAAGGTGATAGTGCACATGGTGGCAGTGAAAAATGGTGACAGTGCCCATGGGGACATTGCTTAATGTGATAGTCCTTGTGGTGACATTGCGCATGGTGACATTGCCCCCCATGACAGTGCTCTTGTTGACAGTGCTCATGGTGATAGTGCCAATGTTGGAAGTGCCCATCGTGAAAGTGCCCATGGGGACAGTTCTTATGATGAGAGTGGTCAGAGTGGCAGTGCTCATGGTGAAAGTGCCCATGGTGACAGAGCCCAGGGTGACAGTGTCCATAGTTATAGTGTCCACGGTGACAGTCCTAACAGTGAATTGTCCATGGGGACACTGCCCATGGTGAAAGTGCCCATGGTCACAACACTCACGGTGATAGTGCTCACGGTGAGAGTGGCCATGGTGACAGTGACCACGGTGACAGTTCTAATGGTGATACTGCCCATGATGACAGTGCTCATGGTGACAGTCCACATTGTGCCAGTGCTCAAGTTGACAGTGCTCATGGTGACAGTGCCCAAAGTCCCAATACCCATGGTGACAGTGCCCAGGCTGACAGTTCTCAAGGTGATAGTGCCCATGGTGACAGTGCACATGGTGATACAGAGAATGGGGACAGTGCTTATGGTGACAGTGTTCATGGTTGCAGTACCCATGGTGATAGTCCTGAAAATGACAGTGCCCTTTGGGATAGTGCCCATGGTGAATGTGCTCGTGTTAATAGTGTCCATGGTGGCAGTTCCCATTGTGAAAGTGCTCATGATGACAGTGCCCATGTTGGTAGTTCCCATGGTGACAGTGCTCATGGTGATAGTGACCATGTTAACAGTGCACATGGTGGCTGTGCCCTTGGTGACAGTGCCCATAGAATCATTCCGAACGGTCACATTTCTCACGTTGAAAGTGCCTATGGTGATATTAACCATGGTGACACTGCACATGGTGGCAGAGCACAATATTGACAGTGCCCATGGTGACATTGCTCATGGTGACTTTGCTTACAGGGATAGTCCTTACAGTGAGAGTGCGCATGGTGACACTGCACACAGTGACAGTGTTCATGGTGACAGTGTTCACGGTGATAGTTCCCATGGTGAGATTGTCCATGGTAACAGTGCCCATAATCACAATTCTCATGGTGTAGTGCTCACAGTGACAGTGCGCATGGTGTCATGCCCATGGTGACAGTGCTCATGGTGACAGTGCTCATGTTGGCAGTGCCATAAATAACAGTGCTCATTGTGACAGTGCCCATGGTGACAGCGCCCAATGTGACAAGTCTCATGGTGACAGTGCTCACGGTGATGGTGCCCATGGTGACAGTGCCGATGGTGAGAGTGCCAATAGTGACAGTGCTCATGGTGAAATTGCCCATGGAGACATTGCCCATGGTGATAGTGCTCATGGTGACAAACACACGGTGACAGTGCCATGTTGATAGTCCCCGTGGTGACAGGTCTTACATTGAATGTGACCATGGTGTCTGTGCTCATGTTGACAGTGCTCAAGGTTATAGTCTCCATGTTGACAGTGCTGATGGTGACAATTCTCACGGTGACAGGGCCTATAGTGAAAATTCTCATAGTGACAGTGTTCACGGTGACAGTGCCCATGGTGCTATTACCCATGGTGAGAGTTCTCATAGTGAAACTGCCCATGGTGACACTGCACATGGTGGCAGTGCAAAATGGTGACAGTGCCCATGGTGATATTGCTCATGGTGACATTGCTTACAGTGATAGTGTGTTTGGTGAAACTGCACTCAGTGACATTGTTCATGGTGACAGTGTTCACGGTGTTAGTTCCTATGGTGAATGTGACTATGGGCACAGTGCCCATAGTCACAATTCTCATGGTGTAGTGCTCACGGTGACAGTGCCCATGGTGACAATACACAGGGTGACAGTATTCATGGTGACATTGCTCATGGTGAGAGTGCCCATGTTCACAACTGTCACGGTGATAGTTCCCATGGTGACAATACCCAGGGTAACGGAGCTGATGGTAAAAGTGTTCACAGTGACAGTGCCCATGGTGACAGTACCTAAGGTGACAATTCCCATGGAGAGACTGCTCATAGAGAGTGCCCATGGTGACAATACCCAGCGTGTCCTGTCCATGGTGACAGTGATCATGGTGACACTTCTCAGGAGGACAGTGCCATAAGTGACAGTGCTCATGGTGACCGTGCTCATGGTGACAGTGCCCATGGTGATAGTGCCTATGGTGATAGATATCATGGTGGCCGTGCCCACGGTGACATTGCCCACGCTGACAAAGCCCATGGTGATACTTCCCATTGTGACAGTGCCCACGGTGGCAGAACCCATGGTGACAGTGCCCAAGATCACAGTGTCCATGGTGAGAGTGCTAACGATGACTGTGCCCATGGTGACAGCACCCAGTGTGACAATGCCCATTGTGACAGTGCTCACGGTGACCATGCCGACGGTGATAGTGCCAATTGTGAGAGTGCTCACGGTGACACTGCCCATGGAGACACTGCCCATGGTGATAGTGCTCATCATGACAACCCCTCGGAGGCAGTGCCAAAGGTGAGAGTCCCCGTGGTGACAGTTCTCACGGTGAAAGTGATCCTGTTGAAATTTCTCATGGTGACAGTGCTCAAGGTGATAGTCTCCATGTTGACAGTGCCCATGGTGACTGTTCTCACGGTGACAGTGCCTATGGTGATTATGCTCTTAGTGACAGTGCTCATGGTGACAGTGCTCATGGTGACAGTGACCACGGTGACTGTTCTCACCGTGGTAGTGCCCACGGTGACAGTGTTCATGATGACAGTCCGCATTAAGGCTGTGCCCGTGGTGACAGTGCTCATGGTGATAGTTCTCACGGTGACAGTACGCACGTTGACAGTGCCAAAGGTGACAATACCCAGGTGATAGTAATCATGGTGAAAGTGCCCATGGTGGCAGTTCTCATACTGACAGTTCTGGTGACAGTGCTCATGGTGGCAGTGCTCGTGGTGACAGTGCTCTTGGTGACAGTGCTCATGGTGGCAGTGCCCATGGTGAGACTACCGATGGTGTCACTGCCCATGGTGACAGTGCACATGGTCATGGTGCATCTGGTGGCAGTGCAAAATAGTGAGAGTGCCCAGGATGATATTGCTCATGGTGAGAGTGCCCATGGTTCCAGTGCTCATGGTGACAGTGCCCATTGTGACAGTGCCCCTGGTGACAGTGCACACCGTGAGAGTGCCCATGGTGTCTGTGCCCATGGTGACAGTTCTTATCATGAGAGTGTTCACGGTAGCAGTGTTCATGGTAATAGTGCTCACGGAGACATTGCCCACAATGAGAGTGCCCATGGTGAGAATACTGACTGTGACAGTGCCCATGATGACTTTTCTCTCTGCGACAGTGCCCATGGGGACAGTTAGCACGGTGAGATTTCTCACAGTGATAGTGCACATTGTTTCAGTGCTAATAGTGTAAAGCACCACGGCGCCAGTGCCCATCATGGCATTGCTCACGGTGATAGTTCTCACGGTGACAGTGCCCATGGTGATATTACCCATGGTGACAGTACTCAGTGATCAAGTGCTCATGGTGACAGTGCCTAAGGTGATAGTGCACACGGTGGCAGTGCAAAATGGCGACAGTGCCCATGGTGACAATACACAGGGTGACACTATTCATGGTGACATTGCTCATGGTGAGAGTGCCCATGTTCACAACTGTCATGGTGACAATACCCAGGGTAACAGAGCTGATGGTAAAAGTGTTCACGGTGACAGTGCCCATGATGACAGTACCTAAGGTGACAATTCCCATGGTGAGACTGCTCATAGACAGTGCCCATGGTGACAATACACAGCGTGTCCTCTCCATGGTGACAGTGATCATGGTGACACTTCTCATGAGGACAGTGCCATAAGTGACAGTGCTCATTGTGGCAGTGCTCATGGTGACCGTGCTCATGGTGACAGTGCCCATGGTGACAGTGCCTATGGTGATAGATATCATGGTGGCCGTGCCCAGGGTGACATTTCCCACGCTGACAAACCCCATGGTGATACTTCCCATTGTGACAGTGCCCACGGTGGCAGAGCCCATGGTGACAGTGCCCAAGATCACAGTGCCCATGGTGAGAGTGCTAACGGTGACTGTGCCCATGGTGACAGCACCCAGTGTGACAATGCCCATTGTGACAGTGCTCACGGTGACCATGCCGATGGTGATAGTGCCAATAGTGAGTGTGCTCACAGTGACACTGCCCATGGAGACACTGCCCACGGTGATAGTGCTCATCATGACAACCCCTCGGAGGCAGTGCCAAAGGTGAGAGTCCCCGTGGTGAGAGTTCTCACGGTGAAAGTGATCCTGTTGAAATTGCTCATGGTGACAGTGCTCATGGTGACAGTGCTCAAGGTGATAGTCTCCATGTTGACAGTGCCCATGGTGACTGTTCTCACGGTGACAGTGCCTATGGTGATTATGCTCTTAGGGAGAGTGCTCATGGTGACAGTGCCCATCGTGACAGTGACCACGGTGACTGTTCTCACTGTGGTAGTGCCCATGGTGACAGTGTTCATGATGACAGTCCGCATTAAGGCTGTGCCCGTGGTGACAGTGCTCATGGTGATAGTTCTCACGGTGATAGTACGCACGTTGACAGTGCCAAAGGTGACAATACCCAGGTGATAGTAATCATGGTGAAAGTGCCCATGGTGGCAGTTCTCATACTGACAGTTCTTGTGACAGTGCTCATGGTGGCAGTGCTCATGGTGGCAGTGCCCATGGTGAGACTACCGATGGTGACACTGCCCATGGTGACAGTGCACATGGTCATGGTGTATCTGGTGGCAGTGCAAAATAGTGAGAGTGCCCATGATGATATTGCTCATGGTGATAGTGCCCATGGTGAGAGTGCCCATGGTTCCAGTGCTCATGGTGACAGTGCCAATTGTGACAGTGGCCCTGGTGACAGTGCACACCGTTAGAGTGCCCATGGTGTCTGTGCCCATGGTGACAGTTCTTATCATGAGAGTGTTCACGGTAGCAGTGTTCATGGTAATAGTGCTCACGGAGGCATTGCCCACAATGAGAGTGCCCATGGTGAGAATACTGACTGTGACAGTGCCCATGATGACTTTTCTCTCTGTGACAGTGCCCTTGGGGTCACTTAGCATGGTGAGATTTCTCACAGTGATAGTGCATATTGTTTCAGTGCTAATAGTGAAAAGACCCACGGCGCCAGTGCCCATCATGGCTTTGCTCACGGTGATAGTTCTCACGGTAACAGTGCCCATAGAGTCATTCCGCATGGTCACATTTCTCACAGTGAAAGTGCCTATGGTGATATTAACCATGGTGACACTGCACATGGTGGCAGAGCAAAATGGTGACAGTGCCCATGGTGACATTTCTCATGGTGACTTTGCTTACAGTGATAGTCCTTACAGTGAGAGTGCGCATGGTGACACTGCACACAGTGACAGTGTTCATGGTGACAGTGTTCACAGTGATAGTTCCCATGGTGAGATTGTCCATGGTAACTGTGCCCATAGTCACAATTCTCATGGTGTAGTGCTCACGGTGACAGTGCCCATGGTGACAGTACCTAAGGTGACACAGGGTGACAGTATTCATGGTGACATTGCTCATGGTGAGAGTGCCCATGTTCACAACTGTCACGGTGATAGTTCCCATGTTGACAATACCCAGGGTAACAGAGCTGATGGTAAAAGTGTTCACGGCGACAGTGCCCATGGTGACAGTACCTAAGGTGACAATTCCCATGGTGAGACTGCTCATAGAGAGTGCCCATGGTGACAATACCCAGCATGTCCTGTCCATGGTGACAGTGATCATGGTGACACTTCTCATGAGGACAGTGCCATAAGTGACAGTGCTCATTGTTGCAGTGCTCATGGTGACCGTGCTCATGGTGAAAGTGCCCATGGTGAGAGTGCCTATGGTGATAGATATCATAGTGGCCGTGAGCAGGGTGACATTGCCCACGGTGACAAAGCCCATGGTGATACTTCCCATTGTGACAATGCCAACGGTGGCAGAGCTCATGGTGACAGTGCCCAAGATCACAGAGTCCATGGTGAGAGTGCTAACGGTGACTGTGCCCATGGTGACAGCACCCAGTGTGACAATGCCCATTGTTACAGTGCTCACGGTGACCATGCCGATGGTGATAGTGCCAATAGTGAGAGTGCTCACGGTGACACTGCCCATGGAGACACTGCCCATGGTGATAGTGCTCATCATGACAACCCCTCGGAGGCAGTGCCAATGGTGAGAGTCCCCGTGGTGACAGTTCTCATGGTGAAAGTGATCCTGATGAAATTGCTCATGGTGACAGTGCTCATGGTGACAGTGCTCAAGGTGATAGTCTCCATGTTGACAGTGTCCATGGTGACTCTTCTCACGGTGACAGTGCCTATGGTGATTATGCTCTTAGTGACAGTGCTCATGGTGAAAGTGCCCATGGTGACAGTGACCACGGTGACTGTTCTCACTGTGATAGTGCCCATGGTGACAGTGTTCATGATGACAGTCCGCATTATGGCTGTGCCCGTGGTGACAGTGCTCATGGTGATAGTTCTCACGGTGATAGTACGCACGTTGACAGTGCCAAAGGTGACAATACCCAGGTGATAGTAATCATGGTGAAAGTGCCCATGGTGGCAGTTCTCATACTGACAGTTCTTGTGACATTGCTCATGGTGGCAGTGCTCATGGTGAGACTACCGATGGTGACACTGCCCATGGTGACAGTGCACATGGTCATGGTGCATCTGGTGGCATTGCAAAATAGTGAGAGTGCCCATGGTGATATTGCTCATGGTGATAGTGCCCATGGTGAGAGTGCCCATGGTTCCAGTGCTCATGGTTCCAGTGCTCATGGTGACAGTGCCCCTGGTGACAGTGCACACCGTGAGAGTGCCCATGGTGTCTGTGCCCATGGTGACAGTTCTTATCATGAGAGTGTTCACGGTAGCAGTGTTCATGGTAATAGTGCTCACGGAGGCATTGCCCACAATGAGAGTGCCCATGGTGAGAATACTGACTGTGACAGTGCCCATGATGACTTTTCTCTCTGTGACAGTGCCCTTGGGGACACTTAGCATGGTGAGATTTCTCACAGTGATAGTGCATATTGTTTCAGTGCTAATAGTGAAAAGACCCACGGCGCCAGTGCCCATCATGGCATTGCTCAGTGTGATAGTTCTCACGGTGACAGTGCCCATGGTGATATTACCCATGGTGACAGTACTCAGTGATCAAGTGCTCATGGTGACAGTGCCTAAGGTGATAGTGCACACGGTGGCAGTGCCAAATGGTGACAGTGCCCATGGAGACATTGCTTAATGTGATAGTCCTTGTGGTGACATTGCGCATGGTGACATTGCCCACCACGACAGTGCTCTTGTTGACAGTGCTCATGGTGATAGTGCCAATGTTGGAAGTGCCCATCGTGAAAGTGCCCATGGTGACAGTTCTTATGATGAGAGTGGTCAGAGTGGCAGTGCTCATGGTGAACGTGCCCATGGTGACAGAGCCCACGGTGACAGTGTCCACAGATATAGTGTCCAGGGTGACAGTACTAACAGTGAAATAGTCCATGGGGACACTGTCCATGGTGAAAGTGCCCATGATCACAACACTCACGGTGAGAGTGCTCACGGTGAGAGTGGACATGGTGACAGTGACCACGGTGACATTTCTAATGGTGATACTGCCCATGATGACAGTGCTCATGGTGACAGTCGACATTGTGCCAGTGCCCAAGGTGACAGTGCTCATGGTGACAGTGCCCAAAGTCACAATACCCATGGTGACAGTGCCCAGGCTGACAGTTCTCAAGGTGATAGTGCCCATGGTGACAGTGCCCATGGTGATACAGAGAATGGGGACAGTGCTTATGGTGACAGTGGTCATGGTTTCAGTACCCATGGTGATAGTGCTGAAACTGACAGTGCCCTTGGGGATAGTGCCCATGGTGAGTGTGCTCGTGTTACTAGTGTCCATGGTCGCAGTTCCCATTGTGAAATTGCTCATGATGACAGTGCCTTTGTTGCTAGTTCCCATGGTGACAGTGCTCATGGTGATAGTGACCATCTTAACAGTGCACATGGTGGTGGTGCCCTTGGTGACAGTGCCCATTATGACAGTATTCATGGTGACAGTGCTCACGGTGATAGTGCCCATGGTGACAGTGCACATGGTGGTAGTGCACATGGTGGCAGTGAAAAATGGTGACAGTTCCCATGCTGACAGTTTTCATTGTGACAATGCACACGGTCACAACCGATGCTGACACTGCTCATGGTAGCTGTACCCGTGGTGACAGTGCTCACAGTGATAGTGCCCATCGTGGCAGTGCCCATGGTGACAATGCCCATGGTGACAATGCCCATGATGACAGTGCCCTTGGAGTCAGTGCCCACGGAGCCATTGCCTATGGTAACAGTGCTCACAGTGACAATACCCATGGTAACAGTGACCACGGTGAGAGTGCTCATGGTGATAGTGTCTATGGTGACAGATCACACTGTGACAGTCCGCATTGTGCCAGTACCAATAGGGACAGTGCCCATGGTGACATTGACCATGGTGAGAGTGCTCACAGTGCTAGTGCTCACAGTAATAGTGCTCATGGTGACAGTGCCGACAGTGACGATGCTCATGGTGACAGTGCCTATGGTGATAGTGCCCAAGGTGAGAGTCCGCCCATTGATAGTGCCCATGGTGGCAGTTCCCATTGTGAAAGTGCTCATAATGACATTGCACATGTTGGTAGTTCCCATGGTGACAGTGCTCACGGTGATATTGACCATGGTACCTGTGCACATGGTGACCGTGCCCTTGGTGACAGTGCCAATGATGACAGTACTCATGGTGACAGTTCTCATGGTAATAGTTCCCATGGGGACAAAGCACAGGGTGGCAGTGAAAAATGGTGAAAGTGCCCATGTTGACAGTTCTCATGGTGACAGTGCACACGGTGACAACCCATGCAGACAGTACTCACGGTGACAGTTCTCATGGTTGCAGTACCCATAGTGACAGTGCTCACAGTGATACTGCCTATGGTGGCAGTGCCCATGGTGACAGTGTCCATGGTGACACTGCCCATAATGACAGTGACCATGGTGAAAGTTCACACGGCGCCATTGCCTATAGTGACAGTGCCCATGGTGACAGTGACCATGGTGAGAGTGCCAACACTGGTAGTGCCCATGGTGACAGGGCTCATGGTGCCAGTCCGCATTGTGCCAGTACCCATGGCGACAGTGGTCATGGTGACACTGACCACAGTGAGAGTGCTCACAGTGATAGAGCTCATGGTAATAGTGCTCATGGTGACATTGCAAATGGTGACAATACCCAGGTTGACACTACTCATGTTGAAAATACTCATGGTGGAAGTTTTCGAAGCGAAAGTTCTCATGGTGACAGTGCTCATAATAGCAGTGCCCAAGGTGGCAGTCCTCGTGACAGTGCTAATGGTGACAGTGCTCTTGGTGCCAGTTCCCATGGGGACAGTACCGATGGTGACCCTGTGCATTGTTACAGTGCCCATGGTAACCGTGCTCACGGTGGTAGTGCACATCGTGACAGTGCCCATGGTGGTAGTTCACCTGGTGACAGTGCTAAATAGTGACAGTGCACATGTTGACAGTGCTCACGGTGATAGTGCCCATGGTGACAGTGCCCACGGTGATAATGGGTATTATTACAGTGTTCATCGTGACAGAGCCCAAGGTGGCAGTGGCCATGGTGACAGTGCCCACAATGACAGTGCCCATGGTAACAGTGCCGACAGTGACAGTGCCCATGGTGACACTTCTCACAGTGAATGTGCCCATGGGGACAGTTACCATGATGAGATTTCTCACGGTGATAGTGCCCGTTGTGACAGTGCTCACAGTGACAATGCCCATGGTGCCAGTGCCCATAGAGACATTCCGCACAGTCACATTTCTCACGGTGAAAGTGCCTATGGTGACACTGCACCTGGTGGCAGTGCAAAATGGTGACAGTGCCCATGGTGACATTGCTCATAGTGACTTTGCTTACAGTGATAGTCCTTACGGTGACAGTGTGCATGGTGACACTGCACACAGTTGCAGTGTTTATGGTGACAGTGTTCACGGTGATACTTTCCATGGTGATAGTGCCCATGGTGACACTGCACATGGTGGCAGTGATAAATGGTGACAGTGCCCCTGTTGACAGTTCTCATGGTGACAGTGCACATGGTGACAACCCGTGCAGACTGTACTCATGGTGACAGTACTCACGGTGACAGTTCTCATGTTTGCAGTATCCATGGTGACAGTGCTCACAGTGATAGTGCCCATGGTGAGAGTGCCCATGATGACAGGGCCCATGGTGCCATTGCCTATGGTGACAGTGCTCATGGTAACAGTGCCCAAGGTGACAGTGACCATGGTGAGAGTGCTCACACTGATGGTGCCCATGGTGACAGTGCTCATGGTGTCTGTCTACATTGTGCCAGTACCCATGGCGACAGTGCTCATGGTGACAGTGACCACAGTGAGAGTGCTCACGGTGAGAGTGCTCACGGTAATAGTGCTCATGGTGACAGTGCAAATGGTGACAATACCATGGTGACAGTACTCATGTTGAAAATACCCATGGTGGCAGTTCTCATAGCGACAGATCTCATGGTGACAGCGCTCATAATAGCAGTGCCCAGGTGCCAGTGCTCGTGGTGAGAGTGCTAATGGTTACACTGTTCTTGGTGGCAGTTCCCATCGGGACAGTACCGATGGTGACACTGTGCATTGTTACAGTGCCCATGGTAACCGTGCTCACAGTGATAGTGCCCATCGTGACAGTGCCCATGGTGGTAGTTCACCTGGTGACAGTGCTAAATAATGACAGTGCACATGCTGACAGTGCTCACGGTGATAGTGCCCATGGTGCCAGTGCCCATAGAGACATTCTGCATGGTCACATTTCTCAGGGTAAAAGTGCCTATGGTGATAAAACGCATGGTTACTCTGCACATGGTGGCATTGCAAAATGGTGACTTTGCTCATGGTGACATTGCTCATGGTGACTTTGCTTATGGTGATAGTCCTTATTGTGACAGTGTGCATGGTGACACTGCACACAGTTAGAGTGTTCATGATGACAGTGTTCATGGTGATACATCTATGGTGAGAGTTTCCATGGTGACAGTGCCCATAGTCACAATTCTTAAGGTGTAGTGCTCACAGTGACAGTGCCCATTGTAAAAATACCCTGCGTGATAGTACTCATGGTGACAGTGCACATGTTGATAATGCCCATGGAGACAGTGTCCATGTTCACAATTCTCACAGTGATAATGCCTATGGTGAGAGTGCCTAGGGTGACAGTGTCCATGTTGTCATGCCCATAATGACAGTGCTCATGTTGGCAGTGCCATAAGTAACAGTGCTCATTGTGACAATGCTCATGGCGACTGTGCTCATGGTGACAGTGCCCATGTTTACAGTGTTTATGGTGATAGATGTCACGGTGTCCGTGCCCACAGTGACACTGCCTAGGCTGACAAAGCCCATGGTGATACTTCCCATTGGGACAGTGCCCACAGTGACAGTGCCCATGCTGATAACACCCAGTGTGACAAGGCCCATGTTGACAGTGCTCACGTTGATGGTGCCCATTGTGACAGTGCCCATGCTGAGAGTGCCAATAGTGACAGTGCTCATGGTGAAACTGCCCATGGAAACATTGCCCACGGTGATAGTGCTCATGGTGACAACCCCACTGTGACATTGCCAATGTTGATAGTCCCCGTGGTGACAGTTCTTACATTGAATGTGACCATGGTGTCATTGCTCATGGTGACAGTGCTCATGTTGACAGTGCTAAAGGTGATGTTCTTCATGTTGTCAGTGCCGATGGTGAGAGTTCTCATGTTGACAGGGCCTATGGTGTCAATTCTCATAGTGACAGTGCTCACAGTGACAGTGCCCATGGTGATATTACTCATGGTGACAGTACTCATGGTAAAAGTGTCCATGGTGACACTGCACATGGTGGCAGTGCAAAATGGTGACAGTGCCTGTGGAGATATTGCTCATGGTGACATTGCTTACGGTGATAGTGAGTATGCTGAAACTGCACACAGTGACAGGGCTCATGGTGACAGTGTTCATGGCGATAGTGCCGATGGCGAATGTGCCCATGGTGACAGTGCCCAGAGTCACAGTTCTCATGGTGTAATGCTAATGGTGACAGTGCCCATGGTGACAATACACAGGGTAACAGTATTCATTCTGACATTGCTCATGGTGAGAGTGTCCATGTACACAACACTCACGGTGATAGTGCCCAGGGTGACAGAGCTCATGGTAAAAGTGCTCACGGTGACAGTGCCCATGATGACAGTACCTTAGTTGACAATTCCCATGGTGAGTGTGCTCATGGTGACAGTGCCCATGGTGACAATACCCAGGGTGTCCTGCCCATGGTGACAGTGATCATGGTGACACTCCTCATGTGGACAGTGCCATAAGTGACAGTTCTCATTGTGGCAGTGCTCATCGTAACCGTGCTCATGGTGATTGGGCCCAAGGTTACAGTGCTTATGGTGATAGATGTCATGGTGGCCATGCCCACGGTGACAGTGCCCATGCTGACAAAGCCCATGGTTATACTTCACATTGTGACAGTGCCCACGGTGAGAGAGCCCATGGTGACAGTGACCAAGATCACAGTGCCCATGGTGAGAGTGGAATGGTGACTGTGCCCATGGTGACAGCACCCAGTGTGACAATGCCCATTGTGACAGTGCTCACAGTGACCGTGCCGATGATGACAGTGCCGATGGTGATAGTGCCAATAGTGAGAGTGCTCATGGTGAAACTGCCCATGGAGACACTGCCCATGGTGATAGTGCTCATCGTGACTACCCCTCGGAGGCAGTGTCATTGGTGAGAATCCCCGTGTTCACAGTTCTCACGGTGAAAGTGACCCTGTTGAAATATCTCATGGTGACAATGCTCATGGTGACAGGGCTCAAGGTGATAGTTTCCATGTTGACAGTGCTCATGGTGACTGTTCTCACAGTGACAGTGCTTAGGGTGATAATGCTCTTAATGACAGTGCCCATGGTGACAGTGACCATGGTGACTGTTCTCACCGTGGTAGTGCCCATGGTGACACTTCTCACAGTGACAGTGCCCATGGGGAGAGTTAGCATGGTGAGATTTCTCACGGTGATAGTGCCCGTTGTGACAGTGCTCATGGTGACCATGCTCATGGTGACAGTGCCCATGTTTACAGTGTTTATGGTAATAGATGTCACGGGGTCAGTGCCCACAGGGACAGTGCTCAGGCTGACAAATCCGTTGGTGATACTTCCCATTGTGACAGTGCTCACGGTGACCGTGCCGATGATGACAGTGCCGATGGTGATAGTGCCAATAGTGAGAGTGCTCATGGTGAAACTGCCCATGGAGACACTGCCCACGGTGATAGTGCTCATCGTGACTACCCCTCGGAGGCAGTGTCAATGGTGAGAATCCCCGTGTTCACAGTTCTCACGGTGAAAGTGACCCTGTTGAAATATCTCATGGTGACAGTGCTCATGGTGACAGGGCTCAAGGTGATAGTTTCCATGTTGACAGTGCTCATGGTGACTGTTCTCACAGTGACAGTGCTTAGGGTGATAATGCTCTTAATGACAGTGCCCATGGTGACAGTGACCATGGTGACTGTTCTCACCATGATAGTGCCCATGGTGACACTTCTCACGGTGACAGTGCCCATGGGGAGAGTTAGCATGGTGAGATTTCTCACGGTGATAGTGCCCGTTGTGACAGTGCTCATGGTGACCATACTCATGGTGACAGTGCCCATGTTTACAGTGTTTATGGTGATAGATGTCACGGGGTCAGTGCCCACAGGGACAGTGCTCAGGCTGACAAATCCGTTGGTGATACTTCCCATTTTGACAGTGCTCATGGTGACAGTGCCCATGGTGACAGTGCCCAGTGTGACAAGGCCCATGGTGACAGTGCTCACGGTGACGGTGCCCATGGTGACAGTGCCGATGGTGAGAGTGCCAATAGTGACAGTGCTCATGGTGAAACTGCCCATGGAGACATCGCCCATGGTGATAGTGCTCATGGTGACAACCCCATGGTGACAGTGCCAATGGTGATAGTCTCCGTGTTGGCAGCTCTTACGTTGAATGTGACCATGGTGACAGTGCTCCTAGTAACAGTGCCAATGGTGACAGTGACCACGGTGAGAGTGCTCACAGTGATAGTGGCCACGGTGACAGGGCTCATGGTGCCAGTCCGCATTGTGCCAGTACCCATGGCGACAGTGCTCATGGTGACAGTGACCACAGTGAGAGTGCTCATGGTGATAGTGCTCACTGTAATAGTGCTCAGGGTGACATTGCCCATGGTGATATTACCCATGGTGACAGTACTCATGGTAAAAGTGTCCATGGTGACACTGCACGTGGTGGCAGTGCAAAATGGTGACAATGCCCATGGACATATTGCTCATGGTGACATTGCTTACGGTGACAGTGTGTATGCTGAAACTGCACACAGTGACAGTGCTCATGGTGACAGTGTTCACGGCGATAGTGCCGAAGGCACATGTGCCCATGGTGACAGTGCCCAGAGTCACAATTTTCACGGTGTAATGCTCATGGTGACAGTGCCCATGGTGACAATGCACAGGGTGACAGTATTCATGGTGACATTGCTCATGGTGAGAGTGTCCATGTACACAACACTCACGGTGATAGTGCCCAGGGTTACAGAGCTCATGGTAAAAGTGCTCACGGTGACAGTGCCCATGGTGACAGTACCTAAGGTGACAATTCCCATGGTGAGAGTGCTCATGGTGACAGTGCCCATGGTGACAATACCCAGGGTTTCCTTTCCATGGTGACAGTGATCATGGTGACACTCCTCATGTGGACAGTGCCATAAGTGAGAGTTCTCATTGTGGCAGTGCTCATGGTAACCGTGCTCATGGTGACAGGGCCCAAGTTTACAGTGCTTATGGTGATAGATGTCATGGTGGCCATGCCCACGGTGACAGTGCCCATGCTGACAAAGCCCATGGTTATACTTCCCATTGTGACAGTATCCACGGTGACAGAGCCCATGGTGGCAGTGACCAAGATCACAGTGTCCATGGTGAGAGTGGAATGGTGACAGTGCCCATGGTGAAAGCACCCAGTGTGACAATGCCCATTGTGACAGTGCTCACGGAGACCGTGCCAATGATGACAGTGCCGATGGTGATAGTGCCAATAGTGAGAGTGCTCATGGTGAATCTTCCCATGGAGACACTGCCCATGGTGATAGTGCTCATCGTGAAAACCCCTTGGAGTCATTGTCAATGGTGAGAGTCCCCGTGTTGACAGTTCTCATGGTGAAAGTGACCCTCTTGAAATATCTCATGGTGACAGTGCTCATGGTGACAGGGCTCAAGGTGATAGTCTCCATGTTGACAGTGCCCATGGTGACTGTTCTCACAGTGATAGTAGCCATGGTGACAGTGTTCATGGTGACAGTGCCAACAGTGACAGTGCCCATGGTGACACTTCTCACGGTGATAGTGCCCATGGGGACAGTTAGCATGGTGAGATTTCTCATGGTGATAGTGCCCGTTGTGACAGTGCTCACAGTGACAATGCCCATGGTGCCAGTGCCCATTGAGACACTCCGCATGGTCACATTTCTCACTGTGAAAGTGCCTATGGTGATATTACCCATGGTGACACTGCACATGGTGGCAGTGCAAAATGGTGACAGTGCCCATGGTGACATTGCTCATGGTGACTTTGCTTACGGTGATAGTCCTTATGGTGACATTGTGCATGGTGACACTGCACACAGTGACAGTGTTCATGCTGACAGTGTTCATGGTGATAGTTCCCATGGTGAGAGTGTCCATGTTGACAGTGCCCATAGTCCCAATTCTCATGGTGTAGTGCTCACAGTGACAGTGCCCATAGTGGAAATACCCAGGGTGACAGTACTCATGGTGACAGTGCTTATGGTGACAGTGCCCATGTTCACGATTCTCACAGTGACAATGCCTATGGCGAGATTACCTAGGGTGACAATATCCATGGTGACAGGGCCCATGGTGTCATGGCCATTGTGACAGTGCTCATGGTGACAGTGCTCATGTTGGCAGTGCCATAAATAACAGGGCCCATTGTGGCAGTGCTCATGGTGACCGTTCCCTTGTTACAGTGTTTATGGTGATAGATGTCATGGTGTCAGTGCCCACGGGGACAGTGCTCAGGCTGACAAATCCCATGGTGATACTTCCCATTGTGGCAGTGCTCACGGTGACAGCGCCCAGTGTGACAAGGCCCATGGTGACAGTGCTCATGGTGACAGTGCCCATGGTGACAGTGCCGATGGTGATAGTCCCCATGGTGACAGCTCTTATGTTGAATGTGACCATGGTTACAGGTCTCCTGGTAACAGTGCCCATGGTGACAGTGACCACGGTGAGAGTGCTCACATTGATAGTGGCCACGGTGACAGGGTTCATGGTGCCAGTCCGCATTGTGCCAGTACCCATGGCAACAGTGCTCATGGTGTCAGTGACCACAGTGATAGTGCTCACGGTAATAGTGCTCATGGTGACAGTGCAAATGATGACAATACCCACGGTGACAGTACTCTTGTTGAAAATACCTATGGTGGCAGTTCTCGCAGCGACAGTTCTCATGCTGACCATGCTCATAATAACAGTGCCCAAGGTGGTGACAGTGTTAATGGTGACAGTGCTGTTGGTGGCAGTTCCCATGGAGACAGTACCGATGGTGACACTGCACATTGTTACAGTGCCTATGGTAACCATGCTCATGGTGATAGTGCACATCGTGATAGTGCCCATGGTGGTAGTTCACCTGGTGACAGTGCTAAATAGTGACAGTGCACATGCTGACAGTACTCATGGTGACAGTGCTAATGGTGTTAATGCCCATGGAGACAGTGTCCATGTTCACAATTCTCATAGTGATAATGCCTATGTTGAGAGTGCCTAGGGTGACAATGCCCATGGTGGCAGTGCCCATGGTGTCTTGCCCATGGTGACAGCGCTCATGTTGGCAGTGCCATAAATAACAGTGCTCATTGTATCAATGCTCATGGTGACCGTGATCATGGTGACAGTGCCCATGTTTACAGTGTTTATGGTGATAGATGTCACGGTGTCCGTGCCCACAGTGACACTGCCTAGGCTGACAAAGCCCATTGTTATACTTCTCATTGAGACAGTGCCCACAGTGACAGTGCCCATGCTAAAAGCACCCTGTGTGACAAGGCCCATGGTGACACTGCTCACGGTGGTGGTGCCCATTGTGACAGTGCCCATGCTGAGAGTGCCAATAGTGACAGTGCTCATGGTGAAACTGCCCATGGAGACATCGCCCATGATGATAGTGCTCATGGTGACAAGACCACGGTGACATTGCCAACGGTGATAGTCCCCGTGGTGACAGTTCTTACATTAAATGTGACGATGGTGACATTGCTCATGGTGACACTGCTCATGTTGACAGTGCTCAAGGTGATGGTCTCCATGTTGACAGTGCCGATGGTGACAGTTCTCATGTTGACAGGACCAATGGTGTAAATTCTCATAGTGACAGTGCTCATGGTGACAGTGCCCACGGTGATATTTCCCATGGTGACAGTTCTCATAGTGAAATTGCCCATGGTGACATTGCACATGGTGGCAGTGCAAAATGGTGACAGTGCCCATGGTGATATTGCTCATGGTGACATTGCTTATGGTGATATTCCCAACAGTGATAGTGTGTATTGTGAAACTGCACACAGTGATAGTGCTCATGGTGACAGTGTTCATGGCGATAGTGCCGATCGTGAATGTGCCCATGGTGACAGTGCCCATAGTCACAATTCTCTCGGTGTAGTGCTCACGGTGACAGTGCCCATGGTGACAATACACAGGGTGACAGTATTCATGGTGACATTGCTCATGGTGATAGTCCCCAAGATGAGAGTGCCCATGTTCACAACTCTCACGGTGATAGTGCCCATGGTGACAATACCCAGGGTAACATAGCTCATGGTAAAAGTGTTCATGGTGACAGTGCCCATGGTTACGGTACCTAAGGTGACAATTTCCATGGTGAGAGTGCTCATGGTGACAGTGCCCATGGTGACAATACCCAGGGTGTCCTGCCCATGGTGACAGTGATCAGGGTCACACTGCTCATGTGGACAGTGCCATAAGTGACAGTGCTCATTCTGGCAGTGCTCATGGTGCCATGCTCATGGGACAGTGCCCATGTTTACAGGGCTTATGGTGATAGATTTCATGGTGGCCGTGCCCATGGTGACAGTGCCCACGCTGACAAAGCCCAAGGTGATACTTCCCATTGTGACAGTGCCCACAGTGACAGTGCCCATTGTGACAGCACGCAGTGTGAGAAGGCCCATTGTGACAGTGCTCAAGGTGACCGTGCCCAAGGTGACAGTGCCCATGCTGAGAGTGCCAATAGTGACAGTGCTCATGGTGATAATGTCCTTAGAGACATTGCCCATGGTGATAGTGCTCATGGTGACAAACCCACAGTGACAATGCCAATGCTGATAGTCTCCGAGGTGACAGTTCTTACGTTGAATGTGACCATGGTGACAGTTATCCTGGTGACAGTGCCTATGGTGAAAAATCTCATACTGACCGTGCTCATGGTAACAGTGCCCATGGTGATATTTCCCATGGTGACAGTATTCATGGTAAAGTGCCCATGGTGACAATGCACATGGTGGCAGTGCAAAATGTTGACAGTGCCCATGGTGATTTTGCTCATGGTGAAATTGCTTAAGGTGATAGTCCTTACGGTGATAGTGTGTATGCTGAAACTGCACACAGTGACAGTGCTCATGGTGACAGTGTTCATGGCGATAGTGCCGATGGTGAATGTGCCCATGGTGACAGTGCCCATAGTCACAATTCTCACGGTGTAGTGCTCAAGGTGACAGTGCCAATGGTGACAATACACAGGGTGACAGTATTCATGGTGATATTGCTCATGGTGGTAGTGCCCATGGTGAGAATGCACATGTACACAACTCTCACGGTGATAGTGCCCATGGTGACAATACCCAGGGTGACAGAGCTCATGGTAAAAGTGCTCAAGGTGACAGTGCCCATGATGACAGTACCTAAGGTGAGAATACCTACAGTGCGAGAGCTCATGGTGAAAGTGCCCATGTTGGAAACACGCAGGGTGTCCTGCCCATTGTGAGAGTGATCATGTTGACACTGCTCATGTGGACAGTGACATAAGTGACAGTTTTCATGTGGACAGTGCCCATAGTTACAGTGTTTATGGTGATAGATGTTACGGTGGCCATGCTCACAGTGACAGTGTCCACCATGACAATGTCCAAAGTGATATTTCCCATTGTGACTGTGCCCACAGTGACAGAGCCCATGGTGAAAGTGCCCAAGATCACAGTGCCCATGGAGACAGTGCTAATGGTGACTGTGCCCAAGGTGACATCGCCCAGTGAGACAACAACCGTTTTGACAGTGCTCACGGTGACCGTGCCGATTCTGACAGTGCTTATGGTGATAGTGCCAATAGTGAGAGTGCTCACGGTGAAACTGCCCATGGAGACACTGCCCATGGTGATTGTGCTCATCGTGACAATTCCTCAGAGGCAGTGCCAATGGTGAGAGTTTCCGTGGTGACAGTTCTCACGGTGAAAGTGACCCTGTTGAAATTGATCATGGTGACAATGCTCATGGTGACAGTGTTCATGGTGACAGTGCTCAAGTTGATAGTCTCCAGGTTGACAGTGCCCATGGTGACTGTTCACACGGGGACAGTTCTGATGGTGATAATGCTCTTAGTGACACTGCTCACGATGAAAGTGCCCATGTTGACAGTGACCATGGTGACTGTTCTTACCGTGATAGTGCCCATGGTGAGAGTGTTCATGGTGACAGTCCGCATTGAGGCTGTGTCCATGATGACAGAGCTCAGGGTGATAGTGCTCACAGTGGTATTACTCACGTTGACATTGCCCAAGGTGACAATACCCACGGTGACAGTAATCATGGTGAAAGTGCCCATGGTGGCAGTTCACATAGGGACAGTTCTTGTGACAGTGCTCATGGTGGCAGTGCTCATGGTGACAGTGCTCTTGTTGACAGTACTCGTGGTGCAGTGACCATGGTGAGACTACTAATGGTGACACTGCCCATGGTGACAGTGCACATGGTCATGGTGCATCTGGTGGCAGTGCAAAATAGTGACAGTGCCCATGGTTATATTGCTCATGGTGATAGTGCCCATGGTTACAGTGCCCATGGTTAGAGTGCTCATGGTGACAGTGCCCAGGGTGAAAGTGCCCCTGGTTACAGTGCACACCGTGAGAGTGCCCATGGTGACAGTTCTTATCATGAGAGTGTTCACGGTAGCAGTGTTCATGGTAGTAGTGCTCACGGAGGCATTGCCCACAATGAGAGTGCCCATGGTGAGAATACTGACTGTGACAGTTCCCATGATGACTTTTCTCTCTGTGACAGTGCCCATGGAGACACTGCCAACAGTGTCAATGCCCATGATGACAGTGCCCATGGTGACAGTGCCCACGGTACAATTGCCTATAGTGACAGTGCTCCCAGTGACAATACCCATGGTAACAGTGACCATGGTGAAAGTGCTCATGGTGATAGTGTCCATGGTGACAGGTCTCAGTGTGACAGTCCGCACTGTGCCAGTACCCATAGTGAAAGTGCTCACGATAAGAGTGCCCATGGTGACAGTGACCACAGTGAGAGTGCTCATGGTGGTAGTGCTCACAGTAATAGTGCTCATGATGACAGTGCCGATGGTGACAGTGCTCACGGTGACAGTGCCCATGGTGATAGTGCCTATGGTGAGAGTCCACTTGTTGATAGTGCCCAAGGTGGCAGTTCCCATTGTGAAAGTGTTCGTGATGACATTGAGCATGTTGTTAGTTCCCATGGGGACAATGCTCACGGTGATAGTGACCATGGTAACAGTGCACATGGTGGCCGTGCCCTTGGTGACAGTGCCCATGATGACAGGACTCATTGTGACAGTTCTCAGTGTGATAGTGCCCATGGTGACATTGCACATGGTGGCAGTGAAAAATGGTGACAGTGCCCATGTTGACAGTTCTCATGGTGACAGTGCACACGGTGACAACCCATGCAGACAGTACTCACGGTGACAGTTCTCTTTGTTGCAGTACCCATGGTGACAGTGCTCACAGTGATATTGCCCATGGTGGCAGTGCCCATGCTTACAGTTCCCATGGTGACACTGCCCATGATGACAGTACCCGTGGTGACAGTGCCCACGCAACCATTTCCTATAGTGACAGTGCTCATGGTAACAGTGCCCATGGTGACAGTGACCATGGTGAGAATGCTCAAATTGATAGTGCCAATGGTGACAGGGCTCATGGTGCCAGTCTGCATTGTGCCAGTACCCTTGGCGACAGTGCTCATGGTGACAGTGCTCACAGTGATAGTGCTCACAGTAATACTGCTCATCGTGACAGTGCTAATTGTGACAATACCCAAGTTGACAGTACTCATGTTGAAAATACCCATGGTGGCAGTTCTCATAGCAACAGTTCTCATGGTGACAGTGCTCATAATAGCAGTGCCCATGGTGGCAGTGCTCGTGGTGACAATGTTAATGGTGACAGTGCTCTTGGTGGCAGTTCCCATGGGGACAGTACCGATGGTGACTCTGCACATTGTAACAGTGCCCATGGTAACTGTGCTCATGGTGATAGTGCACATCGTGAAAGTGCCCATGGTCATAGTTCACCTAGTGACAGTGCTAAATAGTGACAGTGCACATGCTTAGAGTGCTAATGGTGATCGTGCCCATGGTGACAGTGCACACGGTGATAATGGGTATTGTTACAGTGTTAATGGTGAGAGAGCCCAAGTTGGCAGTGCCCATGGTGACAGCGCCCAGTGTGACAAGGCCCATGGAGACAGTGCTCACGGTGACCGTGCCCCTGGTGACATTGCTGATGGTGAGAGTGCCAATAGTGTCAGTGCTCATGGTGATACTGCCCATGGAGACATTGCCCATGGTGATAGTGCTCATGGTGACAACCCCACGGTGACATTGCCAATGCTGATAATCCCTGAGGTGAGAGTTCTTACGTTGAATGTGACCATGGTGACACTTCTCATGGTGACAGTGCCTACAGTGAAAATTCTCATAGTAACAGTGCTCATGGTGACAGTGCCCATGGTGATATTACCCATGGTGACAGTACTCATGGTAAAAGTGCCCATGGTGACACTGAACATGGTGGCAGTGCAATATGGTGACACTGCCCATGGTGATATTGCTCATGGTGACATTGCTTACGGTAATAATCCTTACGGTGATAGTGTGTATGGTGAAACTGCACACAGTGACTGTGCTCTTGGTGACACTTTTAACAGTGATAGTGCCGATGGTGAATGTGCCCATGGTGACAGTGCCCATAGTCACATTTCTCATGGTGTAGTGCTCATGGTGACAGTGCCCATGGTGACAATACACAGGGTGACATTATTCATGGTGACATTGCTCATGGTGATAGTGCACATGGTGAGACTGCCCATGTACACAGCTCTCACGGTGATACTGCCCATGGTGACAACACCCAGGGTGAGAGAGCTCATGGTCAATGTGCTCAAGGTGACAGTGCCCATGGTGAAAACACCCAGGGTGTCCTGCCCATAGTGAGAGTGATCATGGTGACACTGCTCATGTGGACAGTGCCATAAGTGACAGTGCTCACTGTGGCACTGCTCATGTGGACAGTGCTCATGGTTACAGTGCTTATGGTGATAGATGTTACGGTGGCCATGCTCACAGTGACAGTGCCCACGATGACAAAGCCCATGGTGATACTTCCCATTGTGAGAGTGCCCATTGTGAAAGAGCCCATGGTGATAGTGCCCAGGATCACAGTGCCCATGGTGACAGTTCTAATGGTGACTGTGCCCATGGTAACTGCACCCAGTGTGACAACACCCATTGTGACAGTGCTCACGGTGACTGTGCCGATGCTGAGAGTGCCGATGGTGATAGTGCCAATAGTGAGAGTGCTCACGGTGAAACTGCCCATGGAGACAATGCCCATGGTGATAGTGCTCATCGTGACAATCCCACGGAGGCAGTGCCAATGGTGAGAGTTCCCGTGGTGACAGTTCTCATGGTGAAAGTGACCCTGTTGAAATTGCTCATGGTGACAATGCTCACGGTGACAGTGTTCATGGTGACAGTGCTTGAGGTGATAGTCTCCATGTTGACAGTGCCCTTGATGACTGTTCTCATGGTGACAGTGCCTATGGTGATAATACTCTTAGTGACAGTCCTCATGGTAAATGTGCCCATGGTGACAGTGACGACGGTGACTGTTCTCACCGTGATAGTGCGCATGGTGACAGTGTTCATGGTTAGAGTCCGCATTGAGGCTGTGCCCATGGTGACAGTGCTCAGGGTGATAGTGCTCACAGTGATATTACTCACGTTGACACTGCCCAAGGTGACAATACCCACGATGACAGTAATCATGGTGAAAGTGCCCATGGTGGCAGTTCTTGTGACAGTGCTCATGGTGGCAGTGCTCGTGTTGACAGTGCTCTTGGTGACAGTGATCATGGTGCAGTGCCCATGGTGAGACTCCCAGTGGTGAAACTGCCCATGGTGACAGTGCACATGGTCATGGTGCATCTGGTGGCAGTGCAAAATAGTGAGAGTGCCCATGGTGATATTGCTCATGGTGATAGTGCCCATGGTGAGAGTGCCCATGGTTCCAGTGCTCATGGTGACAGTGCCCATGGTGACAGTTCCCCTGGTGACAGTGCACAACGTGAGAGTACCCATGTTGTCTGTGCCCATGGTGACAGTTCTTATCATGATAGTGCAAACGGTAGCAGTGTTCATGGTAATAGTGCTCACGGTGGCAGTGCCCACAATGCGAGTGCCCATGGTGAGAATACTGACTGTGACAGAGCCCATGGTGACATTTCTCTCTGTCACAGAGCCTTTGGGTAGAGTTAGCATGGTGAAATTTCTCACGGTGATTGTGCCCATTGTTTCAGTGCTCATAGTGACAAGACCCATGGCGCCAGTGCCCATCATGGCATCTCTCACGGTGATAGTGATAACGGTGACAGTGCCCATGGTGATATTACCCATGGTGACAGTACGCAGTGATAAAGTGCTCATGGTGACAGTACCTAAGGTGATAGTGCACATGCTGGCAGTGCAAAATGGTGACAGTGCCCATGGTGACATTGCTTAATGTGATAGTCCTTGCGGTGATAGTGCACATGGTGACACTGCCCACCGTGACAGGGCTCTTGTTGACAGTGCTCACGGTGATAATGCCAATGTTGGAAGTGCCCATGGGTAAAGGGCCCATTATGACAGTTCTTAAGGTGAGAGTGGTCAGAGTGGCAATGCTCATGGTGAAAGTGCCCATGGTGACAGAGCTCACGGTGACAGTGCCCATAGTTATAGTGTCCATGGTGACATTACAAACAGTGAAATTGTCCATGGGGTCACTGCCCATGGTGACAGTGCCCATGGTCACAACCTTCACTGTGACAGTGCTTACCGTGACAGTGCCCATGGTGACAGTGACCACGGTGACAGTTCTAACGGTAATAGTGCCCATGATGACAGTGCTCATGGTGACAGTCCACATTGTGCCAGTGCCCAAGGTGACAGTGCTCATGGTGACATTGCCCAAAGTCACAATACCCATGGTGACAGTGCCCAAGCTGACAGTTCTCATGGTGATAGTGCCCATGGTGACAGTGCACATGGTGATACTGAGAATGGTGACAGTGCTTATGGTGACAGTGGTAATGGTTGCAGTACCCATGGTGATAGTGCTGAAAGTGACAGTACCCTTGGTGATAGTGTCCATGGTGAGTGTGCTCACATTAATACTGCCCATGGTGGACGTTCCCATTGTCAATGTGTTCATGGTGACAGTGCCCATGTTGGTAGTTACCATGGTGACAGTGCTCACGGTGATAGTGACCATGGTAATGGTACACATGGTGGTTGTGCGCTTGGTGACACTGCCCATGATGACATTACTCATGGTGACAGTGCTCACGGTGATAGTGCCCATGGTGATAGTGCACATGGTGGTAGTGCACATGGCAGCAGTGAAAAATGGTGACAGTGCCCATGCTGACAGTTCTCATAGTGACAGTGCACACAGTTACAACCCATGCTGACAGTGCTCATGGTAGCAGTAAGCGTGGTGACAGTGCTCATAGTGACAGTGCTCATGGTAGCAGTACCCGTGGTGACAGAGCTTACAGTGATAGTTCACATGGTTGCATTGCCCATGGTGGCACTGAAAATGGGGACAATGCCCATGATGACAGTGCCCATGGTGACAGTGCCCACAGTGCCATTGCCTATGGTGACAGTGCTGACAGTCACAATACCCATAGTAACAGTTACCACGGTGAGATTGCTCATGGTGATAGTGTCCATGGTGACACGGCTCATTGTGACAGTCCGCATTGTGCCAGTACCCATAGGAAAGTACTCATGGTGACAGTGCGCATGGTGATAGTGTCCTTGGTGAGAGTGCTCACGGTGGTAGTACTCACAGTAATAGTGCTCATGGTGACAGTGCCCATGGTGATAGTGCCCATGGTGGCAGTTCCCATGGTGAAAGTGCTCATGATGACTTTGCCCATGTTGGTAGTTCCCATGGTGAGAGTACTCACGGTGATAGTGACCATGGTAACAGTGACCATGGTGGCCATGCCCTTGGTGACAGTGCCCGTGTTGACAGGACTCAGGGTGACAGTTCTCATGGTGATAGTGCCCATGGTGACATTTCAGATGGTGGCAGTGAAAAATGGTGACAGTGCCCATGTTGACAGTTCTCATGGTGACAGTGCACACGGTGACAACTCATGAAGACAGTACTCACGGTGAGAGTTATCTTTGTTGCAGTACCCATGGTGACAGTGCTCACAGTGATATTGCCCATGGTGGCCGTGCCCATGTTTACAGTTCCCATGGTGACACTGCCCATGATGACAGTGCCCATGGTGACAGTGCCCATGTTCACAATTCTCACAGTGATAATGCCAATGGTGAGAGTACCTAGGTTGACAATGCACATGGTGACAGTGCACATGGTGTCACGCCTATGGTGACAGTGCTCATGGTGACAGTTCTCATGTTGGCATTGCCATAAATAACAGTGCTCATTGTGGCAGTGCTTATGGTGACCGTGCTCATGGGGACAGTGCCCATATTTACATTGTTTATGGTGATAGATGTCACGGTGACACTGCACACAGGGACAGTGCCCAGCGTGACAAAGCCCATGGTGATACTTCCCATTGTGACAGTGCTCACGGTGATGGTGCCCATGGTGACAGCGCCCAGTGTGACAAGGCCCATGGTGACAGTGCTCAAGGTGACTGTGCTCATGGTGACAGTGTGCACGTTTACAGTGTTTATGCTAATAGATGTAACGGTGTCAGTGCCCACGGGGACAGTGCCCAGGCTGACAAATTCCATGGTGATACTTCCCATTGTGAAAGAGCCCATGGTGACAGCGCCCACTTTGACAAGGCCCAAGGTGACACAGCTCACGGTGACCATGCCCATTGTGACAGTGCCGATGGTGAGAGTGCGAATAATGACAGTGCTCATGGTGAAACTGCCCATGGAGATATTGCCCATGGTGATAGTGCTCATGGTGACAACCCCACGGTGACAGTGACAATGGTGATAGTCCCCGTGGTGACAGTTCTTACGTTGAATGTGACCATGGTGACAGTTCTCATGGTGACAGTGCCTATGGTGAAAATTCTCATAGTGGCAGTGCTCATGGTGACAGTGCCCATGGTGATATTACCCATGGTGACGGTACTCATGGTAAAAGTGCCCATGGTGACACTGCACATGGTGGCAGTGCAAAATGTTGACAGTGCCCATGGTGATATTGCTCATGGTGACATTGCTTATGGTGATAGTCCTTCCAGTAATAGTGTGTATGGTGAAACTGCACACAGTGACAGTGCTTATGGTGACAGTGCCCTTGGTGGCTGTTCCCATGGGCACAGTACCGATGGTGACACTGTGCATTGTTACAGTTCCCATGGTAATCGTGCTCACGGTGATAGTGCACGTCCTGACAGTGCCCATGGTGGTAGTTCACCTGGTGACAGTGCTAAATAGTGACAGTGCACATGCTGACAGTGCTCATGGTGATAGTGCCCATGAGACAGTGCACACGGTGATAATAGGCATTGTAACAGTGTTCATGGTGACAGAGCCCAAGGTGGCAGTAGCCATGGTGACAGTGCCCACAATGACAGTGCCCAAAGTGACAGTGCCGACAGTGACAGTTCCCATGGTGGCACATCTCACGGTGACGGTGCCCATGGGGACAGTTAGCATGGTGAGATTTCTCACGGTTATAGTGCCCGTTGTGACAGTGCTCTCAGTGAGAAGGCCCATGGTGTCAGTGCCCATATAGACATTCTGCTCGGTAACATTTCTCACGGCGAAAGTGCCTATGGTGATATTACCAATGGTGACACTGCACATGGTGGCTGTGCAAGATGGTAAGAGTGCCCATGGTGACATTGTTCATGGTGACATTGCTTACAGTGATAATCCTTATGGTGACTGTGTGCATGGTAACAATGCACACAGTGACAATGTTCACTGTGACAGTGTTCACAGTGATAGTTCCCATGGTGAGAGTGTCCATGGTAACAGTGCCCATAGTCACATTTCTCATGGTGTAGTGCTCACAGTGACAGTGCCCATGGTGAAAATACCCAGGGTGACAGTACTCATGGTGACCGTGTTCATGGTGACAGTGCGCATGGTGACACTGCCCACCATGACAGTGCTCTTGTTGACAGTGCTCAAGGTGATAGTGCCAATGTTGGAAGTGCTCATCGTGAAAGTGCCCACGGTGACAGTTCTTATGGTGAGAGTGGTCACAGTGGCACTGCTCATGGTGAAAGTGCCCAAGGTGACAGAGCTCATGGTGACAGTGCCCTTAGTTATAGTGTCCATGGTGACAGTACTAACAGTGAAATTTACCATGGGGACACTACCCATAGTAACAGTGCACATGGTCAGAACCCTCACAGTGATAGTGCTCACAGTGACAGTGCCCTTGGTGATAGTGACCACGGTGACCTTTATAATGTTGATAGAGCCCATGATGACAGTGCTTATTGTGACAGTCCACATTGTGCCACTGCCCAAGGTGACAGTGCTCATGGTGACAGTGCCCAAAGTCACAATACCCATGGTGACAGTGCCGATGCTGACAGTTCTCCTGGTGATAGTGTCCATGGTGACAGTGCACATGGTGATACTGAGAATGGTGACAGTGATAACGGTGACAGTGGTCATGGTTGCAGTACCCATGGTGATAGTTCTGAAACTGACAGTGCCCTTGGTGATAGTGCCCATGGTGAGTGTGCTCACATTAATAGTGCCGTGGTGGCAGTTCCCATTGTGAAAGTGCTCATGATGACAGTGCCCATGTTGGTAGTTCCCATGGTGACAGTGCTCACGGTGATAGTGACCATGGTAACAGTGCACATGGTGGCTGTGCCCTTGGTGAAAGTGCCCATGATGAGAGTGCTCATGGTGACAGTGCTCATAATAGCAGTGCCCAAGGTGCCAGTGCTCGTGGTGACAGTGTTAATGGTGACAGTGTTCTTGGTGGCAGTTCGTATGGGGACAATACCGATGATGACACTGTGCATTGTTACAGTGCCCATGGTATTTGTGCTCATGGTGACAGTGCAAATCGTGATAGTGCCCATGGTGGTAGTTCACCTGGTGACAGTGCTAAATAGTGACAGTGCACATTCTGACAGTGCTCATGGTGATAGTGCCCATGGTGAGAGAGCACACGGTGATAATTTGCATTGTTACAGTGTTCATGGTGAGAGAGCCCAAGGTGGCAATGGCCATGGTGACACTGTCCACAATGACAGTGCCCATGGGGACAGTGCCAACAGTGACAATGCCCATGGTGACCCTTCTCACAGTAAGAGTCCCCATGGGGACACTTAGCATGTTGAGATTTCTCTCGGTGATAGTTCCCATTGTGACAGTGCTCACAGTGACAATGCCCATGGTGCCAGTGCCCATAGAGATATTTTGCATGGTCACATTTCTCACGGTGAAAGTGCCTATGGTGATATTACCCATGGTGACACTGCACATGCTGGCAGTGCAAAATGGTGACAGTGCCCATGGTGACATTCCTCATGGTGACTTTGCTTACAGTGATAGTCCTCATGGTGACAGTGCGCATGGTGACACTGCACACAGTGATAGTGTTCATGGTTACAGCGTTCACGGTGATAGTTCCCATGGTGAGAGTGTCCAGGGTGACAGTGCCCATAGTCACAATTCTCATGGGGTAGTGTTCACAGTGACAGTGCCCATGGTGTAAATACACAGGGTGACAGTGCTCATGGTGATAGTGCCCATGGTGACAGTGCCCATGTTCACAATTCTCACAGTGATAATGCCTATGATGAGAGTACTTAGGGTGACAATGACCATGGTGACAGTGCCCATGGTGTCATGCCCCTGGTGACACTGCTCATGGTGACAGTGCTCATGTTGGCAGTGCCATAAATAGCAGTGCTCTGTGTGGCAGTGCTCATGCTGACCGTTCTCATTGTGACAGTGTCCATGTTTACAGTGATTATGGTGATAGATGTCACGGTGTCAGTACCCCCGTGGACAGTTCCCATGCTGACAAAGCCCATGGTGATATATCCCAATGTGACAGTGCCCAGGGTGACAGTGCCCATGATGAGAGTGCCCAGTGTGAGAAAGCCCATGATGACAGTTCTCACAGTGAATGTGCCCGTGGTGAATATTGCCGATGATGAGAGTGCCAATAGTGACAGTGCTCATGGTGAAACTGCCCATGGAGACAATGGCCATGGTGATAGTGCTCATTGTGAGAACCCAACAGTGACAGTGCCAATTGTGATAGTCCCCGTGGTGACAGTTCTTACATTGAATGTGACCATGGTGATATTGCTCATGGTGACAGTGCTCATGGTGACAGTGCTCAAGGTTATGGTCTCCATGTTGACAGTGCCCATGGTGACATTTCTCATGGTGACTGTGCCTATGGTGAAAATTCTCATAGTGACAGTGCTCATGGTGACTGTGCCCATGGTGATATTACCCATGGTGACAGTACTCATGGTAAAAGTTCCCATGGTCACACTGCACATAGTGGCAGTGCAAAATGGTGACAGTGCCCATGGGGATATTGCTCATGGTAACATTGCTTACGGTGATAGTGTGTATGGTGAAACTGCACACAGTGACACTGCTCATGTTGACAGTGTTCACGGCGATAGTGCCGATGGTGAATTTGCCCATGGTGACAGTGCCCATAGTCACAATTCTCACGGTGTAGTGCTCACAGTGACACTGTCCATGGTGACAATACACAGGGTGACAGTATACATGGTGACATTGCTCATGGTGAGAGTGCCCATGTTCACAACTCTCACAGTGATAGTGCCCAGGGTGACAGAGCTCATGGTAAAATTGTTCACGGTGACAGTGCCCATGGTGACAGTACCTAAGGTGACAATTCCCAAGGTGAGAGTTCTCATGCTGACAGTGCCCATGGTGACAATACCCAGGGTGTCCTGCCCATGGTGAGAGTGATCATGGTGACACTGCTCATGTGGACAGTGCCATTAGTGACAGTGCTCATTGGGGCAGTGCTCATGGTGACAATGCTCATGTTGACTGGGCCAAGATTACAGTGCTTATGGTGATAGATATTACGGTGGTCATGCCCACGGTGACAGTGCCCACGCTGACAAAGCCCATGGTGATATTTCCCATTGTGACAGTGCCCATGGTGACAGGGTCCATGGTGACAGAGACCACGATCACACTGCCCATGGTGAGAGTGCTAATGGAGACTGTGCCCATGGTGACAGCGCCCAGTGTGACAATGCTCATTGTGACAGTGCTCACGGTGACCATGCTGATTCTGACAGTGCCGATGGTGTTAGAGCCAATAGTGTGAGTGCTTACGGTGAAACTACCCATGGAGACTCTGCCGATGGTAATAGTGCTCATCGTGACAACTCCTCAGAGGCAGTGTCAATGGTGAGAGTCCCCGTGGAGACAGTTCTCATGGTGATAGTGACCCTGTTGAAATTGCTCATGGTGGCAGGGCCCATGGTGAGACTACCAATGGTGACACTGCCCATGGTGACAGTGCACATGGTCATGGTGCATCTCGTGGCAGTGCAAAATAGTGACAGTACCCATGGTGAGATTTCTCAAGGTGATAGTGCCCATGGAGAGAGTGCCCATGGTTACAGTACTCATGGTGACAGTGCCCACAATGACAGTGCCCTTGGTGACAGTGCACACCGTGAGATTGCCCATGGTGGCTGTGCCCATGGTGACAGTTCTTATCATGAGAGTGCTCACGGTAGCAGTGTTCATGGTAATAGTGCTCACGGTGGCAGTGCCCACAATGAGAGTGCCAATGGTTACAAAACTGACTGTGACAGTGCCCATGGTGACTTTTCTCTCTGTGACAGTGCCCTTGGGGACACTTAGCATGGTGAGATTTCTCACGGTGATAGTGCCCATTGTTTCAGTGCTCATAGTGACAAGACCCATGGAGCCAGTGCCCATCATGGCATTGCTCACGGTGATAGTTCTCACGGTGACAGTGTTGATGGTGATATTACCCATGGTGACAGTACTCAGTGATAACATGCTCATGGTGACAGTGCCTAAGGTGATAGTGCACATGGTGGCAGTGCAAAATGGTGAGAGTGCCCATGCTGATATTGCTTAATGTGATAGTCCTTGCTGTGATAGTGCGCATGGTGACACTGCCCACTGTGACAGTGCTCTTGTTGACAGTGCTCACGGTGATAGTGCCAATGTTGGAAGTGCCCATCGTTAAAGTTCCCATGGTGACAGTTCTTATGGTGAGAGTGGTCGGAGTGGCAGTGCTCATGGTGAAAGTGCCCATAGTGACAGAGCTCACAGTGACAGTGTCCATAGTTATAGTGTCCATGGTGACAGTACTAACAGTGAAATTGTCCATGGGGACACTGCCCATGGTGAAAGTGCCCATGGTCACAACCATCACGGTGGTAGTGCTCACGGTGACAGTGCCCATGGTGACAGTTACCATGGTGTAAATTCTAATGGTGATAGTGCCGATGATGACAGTGCTCATGGTGACAGTCCACACTGTGCCAGTGCCCTACGTGACAGTGCTCACGGTGACAGTGCCCAAAGTTACAATACCCATGGTGACAGTGCCCAGGCTGACAGTTCTCATGGTGATAGTGCCCATGGTGACAGTGCCCGTGGTGATAATGAGAATGGTGACAGTGCTTATGGTGACAGTGGTCATGGTTGCAGTACCCATGGAGATAGTGCTGAAACTGACAGTGCCCTTGGTGATAGTGCCCATAGTGAGCGTGCTCAAATTAATAGTGCCCATGGTGGCATTTCCCATTGTGAAAGTGCTCATGATGACAGTGCCCATGTTGGTAGTTCCCATGGTGACAGTGCTCCCGGTGATAGTGACAATGGTAACCTTGCCCATGGTGGCTGTGCCCTTGGTGACAGTGCCCAGGATGACAGTACTCATGGTGACAGTGCTTACGGTGATAGTGCCCATGGTGACAATGCACATGGTGGTAGTGCACATGATGGCAGTGAAAAATGGTGACAGTGCCCATGCTGACAGTTCTCATGGTGACAGTGCATACAGTGACAACCCATACTGACATTGCTCATTGTAGCAGTACCCGTGGTGTTAGTGCACATAGTGATAGTGCCTATGTTGGCAGTGCCCATGGTGACATTGCCCACGTTGAAAATGTCCATGATGACAGGCCCATGGTGCCATTGCCTACGGTGACACTGGGCACAATGACAGTGCCCATGGTGCCAGTGCCGACAGTGACAGTGCCGATGGTGACACTTCTCACGGTGACATTGCCCATGGGGACAGTTAGCATGGTGAGATTTCTCACAGTGATAGTGCCCATTGTGACAGTGCTCACAGTGACAATACCCATGGTGCCTGTTCCATGGAGACATTCTGCACGGTCACAGTTCTCACAGTGAAAGTGCCTATGTTGATATTACCCATGGTGACACTGCACATGGTGGCAGTGCAAAATGGTGACAGTTCCCCTGGTGATATTGCTCATGGTGACTTTGCTTATGGTGATAGTCCTTACAGTGACAGTGCACATGGTGACACTGCACACAGTGACAGTGTTCACGGTGACAGTGTTCATGGAGATAGTTCCTATGGTGAGAGTGTCCATGTTGACAGTGCCCATAGTCTCAATTCTCAAGGTGCAGTGCTCACAGTGACATTGCCCGTGGTGAAAATACCCAGGGAGACAATAGTCATGTTGACAGTGCTCATGGTGATAGTGCCCATGGTGACAGTGCCCATGTTCACAATTCTCACAGTGATAATGCCTATGGTGAGAGTACCTAGGGTGACAATGCCCATGTTGGCAGTGCCCATGGTGTCATGCCCATGGTGACAGTGCTCATGTTGACAGTGCCATAAATAACAGTGTTCATTGTACCGGTGCTCATGGTGACAATGCTCATGGTGATAGTGCTCATGTTTAGAGTGTTTATGGTGATAGATGTCACGGTGTCAATGCCACGGGGACAGTGCCCACGCTGACAAAGCCCATGGTGATACTTCCCATTGTGAGAGTATCCACGGTGACAGTGCCCATGGTGACAGTGCTCCGTGTGACAAGGCCCATGGTGAAAGTGCTTACGGTGACAGTGTTCATGGTGAAACTGTCCATGGAGACATTGCCCATGGTGATAGTGCTCATAGTGACAACCCCACTGTGACAATGCCCATGATCATAGTGCTCATGGTGAAAACCCCACAGTGACAGTGCCAATGGTGATAGTCCCCGTGGTAACAGTTCTTACATTGAATGTAATCATGGTGACATTTCTTATGGTGACAGTGCTCATGGTGACAGTGCTCAAGGTGATGGTCTCCATGTTGACAGTGCTCATGGTGACAGTTCTCATGGCGACAGTGCCTATGGAGAAAATTCTCATAGTTACAGTGCGCACAGTGACAGTGCCCATGGTGATATTACCATGGTGACAGTACTCATGGTAAAAGTGCCCATGATGACACTCCACATGGTTGCAGTGCAAAATGGTGACAGTGCCCATGGTGATATTGCTCATGGTGACATTGCTTATAGTCCTTATGGTGATTATATGTATGGTGAAACTGCACACAGTGACAGTGCTAATGGTGACAGTTTTCATGGCTATAGTGCCGATGGTGAATGTGCCCATGGTGACAGTGCCCATAGTCACAATTCTCATCGTGTAGTGCTCACGGTGACAGTGCCCATGGTGGCAATACATAGGGTGACCGTATTCATGGTGACATTGCTCATGGTGATAGTGTCCTTGGTGAGAGTGCCCATGTTCACAACTCTCACGGTGATAGTTCCCATGGTGACAATACCCAGGCTGACAGAGCTGATGGTAAAAGTGTTCATGGTGACAGTGCCCATGGTGACAGTACCTAAGGTGACAATTCCCATGATGAGACTGCTCATGGTGACAGTGCCCATGGTGACAATACCCAGGGTGTCCTGCCCATGGTGAGAGTGACCATGGTGACACTGCTCATGTGGACAGCGCCATAAGTGACAGTGCTCATTGTGGCAGTGCTCATAGTGACCGTGCTCATGGTGACAGTGCCCATGTTTACAGTGCTTATGGTGATAGATGTCAGGGTGGGTGTGCCCACAGTGACATTGCCCACGCTGACAAAGCCCATGGTGATATTTTCCATTGTGACAGTACTCACAGTGACAGAGCCCATTGTGACAGTGCCCAAAATCACAGTGCCCATGGTGAGACTGCTAATGGTGACTGTTCCCATGGTGACAGCACCCATTGTGACAACGCCCATTGAGACAGTGCTCACGGTGACCGTACCGATGTTGACAGCGCCGATGGTGATAATGCCAATAGTGAGGGTGCTCATGGTGAAACTGCCCATGGAGACACTGCCCATGCTGATAGTGCTCATTGTGACAACCAGTCAGAGGCAGTGCCAATGGTGAGAGTCACGGTGATGACATTTCTCATGGTGAAATTCACCCTGTTGAAATTAATCATGGTGACAGTGCTCATGGTGACAGTGTTCAAGGTGATAGTCTCCATGTTGACAGTGCCCATGGTGACTGTTCTCATGGTGACAGTGCCTATGTTGATAATGCTCTTAGTGACAGTCCTCACTGTGACAGTGCCCATGGTGACAGTGACCATGGTGACTGTTCTCACCATGATAGTGCCCATGGTGACAGTGTTTATGGTGACAGTCCACATTGAGGATGTGCCCGTGGTGACAGTGCTCAGGGTGATAGTGCTCAAGGTGACAGTACTCACGTTGACAGTGCCCAAGGTGACAATAACCACAGTGACAGTAATCATGGTGAAAGTGCCCATGGTGGCAGTTCTCATAGTGTCAGTTCTTGTGACAGTGCTCTTGGTGACAGTGCTCATGGTGGCAGGATCCATGGTGAGAGTACTAATGGTGACACTGCCCATGGTGACAGTGCACATGGTCATGGTGCATCTATTGGCAGTGAAAAATAGTGACAGTGCCAATGGTGATATTGCTCATAGTGATAGTGCCCATGGTGAGAGTGTCCATGGTTACAGTTCTCATGGTGACAGTGCCCATAGTGACAGTGCCCATAGTGACAGTGCACACAGTGAGAGTGCCCATGGTGGCCGTGCCCATGGTGACAGATCTTATCGTGAGCAATGTCACTGTGCTAACTGTCCCCAAGGGCACTGTCACAGAGAGAAAAGTCACCATGGGCACTGTCACAGTTTGTATTCTCCCCTTTGGCACTCTCATTGTGGGCACTGCCACCGTGAGCACTATTACCATGAGCACTGCTACCGTGAGCACTATCATGATAAGAACTGTCACCATGGGCACAGACACCATGGGCAATCGCAAGGTGTGCTGTGTCACCGGGGGCACTGTCACCATGGGCACTGTCAGATTGAGCACTGTAACCATGGACACTCTCACCATGGGCACTATCACCATGAGCAATATCACCATGGGCACTCTCACTATTTTGCACTGCCACGAGATGCACCATGACCATGTGCACTGTCACCATGGGCAGTGTCACCATCTGGAGTCTCACCATGGGCACTGCCACCAAGGGCACTGTCAAAAGAACTGTCACTATGAGAGCTGCCACCATGGGCACTTTCACCATGATTACTGTCACCGTGGGTATTGTCACCTTTGGCACTGTCAACGTGCGTACTATCACCGTGAGAACTATCACCATGCACACTGTCACCACAGGCAGAGCCTCAATGCGGACTGTCATCATGAACACTGTCACCATGGGCACTATCATGGTGAGAATAGTCACCATGGTCACTGTCACCATGGGCACTGTCACCGTGAGCACTGTCACTAAGAGCATAATCACCATAGGCACTGTCACCGTGATAACAGTCACCATGGACACTGTCAACATGGAGACTATCACCTTGAGCACTGTCACCATGAGCACTGTCACCATGAGCAATTCCAACAGGATCACTTTCACCATGAGAACTGTCACCACGGGGACTCTCACCATTGCCAATGCCTCCGAGGGGTTGTCATGATGAGCACTATCACCATGGGCAGTGTCTCCATGGGCAGTGTCACCGTGAGCACTCTCACTATTGGCACTATCACCATCGGCATGGTCACCGTGAGCACTGTCACAATGGGCATTGTCACACTGGGTGCTGTCACCATGGGCAGAGTCACCGTTAGCACTCTCACCATGGGCACTGTGATCTTGGGCACTGTCACCATGGGCTCTGCCACTGTTGGCACTGTCACAATGGGATGTATCACCATGGGCTTTGTCCGCGTGGTAAAGGTCACCCTGGGCACTGCCACCATAACATCGATCAGCATAAGCACTGTAACCATGGGCACTGTCAGTATGAGCACGGTCACCATGAGCACTGTCATTTATGGCACTGTCCACATGAGCAGTGTCACCATGATCACTGTCACCATGGGCAGGACACCCTGGGTATTGTCACCATGGGCACTTTTACCATGAGCACTCTCACCATGGGAATTGTCACCTTAGGTACTGTCACCATGGGCACTGTCACCGTGAGCACATTTACCATGAGCTCTGTCAGCCTGGGTATTGTCACCATGGGAACTATCACTGTGAGAGTTGTGAACATGGGCACTCTCACCATGGGCACTATCACCATGAGCAATGTCACCATGAATACTGTCACACTGTGTAATGACATCATGAGCACTCTCACCGTGAGCCCTACACCATGAGAACTGTGACTATGGGCACTGTCACCATGGGCACATTCACCATCGGCACTATCGCCATGAACACTGTCACCATGAGCACTCTCACTGTGTGCAGTTTCACCATACACACAGTCACTGTAAGGACTATCACCGTAAGCAATGTCATCATGATCAGTATCACCATGGGCAGTGTCACCATTTTGCACTGCCACCATGTGCAGTGTCACCATGGGCACTTTTACCATGAGTACTGTCACCATGGGTAATATCACCATGGGCACTGTTACCAGGAGCACTGTCACTATGAGAATTTTCACCATAGGCTCTGTCACCATGAGAACTGTCACCATGGTCACATTCAACGTAAAAACTCTCACCACGGGGACTATCACCATTGGCACTGTCACCTTGGGTTGTCACCATGAGCACTATCACCATGGGCAATGTCTCCATGGGCAGTTTCACCTTGAGCTCTGTAACTATTGGCACTCCCACCATCGGCACTGTCACCATGGGCACAGTCACCATGGGCCTTGCCACACTGGGCGCTGTCATCATGGGCACTGTCCCCGTGGGCACTGTTACAATGGGAAATATCACCATGGGCTTTGTCAGCATGGGAACTGTCCCTGTGGGCACTGACACTGTTACATCTATCACCATAAACACTGTAAACATGGGCACTGTAATCATGAGCACTGCCACCATGTGCAGTGTCACCATGGGTAATATCACCATAGGCACTATCACCGTGAGAACTGTGACCGTGCGGAATTCTCTATGGGCACTGGCACCATGGGCATTGTCACTGTGAGCACTGTCACAATGGGCACTATCACCGTGAGAAATCTCATCATGCTAACTGTCCCCATGGGCACTGTCATCGTGAGATATATCACCATGGGCACTGTCACTGTTGGCACTGTCAGCATGGGCACTGTCATTGTGGGCACTGTCACCATGGCCACTGCCACCTTGGGCTCTGTCACCATGAACACTCTAACAATGCCCATTATCACCGTGCGCACTGTCACCATGGGCACTATCACCATGGGCACTGTCAGCATGTACACTGTCACTATTTAGCACTGTCACCATGTGAACTACCACCATGGGCACTGGCATTATGTGCACTATCAGCATGAGCACGGTTACCATGGGCACTGTAACTATGCACAGTGTCACCATCAGTACTGTCCCGATGGGAACTGCCACCAAGAGCACAGTCACCACCTTGGGCACTGCTATTATGAACACTGTCACCATGAGAACTGTTGCTATGAGAACTTCCACCATGGGTATTTTCAACATGAGTACTGTCACCATGGGTATTGTCAACATTTTCACTGTCACCATGAGCACTATTACTGTGAGCACTATCACCATGAATACTCTCACTGTGGTCACTGTCACCATGAGTACTGTCACCATAGGCAATGGTGCCGTGGGCCCTGTCACTATGGGACCTGTCATCATGGACAGTGTCACCATGGGCACTGCCACCATGGGCATTATCACTGTGAGCACTGTCACCATGTGTACTGCAACCATGAGAACTCTCACCGTGAGTACCGTCTGCATGGGTTTTCACCATGTGCACTCTCACAATGAGAACTGTCAACATGGGCAGTGTCACCATTTTTCACTGCCACCATGTGCAGTGTCACCATGGGCACTTTCACTGTGAGAACTGTCACCATGACTACTGTCATCATGGGCACTGTCACCAAGGGCACATCTACCATGTGCACTGTTACCATGGTCACTATCACCGTGAGCACTGTCACCTTGGGAACTACCAACATGGGCAATATCATCATGAGCACTTTCACAATAAGAACTGCCACCATGGGAACTATCAACGTGCGGACTCTCACCATGGACACTATCACCATGGTCACCATCACCATGAGCACTGTCACTGTCGGCACTGTCACCATGAGCACTATTACTGTGAGCACTACCACCATGAGCATGCTCATCGTGGTCACTGTCACCATGGACAATGTCACCGTGAGCACTGTCACTATGGGTACTGGCACAATGCGGACTGTCACGATGAGCCCTGTCACCATGGACACTATCACCATGCGCACTCTCACCATGGTCACTGTTACCATCGCTAATGTCACTGTGAGCACTGTCACCCTAGGCAATGATACCGTGGGCATTGTCACCATGGGCAATGTCATCATGGGTTTTGTCACTGTGGGCAGTGTCACCATGGGCACGGCCACCATGGGCTCTATCACTGTGAGCACTGTCACCACGGGTACTTCTACCATGAGCACTGTCAGCACGAGTGGTCACCGTGTGCACTGTCACCATGAGAAGTTTCAGCATTGGCACTTTCACCATTATTCGCTGCCACCATATGCACTACCAACATGTGCACTGTCACCATGGGTATTGTGACTTTGAGCACTGTCACCATGAGCACTCTCACCTTGGACACTGGCACAATGTGGACTGTCACCATGAGCACTGTCATCATGGGCACTATCACCGTTAGAACTGTCACCACGTTCACTTTCACCATGTGCACTGTCACCGTGAGCACTTTCACCGTGATGCTTGTGACCACGGGCAGTGTCACCGTGATCACTGTCACCTTGGGCACTGGCACAATGTGGACTGTCACCATGAGCACTGTCATCATGGGCACTATCACCATGAGGGTTGTGACCATGGGCACTGTCACCATGGGTACTGTCCCCATGAACAATTTCACTGTTAGTACTGCCACCATGGACATTATAACTATGGGCACTGTAACTGTGAGCTCTGTCACCATAAGAACTGTCACCATGGACACTTTCACGATGGGCACTTCCAACATTGGCACTATCACCGTGAGCATTGTCAACGAGAGCAGTGTCACGGTGGGCAGTGTCACCATGCGCACTATCACCACAAGGACTATCACAGTAAGCAACGTCACCATGGGCACTGTCACCATTTTGCACTGCCAACTTAGGCACTGTCACCATGAGCACTTTATCACTGAGTACTGTCACCATGGGTAATATCACCATGGGCACTGTCACCGTGAGAACTATCACCATGAGCAATGCCATGATGGGCACTGGCGCCATGGGTCTTGTCACTATGAGCACTGAAACAATGTGCACTATCACTGTGAGAAATCTCACCATGCTAAATGTCCCCAAGGGCACTGTCACAGAGAGAAAAGTCACCATGGGCACTGTCACAGTCAGTTTTGTAACCATTGGCACTCTCATTGTGGGCACTGCCACCGTGAGCACTATTATATGAACACTGCTACCGTGAGCACTATCATGATAAGATCTGTCACCATGGGCACAGCCACCATGGGCACTCTCACGGTGTGCACTGTCACCAGGGGCACTGTCACCATGGGCACTGTCACCTTGAGCACTGTAACTATGGGCACTCCCACCATGGGCACTATCACCATGAGCAATATCACCATGGGCACTGTTACTATTTTGCACTGCCACCAAATGCTCCATCACCATATGCTTTGTCACCATGGCCAGTGTCACCATCGGTAGTCTACCATGGACACTGTCACCATGAGCACTGTCACCATGAACACTGCCACCATGCACACTGTCACAAGATCTGTCTACTATGAGAACTGCCACCATGGGCACTTTCACCATGATTACTGTCACCGTGGCTATTGTCACCTTGGGCATTGTCAACGTGAGTATTATCACCGTGAGCACTATCACCCTGAGCACTGTCACCACGGGCACAGCCTCAGTGTGGTCTGTCACCACGAACACTGTCACCATGGGCACTATCATGGTGAGAACTGTCACCTTGGTCACTGTCACTAAGAGCATTATCACCATAGGCAATGTCACCATGAGAACAGTCACCATCAGTACTGTCAACATGGAGACCATCATCTTGGGCACTGTCACCATGAGCACTGTCACCATGAGCAATTTCAACAGGGTTACTTTCACCATAAGAACTGTCACCACGGGGACTCTCACCATTGGAACTGCCTCCAAGTGGTTGTCACGATGAGCACTATCACCATGGGCAGTGTTTCCATGGGCAGTTTCACCGTGAGCACTCTCACTATTGGCACTATCCCCATCGACACTGTCAGCATTGGCTCGGCCACCGTGAGCACTATCAAAATGGGCGTTGTCACACTGGGTGCTGTCACCATCAGCTCAATCACTGTTAGCACTCTCACCATGGGCACTGTGATCTTGGCCATGTCACCATGGGCTCTGTCACCGTGGGCACTACCACAATGGGCAATCTCACCATGGGCTTTTTCAGCATGGGCACTGTCACCGTGGGCATGGCCACCGTGACATCTATCACCATAAGCACTGTAACCATGGGCACTGTCACCATGAGCATGTTCACCATGAGCATTGCCGCAATGAGCACTGTCACTTAAGGCACTGTCCACATGAGCAGTGTCACCATGATCACTGACACCATGGGCAGGACACCCTGGGTATTGTCACCATGGGCAATATCACCATGAGCACTCTCACCATGGGAATTGTCACCTTAGGTACTGTCACTATGGGCACTTTCACCGTGAGCACTTTTACCATGAGCTCTGTCACCCTGGGTATTGTCACCATGGGCCCTCTCACCCTGAGAGTTGTGAACATCAGCACTATCACCATGAGCAATGTCACCATGAATACTGTCAACCTGTGTATTGTCACCGTGGCACTGTCACTGTGAGCACTACACCGTGAGAATTGTGACTATAGGCACTGTCACCATGGGCACATTCACCATAAGCACTATTGCCATGAACACTGTCACCATGAGCACTGTCACTGTGTGCAGTTTCAGCATACACACTATCACCATAAGGACTATCACTGTAAGCAATATCACCATGAGCAATATCACCATGGGCACTGTCAACATTTTGAACTGCCACCATGTGCAGTGTCACCATGGGCACTTTTACCATGAGTACTGTCACCATGGGTAATAACACCATGGGCACTGTCACCGTGAGCACTGTCACTATGAGAATTTTCACCATAGGCACTGTCACCGTGAGAACTGTCACCATGGTCACATTCAACGTAAGAACTGTCAAAACGGGGACTTTCACCATTGGCACTGTCACCGTGGGGTTGTCACCATGAGCACTGTCACCATGGGCAATGTCTCCATGGGCAGTTTCACCATGAGCTATGTCACTATTGGCACTCTCAGCATCGGCACTGTCACCATGGGCACGGTCACTGTGAGGACTGTCACCACGGGCCTTGTCATACTGGGCACTGTTACCATGGGCACAGTCACCATGGTCACAGTCACCATTAGCACTCTCCACATGGGCACTGTGATCTTGGGTACTGTCACCATGGGCTCTGTCACCGTGGGCACTGTCACAATGGGAAGTATCACCATGGGCTTTGTCAGCGTGGGCACTGTCACCTTGGGCACTGTCATCGTGTGCACGGCCACCGTGACATCTATCACCATAATCACTGTCACCATGAGCAAGTTCACCATGAGCACTGCCACAATGAGCTCTGTCACTTATGGCACTGTCCACACGAGCAGTGTCACCATGATCTCTGTCACCATGGGCAGCACACCCTGCGTATTGTCACCATGGGCACTTTTACCATGAGAACTCTCATCATGGGAATTGTCACCTTAGATACTGTCACCATGGGCACTGTCACCGTGAGCACTTTTACCATGAGCTCTGTCACCCTGGGTATTGTCACCATGGGCACTATCACTGTGAGAGTTGTGAACATGGGCACTCTCACCATGCGCAATGTCACCAGGAATACTGTCACCCTGGGCACTGTGACTGTGAGCAGTACACCGTGAGAATTGTGACTGTGGGCACTGTCACCACGGGCACATCCACCATCGGCACTATCAACGTGAACACTGTCACCATGAGCACTGTCACTGTGTGCAGTGTCACCATGCGCACTGTCACCATAAGAATTATCACCATAAGCAATGTCACCATGAGCAATATCACCATGGGCACTGTCACCATTTTGCACTGCCACCATGTGTAGTGTCACCATGGGCACTTTTACATGAGTAATGTCACCATGTGTAATATCACCATGTGCACGGTCACCATGAGCACTGTCGCTATGAGAATTTTCACCATAGGCACTGTCACTGTGAGAATTGTCAGCATGGTCACATTCAACATAATAACTGTCACCACGCTGACTATCACCATTAGCACTGTCACCTTGGGATTGTCACCATGAGCACTGTCACCATGAATAATATCACCCTGGGTACTTTCACCATGTGCACTGTCACTGTGAGCACTACACCATTAGAATTGGGACTATGGGCACTGTCACCATGGACACTCTCACCATGGGAAATATCTCCGTGAACACTGTAACAAATAACACTGTCTCTGTGTGCAGTGTCACCATGTGCACTGTCACCGTAAGAACTATCACCGTAAGCAAAGTCATCATGAGCAATGTCACCATGGGCACTGTCACCATTTTGCACTGCCACCATGTGCAGTGTCACCATTGGTAATATCACCATAGGCACTTTCACCGTGAGAAATGTAACCGCGCAGAATGTCTCTATGGGCACTGGCACCATGGGCATTGTCACTGTGAGCACTGTCACAATGGGCACTATCACCGTGAGAAATCTCACCATGCTAACTGTCCCCATGGGCACTGTCACCGTGAGAAGTGTCACCATGGACACTGTCACTGTTGGCACTGTCACCATGGGCATTGTCATTTTGGGCATCGTCACCTTGGCCACTGCCACCTTGGGCTCTTTCACCATGAACACTGTAACAATGCCCATTATCACCATGTGCACCGTCACCATTAACACAGTCACTACCTTGGGCACTGCTATTATGAGCACTGTCACCATGAGAACTGTTGCTATGAGAACTACCACTATGGGTATTTTCAACATGAGTAGGGTCACCATGGGTATTGTCCTCATTTGCAGTGTCACCATGAGCACTATTACCGTGAGCAATATCACCATGAGCACTCTCACTGTGGTCACTGTCTCCATGAGCACTGTCGCCATGGTGCTGGCACAATGCGGACAGGCACCATGCGCCCTGTCCCCATGGGCACTATCACTGTGAGCACTCTCACCATGGTTACTGACACCATGGGCACTGTTACCATGAGCACTGTCACCATAGGCAATGGTGCCGTGGGCACTGTCACCATGGGCACTGTCATCATAGGGAGTGTCACCATGGGCACTGTCACCATGAGCACTGCCACCATCGGCATTATCACTGTGGTCACTGTCACCATGGGTACTGCAACCATGAGAACTGTCACCGTGAGTACTGTCTGCATGGGTTGTCACCGTGTGCACTGTCACCATGAGAACTGTCAACATGGGCACTGTCACCATTTTTCACTGCCACCATGTGCAATATCACCATGGGCACTATCACCGTGAGAACTGTCACCATGAGTACTGTCATCATGGGCACTGTCACCAAGGGCACGGCCACCATGTGCACTGTTACCATGGTCACTATCACCGTGAGCACTGTCACCATGGGAACTACCAACATGGGCAATGTCATCATGAGCACTTTCACAATAGGAACTGCCACCATGGGCACTATCAACGTGCGGACTCTCACCATGAACACTATCACCATGGGCACTGTCACCGTGAGCACTGTCACCATCGGCACTGTCACCATGAGCACTATTACTGTTAGTACTACCACCGTGAGCACTCTCATCATGGACACTGTCACCATGGGCTCTGTCACCGAGAGCACTGTCTCCATGGGTACTGGCACAATGCGGACTGTCACAATGAGCCCTGTCACCATGGACACTATCAAAATGAGCACTCTCTCCTTAGTCACTGTTACCATGGGTCCTGTCACTGTGAGCACTGTCACTATAGGCAATGGCACTGTGGGCACTGTCACCATGGGCATTGTCACCATGGGCAGTGTCCACATGGGCACTGCCACAATGGGCACTATCACTGTGAGCAGTGTCACCACGGGTACTGCTACCTTGAGCACTGTCAGCATGGGTTGTCACCGTGTGCACGGTCATCATGAGAACTGTCAGCATGGCACTGTCACCATTTTTCGCTGCCACCATGTGCACTACCACCATGTGCATTTTCACCATGGGCACTATCACCGTGAGCACTGTCACCATGAGTACTGTCATCATGGGCACTGTCACCAAGGGCACAGCTACCATGTGCACTCTTACCTTGGTCACTATCACTGTGAGCACTGTCACCATGGGAACTACCAACATGGACACTGTCATTATGAGCACTTTCACAATGGGACCTGCCACCATGGGCATAATTAACGTGAGCACACTCCCCATGGACACTATCACCAAGGTCACTGTCAGTTTCAGCACTATCACCATGGGTACTGCAACCATGACCACTGTCGCCATAAGCACTGTCACCATTCTCAGTATCACCATGTGCAAAGTCACCATGAGAACCTTCACTGTGAGTGTTGTGAGATTGAGCACTGTCACCGTGAGCACTGTCACCTTGGGCACTGGCACAATGTGGACTGTCACCATGAGTACTGTCATCATGGGCCCTATCACTGGTAGAACTGTCACCAAGGTCACTGTCACCATGGGCAATATCTCCGTGAGCACTGTCTCTGTGAGAAGTGTCACCGTGGGCACTGTCACAGTGAGCACTGTCACCTTGGGCACTGGCACAATGTGGACTGTCACCATGAGCACTGTCATCATGGGCACTATCACTTTTAGAACTGTCACCATGGTCACTGTTACAATGGGCACTGTCACCATGAGCAGTGCCGCTCTGAGCACTCTCACCATAAGAATTGTCACCGTGGGCACATTCACCATGGGCCCTTTCAACATTGGCACTATCACCGTGAGCACTGTCACTGAGAGCACTGTCACGGTGGGCAGTGTCACCATATGCACTATCACCACAAGGACTATCCCATTAAGAAATGTCACCATGGGCACTGTCACCATTTTGCACTGCCACCATGTGCACTATCACCTTAGGCACTGTCACCATGAGCACTTTATCACTGCGTACTGTCACCCTGGGTAAGAGCAGCATGGGCACTGTCACAGTGAGAACTATCACCGTGAGCGATGCCATGATGTGCACTAGCGCCATGGGTCTTGACACTATGAGCACTGAAACAATGGGCACTATCACTGTGCGAAATTTCACTATGCTAACTGTCCCAAAGGAATTGTCAAAGGTAGAAATATCACCATGCGCTCTGTCACAGTCAGTATTCTCACCATGGGCACTCTCATTGTGGGCACTGCAACCGTGAGCACTATTACCATGAACACTGCTACCGTGAGCACTATCATGATAAGAACTGTCACTATGGGCCCAGCCACCATAGGCAGTATCACAGTGTGCACTGTCATCAGGGGCACGGTCACCATGGGCAGTGTCTCCATGAGCACTAACCATGGGCACTATCACGATGAGCAATATCACCATGGGCACTGTCACTATTTTGCACTGCCACCAGATGCACCATGACCATGTGCACTGTCACCATGGGCAGTGTCACCATCGGTAGTCTCACCATGGGCACTGCCACCATGAGCACTGTCACCAAGAGCACTGTTACCACGAGCACTGCCACCATGAGGACTGTCACAAGAACTGTCACTATGAGAACTGCCACCATCGGCACTTTCACAATGATTACTGTCACAGTGGGTCTTGGAGCTTTGTGATGACAAGGGTCATGGAGCCTTGTGATGACAAGGCCGTGGAACATTGTGATGGCAGGGGTCATGGAGCATTGTTATGACAGGGGAAATGGAGCATTTTGATGACAATGGCATGGAGCATTGGTCTGAAAAATTTCATGGATTATTTTTATGAGGGTGGACATGGAGCATTGTGATGACAAGGGCATGGAACACTGTGATACATAGGTCATGGAGTATCATAAGGACAAGGGCATGGAGCATTGTGAGGAGAAGGGCATCGAGCATTGTGATGACAAGCGTCATGGAGCTTTGTGATGACAAGGGCATGGAGCAATGTGATGAGAGGGTTCATGGAGCATTGTGATGACAATGGCATGGAGCCTTGTGATGCAAAGGGTCACAGAGCTTTGTGATGGCAACGGTCATGGAGCATTTTGATGACAAGGGCGTGGTGCATAATGATGAGAAGGGCAGGGAGCATTGCGATGACAGGTTCATGGAGCAATTTGATGAAAATCGTCATGGAACATTTTGATGACAGTGGTTATGGAACATTGTGATGTCAGGGGTCATGGAGCATTGTGATGAAAAGGGTCATGGAGCACTTTGATGACAGGGGTTATGGAACATTGTGATATCATGGGTCATGGAACATTGTAATGATAAGGGTATGTAGCATTGTGATGACACGGGTCATGGAACATTGTGATGAGAGGTGTGAGGGAGTACTGTGATGACTAGAGATGGAACATTGTGATATCAGTGGTGAGAGAGCATTTTGATGAGAACTGCATGGAGCATTGTGATGAGAATGCTTATGGAGCACTGTGATGACAAGGTTGTGGGCATTGTGATGACAGGTGCATGGCACATTATGATGACATGGGTCATGGAGCATTGTGCTGACAAGCGCATGGAGAATTGTGATGACAAAGGTCATGGAGCATTGTGCTGACAAAGGCATGGAGCATTGTGATGACAAGAGTCACAGAGCATTGTGATGAAAAGTTCATGGAGCATTGTGGTGACAAAGGTAACAGAGCCTTGTGATGACGAGGGCATGGAACACTGTGATACATGGGTCATGGAGTATCATAAGGACAAGGGCATGGAGCATTGTGAGGAGAAGGGCATCGAGCATTGTGATGACAAGCGTCATGGAGCTTTGTGATGACAAGGGCATGGAGCAATGTGATGAGAGGGTTCATGGAGCATTGTGATGACAATGGCATGGAGCCTTGTGATGCAAAGGGTCACAGAGCTTTGTGATGGCAACGGTCATGGAGCATTTTGATGACAAGGGCGTGGTGCATAATGATGAGAAGGGCAGGGAGCATTGCGATGACAGGTTCATGGAGCAATTTGATGAAAATCGTCATGGAACATTTTGATGACAGTGGTTATGGAACATTGTGATGTCAGGGGTCATGGAGCATTGTGATGAAAAGGGTCATGGAGCACTTTGATGACAGGGGTTATGGAACATTGTGATATCATGGGTCATGGAACATTGTAATGATAAGGGTATGTAGCATTGTGATGACACGGGTCATGGAACATTGTGATGAGAGGTGTGAGGGAGTACTGTGATGACTAGAGATGGAACATTGTGATATCAGTGGTGAGAGAGCATTTTGATGAGAACTGCATGGAGCATTGTGATGAGAATGCTTATGGAGCACTGTGATGACAAGGTTGTGGGCATTGTGATGACAGGTGCATGGCACATTATGATGACATGGGTCATGGAGCATTGTGCTGACAAGCGCATGGAGAATTGTGACGACAAAGGTCATGGAGCATTGTGCTGACAAAGGCATGGAGCATTGTGATGACAAGAGTCACAGAGCATTGTGATGAAAAGTTCATGGAGCATTGTGGTGACAAAGGTAACAGAGCCTTGTGATGACGAGGGCATGGACCATTGTGATGACAAAGGTCATGAAGCATTGTGATGACTGCAATCATGGAGCATTGTGATGACAGGGGTCATGGAGCATTGTGATGACAGGGGCATGGAGCTTTGGTCTGACAAATTTCATGGATTATTGTGATGACAGTGGGCATGACGCATTGTGATGACAAGAGCATGGAGCATTGTGATGACAAGGTC